>NC_067398.1:314974170-315285003 GCF_016432865.1 Antechinus flavipes | reverse complement strand
TGGAGTGGTTTTTTAAAATTTTCTTCTCCAGCTCATTTTACAGATGAGGAAACTGAGGCAGGCAGAATTAAATGACTTTGCTTAGGGTCACACAGAGAGTATGTATCTGGAGCTGGATTTGAGTTTAGAAAGATGAAAATTCCTAACTCCAAATCCAGTGTTCTATCCATTTTATTACCTAGTTGCTTTAAACTGGGAATACTAAAAATCAGATCAGTGAATATTTATAAAGCTTTTTTTTTTTTTGGCAAACTTTAAAGTGCTTTATAAATACTAGCTATCATTATATATCTGTAAAACAATGATCTTTAAGGTCCTTTCTTGCTTAAATTATATGCTATTCATGATCATACCAAACTTGACATTTTCTTATATGTTTCCTGACTTCCAGGAAAGTTAAGTTTAGCAGTATCAGAGTAAAAATAGCTTATATTTGAATAGCACTTTATGGCTTTCTAAATTATTGATACCCGTTATTTCATCTGACCTTCAAGCAACTCCTGTGATGTAGGTGGGGCAACCTTTATTATGCCCATTTTATAGATTAGGAAATTGAGGATCAGTGAAATGATAAGTGGATATCATTACAAAGCTAAATAGATAGCAAGGCCAAGTTGTTGATAGTGGTTTTTAAACTATAAATCAAAGATATAAGATACTATATATATACATATATATTTTTTGGCTGAGACAATTGGGGTTAAGTGACTTGCCCAGGGTCATACAGCTTGGAAGTGTTAAGTATCTAAGGCCAGATTTGAACTCAGGTCCCCTTGACTTCAGGACTGATGCTCTATACACTGCGCCACCTAACTTCCCCCTATTTTATCCTTTTAAAAAGTAATACTTTCCCCTAATTGCACGTAAAAGTTTTTTAATCTTTTTAAAAATTTTGAGTTCCAAATTAACTTCTTTCCTCACTTCTCTCCATCTTCCCTAAGACAGTAAAACATTTCATATAAATTATATATGTGGTGCTATGCTATCCTTTTAATATGAAGTTGTCACTGGTGATCAGAATGGATCTTTCTTTTCCCCTTACATATTCTGTGATCTATGATGTGCCATCAGGAGTACATGTTTTGAGTGTTGTCTCTTAACTCTATCCCTCTTGGGATGAATGGCAATTTCTTACAAGACAGATCCTTCAATTTGTTACCATGTAATAGAATAAAGTTAAGCAGTAACCTTGGAAACTGAACTCACCACTGTGACCTTATTCATATCTATCATTAACCAGTGAACCTGGTATAAGTTGATTCACTATTTGGTTGTTTTTCAGTTGTTTCAGGCATGTGTGACACTTCATGACTTGGGGTTTTCCTGGCAAAGGTTTGCCATTTTCTTCACTAGCTCATTTGACAGATGAGGAAACTGAGTCAAATGGAGTAAAGTCACACAGCTAGTAAATGTCTGGGGCCTGTTTGAACTTGGAAAGAGGAGTCTTAATGATTCCAAATTCAGTACTCTTACATTGTACCAGCCAACTGCCTTTAACTCACAAGCTGTTTGCAGCCTCTTGACTTCTTTGGTTATTTTCTATAGACTATTTCAGAGCATTGGCCTTGAAGAATTCTGGTTTTATATGGCAATGTTAGTATTGAATTGTCATTTTTTGGTGCCCCTAATCTCTGATTTCTGGATGCTAGTTTGGACTGGTTTGTAATCATGTGGCTAGGTGTAGAGGAAGATGGGAGCTTTTATTTTCTCCTCATTCCATTTCCCCACAGTGCTTCCTTCAGCCTGAGTTTTGCATTTGTATTAAACTGGTGTTTTTCTTGTGATGATATTTCCCCTCACAGGTTGTCTCACTTCTCCATAGCTCTGGTCTCCATTTCTCATATACTTAGCATAAGGTTAGGAATATAACAGAATAACAACAACAATCATTCAGTTTTCATGGTGCTTTCAAGTTGGCAAAATACTTTTCATTAATTATTTCATTTTGAGAAGAACCTTGTGAAGTAGATCTATTATCCTCATTTTACAAGTGATAAAACTAAGACTAAGAAGAAATAAAGAGAGAGAGAGAGACAGAGAGAAAGAGAGACAGAGAGAGAGAGAAAGAGAGAAAGAAGAACAGAGAGAGAGAGACAAGAAATAGAGAGAGAGAGAGAGATAAAAAGAGAGAGAGAGAAGAGACAGAGACAAGAAACAGAGAGAGAAAGAGAGAGAGAGAGAGAAGAAAGAGACAGAGAAGAGACAAGAAACAGAGAGAGAGAGAGAGACAGAGAGACAGAGAGAGACAGAGAGAAACAGAAAGAGAGAGAGAAACAAAGAGAGAGAGAGAGAGAGAAGAAAGAGACAGAGACAGAGACGAGAGAGAGAGAGAGAGAGAGAGAGAGAGAGAAGAGAGAGAGAGAGAGAGAGAGAGAGAGAGAGAGAGAGAGAAACTTACCAAGCACCATACATCTGGCAAGTGACTTAGGTAGGATTCAATTCTGACTCCTAGTCTGGCACGCCAATCCTTTAAGACTAACCATTTCTCAGATGTTATTGTTAATAAAATGTTAGCAATTAGTAATAATGGCTAGCATATCCATACTAATTTACAATTTGCAAAGAGTTCTACACTGTCGTCTCATTTGGCCCTTAAAACAACGTTGAAGAGTAGATGCTATTATACCCATTTTACAGTTGAGAAAACCAAGACTCAGAGAGATATTTGCCCAGGATCATACTGCTGGTAACTGTCCTAGATAAGATTCAACACAGGCATTCCTGATTTCCACTCCAGCACTTTCTCTATTATGTCAAACCACCTCACAGCTGTTATTAATTGTAAAAATGTTAGGAATTGGTAGACACATTAGAATACCCTTTGTAGATATTTTGCCTTTGATGGTGATAGAAATCTTTCCATTTGTCTTAAGGCAGACAAAACTGCAAAAACATGCTACAGAGTACTTGTTTTTTTTTTTTTCCTTAATAGTATTTTATTTTTCTAAATACACATAAAAATAGTTCCCAACTTTCATTTTTGTGAGATTTTATGTTCCAAATTTTTCTCTTTCCTTCTCTTACCTCCCCTCTCCCCAAGATAGCAAGCAATCTGATACAGATTATATATGTACAAAAAATATTCCATATTAGCCATATTGTGAAAGAAGAATCAGAACAAAAGGGAAAAACCATGAGAGAAAACAACAACAAAAAAATGAAAATAGTATGCTTCTGTCTGCATTCAGTCTTCATAATTCTTTCTCTGAATGTGGATGGCATTTTCCATCACAAGTCTATTGGAATTGTCTTGGATCATTGTATTGCTGAGAAGAGCAGTCTATCATAGTTGACCATCACATAGTCTTGCTGTTATTGTGTATAGTGTTATCTTCACTTTAATATTCTCACTTCATTCAGCATCATTTTATATAAGTCTTTTTAGGCTTTTCTGAAGCCTCCTTTTTCTTCATTTCTTATAGCATTCATATATCATAAAACTTATTCATCTGTTCTTCAATTGATGGCCATCCACTCAATTTACAATTTCTTTCTATTATAAAAAGAACATTTTTGTACTAGTGGGTCCTATTTCCTCTTTGGGATAGAGACCCATTAGTGACACTGCTGGGATATGCAGTTTTATAGCCCTTGGGCATAGCTCCAAATTGCTCTCCAGAATGGTTGGGCCATTTCACAAGTCCACCAACAATGCATTAATATCCCAGAAAGGGCTTGTCTTTTGGACACAACTCATCAAAGACCCCAGCCAGGTTCATTCTCCATTGAACATGAAACTCTTGGTTTCTTTTGGATGCACAGATGAGGTACTTGAAAGGACCTGCTAAGTAGCCATCAGTCATATGATGAGATAATACAGAAAACAGAAAGATAGAATTTCTAATTTCATTGTGGGAAGGGACCTAAATTAATAGTTTATTTCAACTGAGATCTATACAGAAATCTTCTCTACAACATCTCTCATACATGCTTATGCATCTGTACCATAGAGATGGCAGGGAGGGGAAATATAATGAGACACATTTTAAAAAATATTACTCTGAATAAATGGACCTGTTTTAATGCAGGAAATGCTCCTTTTCCTGGAACATATGTACTTATGTTGAAATAAATCAAATCAGAGAGTCAAGTTAGCAGGGTTTGCGTTCAAATTCTGCCAATGACTTTTTAGCTTATGTAGATTAATTGCCCTCTTCCTGCCTTAGTTTACTTATTTGAAAAAGGAGGAAGTTGGAATCAATGATCCTTACTGCCTTTTCCAGTTGTAAATCTGTGGTACCATGAAGTCAGATCCATTATAATGAAAGCTTTAAAAGCTCTGCTAGACAATTAGAGACAAGGAGCACTCCAAATATGGCAGCCCAGTTTTCAAACCTTGTCTCAGACACATAAGTGCTTCATTGCCTGACTGTTTTGAGCCTATGTTTCATGAGAAATGACAATAATAGAACTGTTCAATAAATAATGTTATGGAGTCTATCATGGCATTCAATGCAAAGTTCAATATATTTTTAATGATGATGAAGACTGTTATTGCTAATTGCCTCGTCATGATTATTTGGTCTAGAAATGAAATGAAGGAGAACATTTTCATGGGGCAAACCATGAACCAGAAAGTGGTTTGGTACATTCCAGGGTAATCTTTAAGGCAACCCTTAACCTCATCAAAGAGATTATTGGCCCAGTATTTATTTCTTCAAAGTAAGAAAAAGATCATTATAGGGTAGGGCCAGGTGGGGGAGAGATTACATAGAAATAGTGAATCTGGACTTAAATCTTGAAGGAGTTGCAGAATTTGAAGATTGGTAGATAAGAGAGTGAATGGAGAACATGCAACATAATCATGGTGTTTTTGTTGTTATCAAGTTATTTCAGTTGTGTAACTCATAGCGACTTCGTTTAGGATTTTCTTGGCAAAGATACTAAAGTGATTTGCCATTTTCTTCTCCAGCTCATTTTGCAGTTGAGGAAACTAAGGCAAACAGGGTGACTTGTCCAGGGTCACACACCTACTGTCAGGTTGGATTTATATTTGTATTTTTCTGACTCTAGGGCTGAATGCCAGCACTCAGCTTCCCAATGATCAAGGCTATTGTGTCAGAAATGAGTAAGATATAGTAGAAAGAGCCTTAGAGAAAAAGGTATGGATTTGTGTCCTGGTGCTGCTACTTTCAGGATCATAGAAAGGCTGGAAGGAAGCTTTAGAATCATTTAATCCAAGTCTTTTAGGCCTCAGAGGAGGAAACAGGCTCAGAGAGTCCCTTGCTTGAAGTGACTCAAGATGGTATTTAAACCCAGATCCTTTGACTCGGAAGTCGACTCTTTACTGAACCAATTGTTTTCCAGGGTGACTTTAAGCAGTCACTTCTTCTCTAAACCTCAATTTCTTTATCTGAAAAATGAGATTTAATTAGATCTATTAGGCTTCTTTTAGTACTGACATTTTGTGATTCTGTAATGGTAGAATTAAAAGGTTGAAGGACTTAAATGTATTAAGTAGTATGGATTTGGTAGGCTTTTAAATAATAGAGTGTATGAAAATGGTATTTTGGAGAAAATTAGTCTGCCATTGTTCTATAGGAAGAATAGGAGCAAGAAAGAGCAGGTGGTAGGAAAGGAGATAGGAAATTTGAACTGATAGATAATGAGGATTTGATTGGGATAGTAGATGTGGAAATACAGAAGGTTTTGTGCTAAGCAATGGGAATATAAAAAGAGGAAAAAGGCAGTCCTGCTTTCAAGGAGTTTACTTTCTAATAGAGGAGACAATATATAAATAAAATCTGCAAAGCAATCTATATAAAATACGTGACTAATAAGGACCAGTCAGAAGTAATTAACAGGGAAGGCACTAGAACTGATAAGGGCTGAGGAAGGCTTCCAATAAAAGAAAAGATTTAAATTGGGACTTAAAGGAAGTGTTTCTTATTCCTATTTCACCAGGAGGTAAAAGAAAAACTCAACAGCATATGGTCTATCTGATTAGTAATGCAAGTATAGCCAACTAAAGCTGTCTTTCTTATTAGATAGACAAGCCTTAGTAGAATGAAAAGGTTGTGGGTAAGATAAAGAGGAGATGATAAAGCTGACTGCCCACACTGTGAGAGGTTGGGGAAATGGATTGGAGTAACATCAGATTAATGTCTTCTATCTCAGACTCACTTTGGTTTTTTCAAAGCCTATGGTCATTGAGTGGAATGACATTACCCATATGATTTAAATTGTTATTTTTCTCCCTTTTTTACCATGTGTTTATAGTTGAGTATGTCTATAGTCAAATTCATCTAAATTAAATTCGTGGATGATATGACCCTATTGCTCTTGGTGATTGATTAGATAAATATTTGGGGGATGGGTGTGAGCAAATGAGAAGCAGGTTGACTCCTAGACACAAATGACAATGATCTTTGTCAGACAATTTTCAACTATTTAAAAAAAAATACTGGCTCACTGCCTGAAATCTACAAATATGAAATTCTTTTTGAATCGGAACTTAAAGAATCTGTCTTGTAAACAGATTACTCATAATATTATGGAAAAATAAGTACAGAATTCTAAGCCAACTACATTGATTTTATGCAAGGAAAAAATATTTTCTAGTGGCAATTTTAGCTCCATATTTCACATGGGAATAAATCCTGCTTAGAAGTTTAGCCTTTTTCCTTTGATCATTATCACAAATGATTTCTAGATGTTTTATTAAATTTTTATAGAGGCATAAAACCATTGCATCTATCAACATTAAGACTGACTCAGTCTATCAGCTTGATATGTCATTGACCTAAGCTCTTTATTTCTCCCTGCCAATATAGACTCATTAACTATCCAGTGGCTACTGCAAGGATAATTATTTTTAATTATAGTTTCATAATTTAACCAATCTGAGGTTATCTGAATATGGCATCTGAAGCTATTATGTAGCTAATGGCCTAGGCATTTACATAGCTTTGTCTTTAAAGTGATAAATCTATAATGTGCTTAACTCTTTCACCAACATTAATTTCTAACATTTAAAATGCTGGATTAAACAATTAAATGTGCTTGACAGTATCATAGATTTTATTTAATAGGCAGTGTCTAAATCTGGACCCAATTCACCTTATTTTAGTTAATGTAATTTCTCCCATAAGGAGTGTTAATTGTAAATCTGTCAGACAATTGTGGATCTATGTGACCACATAACAGTCCCTTTAAAGGATGACTTAGAATCATTCATATACCTATTATCATCCAGATGGTTAAGTTAAGATGAACATTCATAAATTGCAGCCAATTTAGAATTCATAGGAACATAGATTTCGAATGGGAAGGAACTTTAGTGAACATCTGGGTCTAGCTATTTCATTTTACAGATAAGGAAACTGAGGTTAAATGACTTGTAATTTAAGATTACAATGTAATGTAAGAAGCAGGATTTGAGCGTGGGGTCTCTTACTCTAGAGACATCACTCATTTCACCATACGCACATTTGTATCCTACACTTTTCATAGACTTCACGTAATATAGTTTCCTTTTTTTTGGTATCATCATAGACCATGAAGGAATCAGTACTTTTTGTCATTTTTACTTTCTAATGACAAAGTGGTAGAGTTGAAATCCCCACAGAGCATACCTATCAGAACTTTCTCCTCTAGTCTGACCTAGATCATCCCTCCTTTCAGGTAAAACAGATAGTAGCATTTAGGCTCTAGACCCTGTGCACACACCTTTGGGGATCCCAGGGTTACAACTGGTTTACTTCTCCAGGAGAAGTCTAAGTGAACCCTAAGATCAAACTTTAAATTTCTGATTTGGAGGGTTATAGAGTCATTCATAAAATTAAACTAGTTATCCTCAGAGAGATTTTTTAACTTCCTATACCCAAATGAAAGTCTTAGTAGGGCTATCCCCACATGCATGATCTGATGTCCAGTAATGAATGACAAAACCTGCAAGTGATGCAAAGTCATTCATGAAAAGATAATCAAGATTAAAAAATACCACAAAGAGTGGTAGATAAGAAAATAGAATATAGTTGAGAATTTTCAGTTATGCCATAGTAGGGAGAGGGAGAAACGAGGGGAGGAGGATGAAGACACCCCTCAGCTTTATGCTTTGAAGATGAGGAGGGGAAACTCCCTTGATTATCATATGCTTTTTCCAATTAGGTTAGTACCTATGTACTAGTCATGGCACTTTTCACTACAGGGACAGCCAGATTGTTTTTGACTCCATTTTGTCCTGCTTCCTAGTGTCCAGGGCTTTTTTTAATTCTTATTTTACTATCTCATCCCAAATCCTACCTAACTCCTCCTCCTTCCCTCTAGAGAGCTTTTGCTAGTCTCCTCTGAGCTTTCTACAAAAGTCACAACATTTAAAAAGAAAACAGAAACAGTGTAGTATGGTACATAAGTGTCTGGTCTTGGAGTCTACAAGATTTGGAATCAAGTCTTTCACTTTGAGATCTCCGCATATAGATGAGATCACAGATGTGGGTCAGAAAAAACTATACTAAGCTATTGACCAGAAATGTTGATGAGGTCTAGAATTATTCATTAACCCACTTTACATGAAGTGTGTTTATAATAATACTTCTTAATTTTTCCTCATACCACTAAGAATCAGGATCATAGATTTGTAGCTAGGATGGTCCTCAAAGGTCATGTGGTTTAATCCTTTAATGAAGTACTCAAGAAGGACCAAAGGTGTTGCTATGAGGGTTTGACAAATCCTTTTTACTATTGACATTCATCTGCCCACAACTCTCATTTATGGTTCCAAGAAGCTGTAGTATGCTCAGTGGTCTCACTCTTATAAAACTGTCTTGGCAGACAGTTTAAACCAGATAGAAGGAAACCAATAGACTTCAAAGTCATTAGTGAGCTGGGCGGGCTACCCCTCGTGTGAAAACTTCCCCTGGTGGAATGGGTAGAGGATCATTGTTCCAAATTTTTCTTTCCCTTCTTCCCATAAAGTAATTCAATATATGTTAAACATGTGCAATTCTTCTATAAAATTTTCCACATTTATCATGTTGTACAAGAAAAATCAGATCAAAAAGGAAAAAATTGAGAAAGAAAAAAAGTAAGCAAATAACAAAAAGATGAAAATACTATGCTGTGTTTCATATTCAGTTACCATAGTCCTTTTTCTAGATGTAATCTCTTTGGGATATTATCCCAGTAGAAACATGCTGGATCAAAGGGTTGCACAATTAGATAACTTTTTGAGCACAGTTCCAAATTGCTCTCCAGAATGAAAACCTTTTTAATTTAATAAAATCAGAATTGTCCATTTTGCATTTCATAATGTTCTCTAGTTCTTCTTTGAACCTGATGACTTTAAGACATACGTGTAATGGGATTGAGGGAAACCCAAACTTAATGAGTATAAACCAGTACAGCACAATATAAGTAAGGAGAAACAGAGGAAATACCTTTTTACCTCCTGAGTTTACTCCAAAGAGAATAATAGTCTCACCTTTCTTATTAGTACAAGGTTTACATAACACCATTAGTTAATCTTTAGTTTATGATGGCCAGATGCCCTGAGTGTTATTTCTTACCAGGGCAATTAGAGTTTGCCTTTACTTCTATATGTGTCTTCTGGGCCATGGATATAATGTAAAGTGCACCATTCTGACCTAATTTTTTAAGACAAAGATCTATCTCAATAGTGGAATAAGGATTGCATGTATAGTCAGAGGACCTAAATTTGAATCTTGATCCATACTTGTATGATCTATACATTTATTGACCAACTCTTTCAATGCAACTGACTTCTGTGGAAATCAGTTCACTTCCCTGGGACTCTGGATCTGAGTGTCTTAATCTATGTTGTTCCTTTTCAAAGAAGACCAATGATGTCAGAGGCGATGTCTTGACTTGGGTTAAGTGACTTGCCTGGAGATCACACAGCTTGTTAATATCTTAGGCCTGATTTGAACTCAAGATTATGGAACTTCCTGATTCCAAGTTTGCCTCTCTATCCACTACCTAGTTACCCTGGGACTACGTGTAAGAAAAATTACATAGGCTGAGATTGTTATAGAGGGAAATGATGCTGGCTGGCATCAAAAAGATCAGAATTCCATTGAAGTGGTCAGTCAATAAACATTTATTTATAACTCTGTGCCACAAAATTGACCACCTATTATCTCTTCTGACCTTAATTTTCTCAACCACAGCGCAGCAGGCTATATCCATAGTGCTTTCATAAGGAAATGGGCATCTCTACTTGCAAGCCCACAACAATCAGTGTTAATTAGGGTAGGTTAGGCTTACAGACTTGATCAATTCTGACTTGGAGCTGGTTCAGGATGCTGTTTATCCACATGATAAATGAATTAGTTTCACTGGCAAGTGTTAACCACACTCTCATCTGGTTTAGTAACATGGCTGGAGAAGTACCCCCTGGAGCCACTCAGAACATGAGCTTGCCAGCTGGACACATTGAATCTATTTAGATGGAATCAGTTGCCTTAATCCATTTCTCAAGGGCATTTTTTAAAGGATAGAGGGCTAGTTCCTAGCTCTAAGATGAATAATTTGCAAAAAATAAGCCATTTTCATGCTTTAATTTTGTTGGAAAGCTTCATTGATTGAATTTTTGTAAATGAAATAATTTTTAAATGTACTAAGGGAAGTTGCATTTTTATTTAGGGATTAACATTATTCATAATTTTAAATTAATTATTTTTCAATTAGCAAAAATATATTTTCTCTTCCTTTTCATTTTTAACCATTAGAAAAGAAAAACAAAATCCTTGTAATAAATATGCTTGCCAACCAAAACAAATGCTTTCATTGTCCACATTGAAAAAAAAATTCATTTTGCACCTTGAATTAATTCATCTCTTTTTCAGGAGGTGGGTACCATGCTTCACGTATGGGGATGTTCAGGGAGAACCAATGAGGGCTTGCAGAGCTGTTTTCAGTCCTGCTCATGAACCTTTAGCATCCACTCTTCTCCCAACTCTCACCTATTGCTTCAAGAAGATGTAGCATGCCTTATAGCCATTCCTCAATAAAACTACCTTGGCAGATGAGCTAAACCAGGTTAAAGGTAACCAACAGGCTTCAAAGCTATCAATGAGTTTGGGAGGGTTTTTTTCTCCAAGCATGTGAAGCCTTCTTTTCAGGCAGATGAAAACAGTTGGTTTAAATGGCCACGAAGGCAACTGAAGCAGATGCTGTGGAGCACCTACAGCTTGGTTAGCTATCAAAGGTTTCAAAGTCATCCATGATATCCTAGGCCATTGCCAGTCATCCTGGCTTTTGTCTTGGAATTTCCCATTCCAATCCATCTTTTACTCATCTAAAAAGCTGGTTTTTCTACAAAAATCCAGTATATTTTGATAACATTGGAAGAAAGAATGAGGTTGACAGCTTTGTCCAACTGTCTCACTTAAATCCAATCCATGAACAAGTCAAAACATCACTCCCCCCCGCGTCCCCCCCCATATCATCGGTCCTTTTTGAAAATGAAGGACAAATGACAACAACTGTAACAACAACAGTATGTTTGATCATTGATCTACTAGATTTATGAGGTTTTAATTGCATTAATCAGTTTCCATGTTTTTCAAAGTTCTTTATTTTTACAATAACATTGTTCTATTTTACTGACCACTCTGAATTATCTGAAGAAGTCTTCTTAGGTTTCACTGAAGCCATTTCTTTCATAATTTTATATAGCACAATATTAATCTATTACATTTAAAAGCCACAATTTATTTGGTCATTTCCCAATTGGTGGACACCCCATTATTTTCTAGTTCTTTATTACCATGAAAATATTTTTTATACAAATGGATCCTTTCTTCATTCTTTTTATTTCCTTGGTATATACCTAGTATTGGTATTGGTGGGTCAAAGAGTATACATAATTTAGTAACTTTTAGAGCATAATTCCAAACTGCTTTTCAACAGTGAATTAATGTGACTGTTTTTCCAGAGCCCCTCTAATGTTTTTTCATTTTACCACAATGATTTTTCTAAAACTCTCTCTCTGATCAAATTTCCCATTTCTCTCTCCTTATGCCTCTACACTTTTAGTGGACATTTTTACCTTAAATTTCATTGAAAAAGTCATAACCATTCACCAAGGGCTTCTCTTTCTCCCCTCTTTGTCATGTCATATGACATGTGCCTTTCACTATTATTTCCTCCTTTACCCTTATATCACATGAAAAGATTGCCTTTTTCCTTATCAAGACAAACCCTTCCACTTGCACAAATTATATATCTTATTTCTCCCTATCCTTTCCTTTGTTATCTCTACTATCACACACTTATCTTAAGTCTCTGTTTACAGACTACTTCTCTACTGTCTAAAACATGCCCATGTGTTCCTTACCTTCAAAAAATTTTTTTTATTCCTCTATCCCTACAGGTTATCATTATATATCTTTCCTTCTTTTCATGACTAAATTCCTTGAAAAGATGATCTACAATTGGTGTCTCCACTCTTCCCTTCCTTTTACTCTTAACAATAACAACTGAAACTGCTCTTTTTAATTACCAATGATTTCTTAACTGACATGTCTAATGTTTTTTTCTCAATTCTCATCCTTCTTGGCTCTCCACAGCTTTTGACATTGTTAATCACCCTCTTCTCCCTGATATTTTCTCCTCTCTAAATTTTCAAAAAATTGTTCTCTACTGGTTTCCTTCCTACCTCTCTGACCACTTCCTGCTCAGCCTTCTTTGCCAGTCTTCATCTAAATCTTTGGTCATCTTTTTTTCCCTTCTCCTCTACATTATTTCACTTAGTCATTTCACCAACCCCATCAATTCTATTACAATTTCTATACAGCTGATTCTCAAGCCCTAACCTTGCTCCTGACTAACATACTCACATTTGCAACTGCCTATTAGACATTTTATATAGATAGCTTAATCTCTTTTTTTTCCCCAATAGTATTTTACTTTACCAAATACATGTAAAGATAGTTTTTAACATACATTTTTGTAAAATTTTGTGTCTAATTTTTTCTCTCACCCTTCCTTATTTCCTTCATCTCCCAAGACAGCAAGCAATATGATATAGATTAAATACATGCAATCCTTTTAAACCTATTTCCATATTTAGACAGCTTAATCTCAAGTTCATGTCCAAAACTGAACTCATTATCTTCCCACTCTTCCCCTCAATAATCCTCTCTTCCTAATTTCCTATTACTTTTCAAGTACTTTTCAATACTTACAACCATCTTCCTAGTCATTCAGGCTCCCAGTATAGTATCATCCTTGACCCTTCATTGTCTCTTACTCTCCATATCCAAATCAATTGCCAGATTCTTTCATTTCTATCTTTGTAACATTTCTTGTCTGCCACTTTCTCTTCTGAGATACTGCAATCACTGATGTAGGTTCTCATTACCTCATGCTGGAACTACTGTAATCATATGTTAGCTGATCTCTCTGCATCAATTCTTTCCCATTCCAATTCATCTTTTACTCATTTGAAAAGTTGGTCTCTCTAAAGAACAAGTCTCCCTAATCAATAAACTCCAGAATCTCTCACTTACTTCCAGAATCAAATATAAAATCTTCCGGATTTATTTTCTAGGTTTCTTACACCCTACTTCTCTCTTTGTATATTCTATAATTCAGTGACACTGACCTCCTTGTTGTTCGTTGCACAAAACTTTCTATCTTCTGTCTTGGTGCTTTTTCACTGGCTTTTCTCACATCTAAAATGCTCTCCCTGGTTCCTGTAAACTCAGCTAAAACTCTATCTTCTGCAAGAAATCTTTCTCAATCCTCCTGTATCTTAGTTTCTTCTCTTTATTGATTATCTCCAACATATCCTGCATATATCTTGTTTGTATAATTGTTTACATGTTGTTTCCTCCATTAAACATTGCACTCCTTGAGAGTGGTGATTTTTTTCCTTAACCTTTCTATGTATTCCCAGGGCTTAGCACATATAAGCTAAGCTTATAAATTGAGCTTAATAAATGCATGTTGCCTTGACTTTTTGGTCAATCTTTATAAGTCTAATGGGTGAAGGTAGAACTTCAAAGTAGCTTAAATTTGCATTTCTCTATTGGTGATTGAAAACATCCACCCCTTATACTTATTTATAGCTTGGTTTCTTCTTAAAAGATGCAATCCGTTCCTTAGAAAACTGCCTCATCAAAACTGCTTTATCAATTGGAGATTGTTAAATTTCAATTTATTCTTATTCTTATAAATTTGAATCATTGAATAATTCAACATATGGAAAGGATTCCTTTTTCAGGGACTTTTGCTGTAAAGATTTTCTCAAGTTACTTCCTTTTCTTCTAATTCCAGTTGCATTGGTTTTGTTTGTTCAAAAACTTTTAAATTTTATGTAATCAAAATTGTCTGTTTTATATTTGGTGATTCTCACAATATCTTTATTCTTCCCCTATCCATAGATCAAAAAAGGATTTTTTTCATCTAATATTTTTTCCATGTCTAAGAGATGTATCCATTTGAAACATATTTTGATATATGGTATGAGATGTTGGTCTAAGTATAATTTCTGTCTGCTGTCAGAAAGAATGAATTACCTTAGTAATGGTTTTATCAAACCATTTGTTTGTTTCTGTATATTATCTGCCTACTGTGTTCTACTGATCAACATTTCCACTTCTTAATTCTCGTCATTATTTTGATGATTGTTGCCTTGTTAAAAAAAAAAAGACAATATAGTATATAGTTACTGCTATATATGCATATATATATGCACATATACATATACATGTACACATAAACACACATACACATACCACTGGGTTCCTATAATCTTCCTCATCATTAATTCCCCTTGATATTCTTAAGATTTTGTTTCTTGAAACAAATTCAGTTATTATTTTTCTAAATAAGTATATTAGTTTAAATAGGAATATCTTTTTTTACTATTATATTGACTCACTACTCTGACACAATGAATAGTTCTTTAATCATTTAGATTTGTTTTTATTTTAATAAAATTTTGTCATTATAATTAAATAGTTTCTGAATATATTTTGCTAAATAGAATTCCAAGTATTTTAGCCATTCTATTGATATTTTAAATGAGAATTTCTATTTCTATCTCTTTCTGCCAAGTTATGCTGGTAATATAGAGAAACATTTTGTTGTTTTGTGTTTGTTAATTTTTGTATTGACTAATTTTATATTCTGAAACTTTGCTGAAGTTATTAATTATCAAATTAATTCTTAGTTGTTTCTCTAGGATTAAGTATATCAGCAAATAATATGCAAAAGGAATAACTTTTTTTCTTTTTTGTTTACACTTGTTCCTCCAATGTCTTTTTGTTGTCTTATTGCTATAGCTAGCATTTCTAATGCTATATAACATAGAAGTGATAATCATAATCATTCTTGTTTAATGCTTTGTCATATAGGAAACTAAGAGAGATTTCTAACTAAAGGAAATTTACAACAAATTCTTTTGTAAAGCAAAATATTATTTAGTAATGAATACTTAACTCAAATGAACAATTTTAGAATCCTGTATTTTATTTGTTTATATATAAGTACACATATATAACAACATTCTTTTATTTTTTAAGTTGTAAAGTATTAGAACATTTGTATTTTTTGTTCCCTTTCCTATTCCTTCCTATCCATTCCTTCTCCTATATATCCTTTACGTCATCTTCCTATCCTTAGCTTTTTGATAAATTTTATAAAATCATTTTTGGACACTATGAAAGGCATCAGGATGGAGAATCTAATAAGAGGAAGACCATTTCAGGGGCAAGGAGAGGAAGTCAAATTCATATTGGTACACTTTGCTTTCATTAAAAGGCAGTTAAAAGAGAGATTCAAAATCAAAATAAGGTTTGGGATTATCTGTGGACTTCACTATATATATTTTCTGTAATGGGCTGAGGCTTGAGTTGATGCACTGAGGTCCCAAGCACATGAGGCTAAATAGTAATTGGACCATATTCTATTAATATATAATCTTGGAGAAAGAATGGCCCCCGCTCACTCTTTGTGCAAGTCCTGATGTGTTGTATAGGAAATGACGATTTTGGTGGGTGGAGGCAGGGGAGTGGAAAAGGAAGGGGAAGGAGAGACTTTTGGGATTGCCATTGCCACGGTTGGCTCAGCTCACATCTCTCTCTGTTAGCTGATTTCCTGTCGCAGCTGCCCATATTGCTATCGCAATCTTTCTTGCCTATATTTGCTATCCCAATCTTTATTCACCTCTTCACTTGAATAAAGACTGAAGATTTTCCCCTTAACCTGAGTTCCTGACTCCGGCTGATTTTAAATACGCGATCATTACAATTTTCTCTATTCCCAACAAGTTCATAAAATTTTAGAAACACGGGAAAATCTTAGAAATTATTTAGTAAGATGCTTCCATTTTATACATAAAGAAACTGAGGGGAACCTAGAAGATTTAACAAATGTATGCAGAGTAACATAGTTTATTTGTTAGTAGCAGAGTCAAAATTAAAATTTAGGACTTTTGATTCCTAATGCCATATGCCACTCTCCAATCTAATGTCAATTGTACAGTGGAAAAAAAATCAGTGAAATAAAGAGCAATTTGTATTATTCAATGTCAATTTGAAAATAATTAGTTCAGTCAAATGAAGAAAGTGTCAATAACAAAGCAGAACAAATATTTTCAGTTGTCATTGCTAAAAAGTCTAATTAGCAAGCTTATGCAATGGATATCCAGTCTGTTCTGGTGTTTTAAGCAGAGTGGCAATGTGATTTTCATTGCAATTTTCCTCCTAAGGCCATCAGTCTATGAAGATAATCTAGACAATGAAAAGACTGAATTAATAGGAATCTCAGCTCATCATTTTGTTTTTCTGTTGATAATGAAAGTTTTATTGGCAATGCCAAATTAACCAAGGACTAAGAAACCCTCTAGTGCATGAAATCCCCTAGTGCAACAGAAATTCTTGTAAATAGTGTGCATATATTTATGGATAAAAAGATAAATTAGGGATTTTAAATCTCTTTTTGTGTAATAGACCCCTTTGTCAGTCTATGAAACCAAGGGACCTCTTCTCAGAATAATCTTCTAAAATTCATACAATAAAATATTTTAGATTACCAAGAAAACCAATTATAGTGAAATAAAAAACACAATTTTTTCAAATCCTAGGTTAAGAACCTTTGGCTTACATGAAAAGAAAATTTGGCTGAAATCTATAAAAGGAGAGATATTAATCGTCACAATAATAATGTAGTGCAATTTTCCCCAGTGTCTTTCTTCTTGATATTGTTCACTCTCTTAAATTCTATATGATATCAATTTAAAGAAAATGTAATTATGTATATACTTAAGGAACCAAGAAAGCAAATGACTCCTTTATCATTAATGATCTTAATGATATCTACTGAATGCTTTAGATAATAATGGTTGTAGGTACTACACTGTTAACTTGTAACTAGACCTTGAGGATGGTTATCATTGGCTTCTTATTTCTAACTTCCCAGCTTGGCTACTAAAATCTTTGGACATAAAACTTGAGATAAGGGCCACTAGACAGGAGCTATTCACTGTAGTTCCCCAGAGAAAGGTCTTATTTTGCAGTCTCTAAGTGTATCTTGACCTTGTTCCAAAATCTTGTGGGTTGAAAATAGCACTGGGCAACTCAGCAGTGAGTTTATGCCTAGACACAAGAGTGCAGAACTCAACAGATCCAAGTCAAAAATATTGCTAAATCTTTATAGGGCTATTCTCTGGCTGTTAGGCATAGTTGCCATTCCCCAACTCTCATTAATTCCAACGGTCTTAGTAGTTCAACTGGACCAGTTGCAGAGAAACTTAAATAACTATCTGTGTGAGCCTCCAGGGACAATTGAAAATCCGAGTCTATAAAAGAAACCCAAGTAACAAATTTATTGCTGAGAAGCTAGCATGTATTCTGTTCTCAAGTTCCAAGGAATGAATTTTGAATTGGGCATCTCAGGAATGGGTGCTGTTTAGGCTTTATTTTGAATATGAATGGACTCGTTTACATAAGTTGAAATATCAAATTGTAATGAAGTCTTTCATTGTAATAGTTCACTTTTATAATTTTGATTTTACTGAGGATAGTAGTGGAAAGAATTTTTGTCTTGAACTTCAAGACTCAGGTCTGACACTTGTTGACTATGTAATTCTTACCAAATCACTTAACCCATATAAGCTCTATCCAAAAAAAAAAAAAATACCAATTGTTTCACTCCTTCCTCCTGGGGTTATTGTTAGGAAAAAAATTGTAAGCTACTAATTACTATATGAATGAAAGCTATTCTTGCTAAGTCTAGAATTATGGGAAATGTTTAGCTTGGTGAAAAGAAATCTCTATTTGAAGAGCTAATGTATGAAAGTGATTAGATTTGATTACTTGTCTCCAAGAAGATATAAAGAGGCCAATTCAGGATGAATGTAAGGAAAAAAATCTTAACGAGTACAAATGTTCAGAAGAAGAATAGGCTGCCATGGCAGATAATGGCTTCTTCCTCATTGGAATTCTTCAGAAAGAGACAGGATATTCAGGTGGAAGTTGGTCCAGATGATATACGTAGTCCTTTCCAACTCTTAGATTTTGTGAGAAGAAAAAAAAATTCTCTGCTCCAATGTCAATATAGGAAGAACAATTGTTGAAAAAAAAATAAAATCATAAACTAAAACTAATCTTTAAGATAATCTATTTCAGCCTTTTCATTTTTTTTTATAGAAGAGGAAAGAGATGTATAAAGGTCAAACCATTTGTGTGGGATTATAACGCCACTTAGTGATAGATCAAGAACAAAAGAAAATAATTTAAAATCAAGCTTTGGTGGAAATAAGTCAAGAAGTGATATCCTTCTCTGTTACATATATATATATATATTTTTACTCACCAGTCACAACCTTTTAAATCTCACATCTTATTTTCCATTTTACTCTTTGAGATTTATCAAGCCTTCAAAATCTGTTTATCTTTTCTTGACATTCAAATTATCTCTTATAATTTACTTAGATATGTTTTATTAATGCACATGCTTCTGGAACTTATTAATAGATGTCTGGAATACTCACAATCAAGTTGAGGAGACAGAACCACAAAAGCCAAAATAAGAACAGATGTCTTGACCTCTGGAAGATATGATTCTTTAGAGTTCCATGTTATAGAAATACTGAACCTAAGACTGAAAATTGAGCAGTATGACAATATGAATGAGTCTTCTATAGTTGAGAAATATAGTTGATATTTCAGTTTGCCAATATCAAAATTATCTGATAATTTCTTGCTGTGTCTTGTTGACAATTTCATTTCCTATAATATGAGAGGACCTGATAAGTGGTCAAAATTTTGAACAACAAGGATGAAATTACTATTTAAAATGAAAATGACCATTTCATTTTAGAGATCATAAGTCAAAAGAGGTTTCCTCTTTTGGACATTTACCTTAAACTTTGGGAATAACAATTCAATAACCACTTATTAAATAATTGCTACATACTAGACACTTTTAGGCAATAAGGATTCAAAGGCAAAAACAAAAGTCATAAAGGTAGAAGGGACTCCAGAGGCAATCAAATTAAATCTTCTCATTTTACAGATGTGGAAACTGAGTTTCATTCAGGAAGATTAAGTCACTTGGGCAAGGCCACAGAGGTGGTAATGGTTAATTGTGAACTTAAGACCTTTGACTCTAGTCGGAATAGTGCCAATATTCATTCTTTTGAAGCATGTTGCCTCTTAATAATTTTTTTTTTGTTTATTTTTTGCTGAGGCAATTGGGGTTAAGTGACTTGCCCAGGGTCATACAGCTAGACAGTGTTAAGTGTCTGAGGCCAGATTTGAATTCAGGTCCTCCTGACTTCAGGGCCGGTGCTCTATCCACTGTATCACCTAGCTGCCCCGCCTCTTACTAATTTTTAAAAAATCGATGAGAAATCTGGTTATGATACTCTTGCACAACCTCTAAAAAAAGTATAATTTCATAAGAGTAGCAATATCTACAAATGAAATACTTATTAGGGGAAAATATCCTGAGAAAGAGGAAAAGGAGATGACATCTTTTTTTAATTAAGGTTTTTTTTATTTCTAAAACATATACATAGGTAATTTTTCAACACTGACTCTTGCAAAGTCTTCTGTTCCAAATTATCGCCTTCTTCCCCCACCCTCTCCTCTAGATGGCAGATCGTCCAATAAATGTTAAATATATTAAAAATATATGTTATATCCAATATATGTACACATATTTATACAGTTATCTTGCTGCACAAGAAAAATAGGATCAAGAAGGAAAAAAAAACTGGAAAAGAAAACAAAATGCAAGCAAACTACAACAGAAAGAGTGATAATACTATGTTGTGGTCCATGCTCATTTCTCACAATCTTCTCTCTGAGTGTAGATGGCTCTTTTCATCACAACAATTGGAATTGGTTTGAATCATCTCATAATTGAACAGAGCCACGTCCATCAGAATTGATCATTGTATAGCCTTCTTGTTGCCGTGCATAATGATCTCCTGGTTCTGTTCATTTCACTCAGCATCAGTTCATGTAAATCTCTCCGGACCTCTCTGAAATCATCCTGATGGTTATTTCTTTTTTCTTTTTTCTTCCTTCCTTCCTTCCTTCTTCCTTCCTTCCTTCCTTCCTTCCTTCCTTCTTCCTTCCTTCCTTCCTTCCTTCCTTCTTTCTTTCTTTCTTTTTCTTTCTTCTTTCTTTCTTTCTTCTTTCTTTCTTCTTTCTTTCTTTCTTTCTTTTTCTTTTTCTTTCTTTCCTTCCTTCCTTCCTTCCTTCCTTCCTTCCTTCTTTCTTTCTTTCTTTTCTTTCTTTTCTTTTTCTTTCTTTCTTTCTTTCTTTCTTTCTTTCTTTCTTTCTTTCTTTCTTTCTTTCTTTCTTTCTTTTTATATATAACTTTTTATTCACAGAACCCATGCCAGGGTAATTTTTTTTACAACATTATCCCTTGCACTCGCTTCTGTTCTGATTTTTCCCCTCCCTCCCTCTACCTCCTCTCCTAGATGGCAAGCAGTCCTATATATGTTAAATATGTTGCAGTATATCCTAGATACAATATATGTTTACAGAACCAAACAGTTCTCTTGTTGTACAGGGAGAATTGGATTCAGAAGGTAAAAATAACCCGGGAAGAAAAACAAAAATGCAAACAGTTTACATTCATTTCCCAGTGTTCTTTCTTTGGGTGTAGCTGCTTCTGTCCATCATTTATCAATTGAAACTGAGTTAGGTCTCTTTGTCAAAGAAATCCACTTCCATCAGAATATGTCCTCATACAGTATCCTTATTGAAGTGTATAATGATCTCCTGGTTCTGCTCATTTCACTTAGCATCAGTTCATGTAAGTCTAGCCAGTCCTCTCTGTATTCATCTTGCTGGTCATTTCTTACAGAACAATCATATTCCATAACATTCATATACCACAATTTACCCAGCCATTCTCCAATTGATGGGCATCCATTCACTTTCCAGTTTCTAGCCACTACAAACAGGGCTGCCACAAACATTTTGGCACATACAGGTCCCTTTCCCTTCTTTAGTATTTCTTTGGGATATAAGCCCAATAGAAACACTGCTGGATCAAAGGGTATGCACAGTTTGATAACTTTTTGGGCATAATTCCAAATTGTTATCCAGAATGGTTGGATTTGTTCACAACTCCACCAATAATGCATCAGTGTCTCAGTTTTCCCGCATCCTCTCCAACATTCATCATTATTTTTTTCCTGTCATCTTAGCCAATCTGACAGGTGTGTAGTGGTATCTCAGAGTTGTCTTAATGTGCATTTCTCTGATCAATAGTGATTTGGAACACTCTTTCATATGAATGGTAATAGTTTCAATTTCATTATCTGAAAATTGTCTGTTCATATCCTTTGACCATTTATCAATTGGAGAATGGCTTGATTTCTTATAAATTTGAGTCAGTTCTCTATATATTTTGGAAATGAGGCCTTTATCAGAACCTTTAACTGTGAAGATGTTTTCCCAGTTTGTTGCTTCCCTTCTAATCTTGTTTGCATTAGTTTTGTTTGTACAAAGGCTTTTTAATTTGATGTAATCAAAATTTTCTATTTTGTGATCAATAATGGTCTCTAGTTCATCTTTTGTCACAAATATCTTTCTCCTCCACAAGTCTGAGAGATAAACTACCCTATGTTCCTCTAATTTATTTATAATCTCCTTCTTTATGCCTAGATCATGGACCCATTTTGATCTTATCTTGGTATACAGTGTTAAGTGTGGGTCCATGCCTAATTTCTGCCATACTAATTTCCAGTTATCCCCCTGCTGGTCATTTCTTACAAACAATAATATTCCATAACATTCATATACCATAATTTCTTCAGCCATTCTCCTCCAATTGATGGGTATTCATTCAGTTTTCAGTTTTTAGTCACTACAAAAAGGGCTGCCACAAATATTTTTGAACATTTGGGTCCCTTTCCCTCCTTTAAGATCTCTTTGGGATATAAGCCCAGTAGAAATATTGCTGGGTCAAAGGGTATGCACACTTTGATAACTGTTTGAGTATGGAACTATATTCATTTTGGAACTAAATTGCTCTCCAGAATGGCTAAATCCGTTCACAGTTCCACCAACAATGTATCAGTGTCCCAGTTTTCCCATATCCCCTCCAACATTTGTCATTATCTTTTCCTGTCATCTTAGCCAATCTGACAGGTGTGTAGTGGTATCTCAGAGTTGTCTTAATTTGTATTTCTCTGATCAATAGTGATTTGGAGCACCTTTTCATATGAATACAAATAGTTTCACTTTCTTCATCTGAAAATTGTCTGTTCATATCCTTTGACCATTTATCAATTGGGGAATAAATATGAGTCAATTCTCTCTATATTTTAGAAATGATGTCTTTATCAGAACCTTTGAATGTAAAAATGTTTTCCCAGTTTATTGCTTCCCTTCTAATCTTGTCTGCATTAGTTTTGTTTGTACAAAAACTTTTTAACTTAATATAATCAAAACTATCTATTTTGTGATCAGTAATGATCTCTAGTTCTTCTTTGGTCACAAATTCCTTTTTCCTTTACAGATCTGAGAAACTATCCTATATTCTTCTAATTTGTTTATAATATCATTCTTTATGTCTAGATCATAAACCCATTTCAATCTTATCTTAGTATATGGTGTTATGTGTGGGTCAATGCCTAGTTTTTGCCATACTAGTTTCCAATTTTCCCAACAGTTTTTGTCAAATAGTGAATTCTTATCTTCAAAACTGGGGACTTTGGATTTGTCAAACACTAGATTGCTATAGACATTGAGTATTTTGTTCTGTGGACCTAAGCTATTTCACTGATCAACTGCTCTATTTCTTAGTCAGTACCAAATGATTTTGATGACTGATGATTTACAATATAGTTTTAGATTTGGTACAGCTAGGCCAACTTCATTTGCTTTATTTTTCTTCCATTAATTCCCTTGAAATTCTTGACCTTTTATTCTTCCAGATGAATTTTGTTGTTATTTTTTTCTAGGTCAGTAAAATAGTTTCTTAGGAGTTTGATTGGTATGGCACTAAATAAATAGATTAGTTTAGGTAGTATTGTCACCTTTATTATATTTGAGCAACCTATCCAAGAGTACTTGATATTTTCCCAATTGTTTACATCTGACTTTATTTGTGTGAAAAGGGTTTTGTAGTTTTGCTCATATAGTTCCTGACTTTCCCTTGGCAGATAGATTCTCAAATATTTTATACTATTGACAGTTATTTTAAATGGAATTTCTCTTGGTATCTCTTGCTTTTGGATTTTGTTAATGATGAATAAAAATGCTGATGATTTATGTGAATTTATTTCATATCCTGCAACTTTGCTAAAGTTGTGAATTATTTCTAATAGTTTTTAAATTGATTCTCTAGGGTTCTCTAAGTATACCATCATATCATCTGCAAAGAATGATAATGGTTTCCTCATTTCCTATTCTAATTCCTTTAATCTCTTTTTCTTCAAGAAGACATCTAAATAAATGTGGGTATTCCAATTCAATTCAACAAACTTTAAAACAATACATTTTATTGATGATATATGTTTGTGTTTGTATGTGTGTATTTATATCAGTTACTCAGACATTTCTTGATATTTTCACATTTTTATCCCCTGTTTACCCTTTAGAATGATGTCTCTTTTATACATAAGAACAGTAAGGCAGAATCAATGAAACCTTCACCACATCTCTTATATTCCTTTGATGGATAATCAGAAGTATTTTATACATATATGGAAAGAATGGAGATAGATTTACTCATCTCTTCACTGGGATCAGGATTGAATCACTGTTATTACAGTGATTTGATATTCAAGGAACAGCTAGTAGGCAGGATTGCAGAATTCATGGAGGGTAGTAACATATAAGAAGACTAGAAAAGTAGGAAAGGACAAGTTGTGAAGAGCTTTAAATGTTAAATATGGGTGTTTATATTTTCTCCTAGAGATGATAGAGCTAGTGAAATTAACTGAATAGGGTGTTCATACTCTTAAGAAAAATCACTTTGGAAATTGGAGGATGGATTGAAATGGAGAGTGACTTGAGTCAGGGAGACTAATTAGAAAGCTCTTGAAACTGATCAGGCACAAGATGATATAGGCTTAAACTATGATGGTGGCTATGTTAGTAGAAAGAAGGAGAGGAATACAAGAGATGTGGTGAAGGTGGAAATGACAAGATTTGGCAATGAATTGGATATGTGGAGTAAGTGAGAACTAGGTTTCAAGGATGACTTCAAGGTTGTAAACCTACATGAATGAGGAGATGATAGTTTTCTTAACAGTAAAAGGATAAGGGCAGCTAGATGGTAGATAGAGCAATAGCCCTGGAATCAGAAGAACCTGAATTCAAATGTGCTGCAGGCACTTAAAACTTAGTAGTTGTGTGATTTTGGGGCAAGTCACTTAATCCTAATTGCCTTGCTAAAACAACAACCAACAACAACCAAACAAACAAACCCAACAACAATAAAAAATAATTGTAAAAGAGAAATTTGGGAAGAGGAGAGTTTATGGGTAAACGAGTTCTGTTTTGGACATCTTGAGTTTGAGACACCTTTGGTATATCCATTTCAAGATGCCAAAAGGCAACTGGTTATAGGAGACTGCATCTCAAGAGATGATTAATCCTGGACTTATGAACAAAATAATCAACTACATGATGATGATAATTCAACACATAAGCTTATGAGGTTATCAAGTGAGAGAATGGTAGAGAGGAAAAAGAGAGGAGAGTCTAGAATAGGGTTTTGGGAATGGGGGATTACTAGGCTTGACCTGGATGAAGATCTAGCAAAGGAAAAGTGATGAGAGAAGAAAGAGGATAAGCAGGAGGAAAATGTTATAAAAACCCAGAGAGGAGAATGTATCAAGGAGGATAAAATGACAAATGATGTCAAATGTTGCAGAGAAGTCATAAGAATGAGGATTAAGAAAACCCTACATTTGACAACTAAGAGATTGGAGAGGGTAGTTTCCATTTATTGAGTTCAAAATTAAGATTAAGAAGACAGTAAAATAGAGTAGTGAGTACATAAAACTTTCTTAAGCTAAGAATAGGAAGCAAGATACAGGATGATTCATAATGAGTGTATCAGATCAAGTGAAAGTTTCTTAATGGTGGAAAGACATGGATATGTTTGTAGGTGAAAGGAAAGGAGTCAGTAGAGATTGAAGATCATAGAGAGGCAAGGGATTATTTAGGGGACAATCTTTTGGTGAAGAAGGGGAAGGATGCATGTAAAAGAGTTTGCTTTGTTAATGAGGATTTCTTCATGAAAGCAAAAAATGAAGAATATAGTGATATGATATGAAAAGGAGACAACAAGAAGGAGCTCTGATTAAATGATCTGATTTTTTTTTAGTCACTTATTTAGTAAGGTCCTAATTGGGAAGGTGGGTGGGGGGAGGATCATGGTTTTATGATTTTCTCTAACTTTGATGAGTATGTGGTTTGGAATGAAGGAAACTGATGGTGGGAATAATTCAGGGTTAGATTAGGCAAGATTTAAGTGATGATAGAACAAATGGGAGAGAAATTTGAGTGTAGGGAAGAGTGTAGAATTGAACTAGTTGAGTAAAGGGTCAAAATAGGGGAGGAGAATAATATAGTTAGGACAAGTTGGGAAAGAATTGAGGGGTCAAAAGGAGAAGAGCTAAGTTGAATCATGAAGTATAGTGAAGGTTGCAAAGATCACAGTCATTGAACCTAGAAAGTTAGAGTATTTGAGGAAGCATCAATATGTATGTTAAAGCCCTGCAATATGAAGGCAAGCCTGTGGTGGGTGGGTGGAGAGAGACAGACTATGAGTTAGGCATTGAAAGCAGTATCACTTAATTTCCATTTTGTTCACTACTCTGTTAAAGAGAATATGTATTAAAATGTGCAAAGTGGAACAAAACATGATTAAGAGGGAATTGGAGCAGGCCATAAGCTGCTTTAAAATTCAATTGTACAGTCGTAGACTAATTTCAGAGTATATGAGGTGGACTAGAGACTCTGCTATGAGGGCTTGGTGAACCCTTTTCAGGTATCTACCTGGAACTTAATTCTTACCTGTGGCTCCAAGAAACTATAGCATGTGCAGCTGCCATACCTCAGTAAAATCATCTTGGCAGATAGGTTAACCCAGGTTGAGGGTAATGAATAGGACTCAAACTCATTAATGAATTAAAGAGGTGTTTTCCCCAAGCAAGTGAAGAATCACTCAATGAAATGAATGAATGGCAACAATTTGTTCTAACAGCCATAAAGGCAGCGGAAGCAGGCAGTCTGAAGTGCTTAGAGCTTGCTAAGACATTGAAGATATCAAAGCGATCCACTGTATTCTGGGCCATTGCCAATCATCTTGACTTTTGTCCTGTCACTGGATTTTGGTGATTGGAAGGAGAGTAAATGGATGGCTTTGTATAAGTCTGCCGATCATAAATCCAATTCACAGAGACAGTCAAGACAACATCCCTTTTGATACTATTGGTTCTCTTTGAAAAACAAAGGACAAGCAATAATTATAATCTCAAAGTCTTCAGAGGATTTTTAGCATGTTTTCATCAGGGGCAAAATGAAGCAAACATCCTGTTGTGGCTGTTGCTGTTCTTGTTTAGGTTATTAGATGATTTGGTAGATTTAAGTTATGGTCATATAGATATACTGTATCTTTATTTCAACAAAGCATTGGCAATTGTGCAACAAGAGAGAATTATGGCCTTGATGGAAGTAAATTAGGTGGTATTGTGGCTATTAAAAAAACTCTATCTAAAGAATATTTATCAGTGAATTCTGTCTTAAGAAACAAGGACTTTTTTGTGTCAGGAACCTCTCTTGTGGTCTGATGAAGCCTGTGGACTCTTCTCAGAATAAAAATTTTAAGTGCATAAAATAAAATACATAGAACTACAAAGGAAACTAAGTTGAGAACATTATATACAGTAACAACAATATTGTTTTAAAAATGACTTTGAGTGAGTAAATAATTTTGACTATCATTAATGCCCACATTAACTATAAGGACATATAAAGAAAGATACTATCTTCATCCAGAGAAAGCACTGATAAATATGATGTGGGAAAGATTCCTTTCTAGATTCCCACCCTCTCCTAGTTAATAATGTAAATTACCCTTTAACTCACAAATCCTGGTCCCTTTGAATTCCAGTAGAAGATCCGGACCTGTCCCAGCCCCACCAGGATCTGAGCCAACTTTGGGGCCATACCCAAAAGCCCCTCGAGCTAAATTTCCCATTATAAAAAGGAGACGCTGGGATCCCCCTCTTTGCAGAGATTCCAAACATGCTAGCCATGTGAGGACCCTCTGTCCACTGGACCCTCTGTCCGGTGCCCTCCTTATCTCTACCTTCACCTATCTCCTTACTTCCAAACCCAATAATAAACCTCTTTTATCAATCTAGCTCTCGGACCAATAAATGCTTTTATTGGGGACTCGCACCGCTACTAGACCCCATTTACCACCGTATTCTTGTGCCGAATGCAAGGGGGTTGCAGGGGAACTTTGCTTGACTCCCTGTACCCCAACCTGCCATTGGACCTCAACTAAACCCTAATTTCATTTAGATACCCCAAATCTAGACCTCAACAAATAGAAGTATATAAAGAATAATTATTACTAATGGTAGCCATCTCAAAGGGGAGGAATGAGGAAAAAAGGAAAAAAGAAATTTACTTGGTAATTTTATTATATATTTAAAAATAATAGCAAGTTGTACATTGCAATTTTTTGTGAAATCATCTTTTAAAATTATATTGTTATTCAATTATTTTATTCCATATATTAAAATAAAATAAATAATTAAAAAAAGAAATAGTTATCAGAACATTAAAAAAATATGTTTATATACAACTATATAAAAGACTACTGACCTAGAGGGAGGTTTTTTCTTTTATACTGGATCATTTGATATAAATCAATTTCTTCTGATATGAACAACGAAAAATCATAACATTTAAAGTTGGAAAGGATCTTATGTATGATCTGTTCTTAGCTTCTCATTTTTAGGAAGAAAGTGAAGTCTTGAGAAGATAAATCATTTGACCAATCATATGGATTGTCACAGAGGTGGAATTTGAACCTATGTTTAGAAATCCAGTACTGTTTCTATCATATTAGCCCATCCCTAAGACTGCTGTGCTTTTGTATTGTCCCATATTTGTGGGGCTACGTTTAAGTAGCATTCCCTTCTTATTCCCATCTCTTAGAATCTCCAGTTTTTTTTATACCTCAGGAAGCACATTTTACATTCTTCCTTCTCTCAATTGGTAGTGTGCTCTCTGATTCTTAAAGTCAAAAATTTGGTAATTGCTTTGTTTATATTTTCTATTTAAATTTATGTGCACATGTTCTATTCTTTCAGTGAAATTTAAGTTCCTTAAGGTCAAAAACTTATTTCATTGTTATCACTTTGTAACTCAAATGTCTAGCATAATGTGTTACCATACATACTTAATGCATTGAATTGAAGATGAAAAAGATTTGGTAGTTTTAGTTCAATTGATCAATAAACATTTGTTAAGTACCTACTATGTTCCAGGCATTGTGCTAAGGTTTAAGGATACAAAAGAGGCAAATGACAGTTCCTTCCCCCAAGGAGCTTACAATCTAATTGATTATAGGATTGTGATGACTCAATACAATGGGACTTTAAAAAAAGTCTTATGTTCTACCCTGCTTTTATTATATCAGTGTTTAGGTAAGTGATGGTCCTATTGTGCTTTGCTCTCATCAGACCATAACAATGTGCTTTTATTTTGGGTACCCATATTCAAGAGTGACTATTACAGGTGTATGCTAATAAATGTTTAAAACCAGCTCTCAGGGCAGCTAGTTGGTGCAGTGGATAGAGCACCAGCCCTGAAGTCAAGAGGACCTAAGTTCAAATTTGACCTCAGGTGCTTAACATTTCCTAGCTATGTGACCTTGGACAAGTCACTTAACCCCAATTGCCTCAGCAAAATAACAACAAAAACAGCTCTCTCAGGGAAAAAATGTATATATGATACACTTTTATGTTTAATCTCCATTATTAGCATGTTCATTACTATCCTAAGCCTAATAATCAAAACAATAAGTTCTGATTTATAGTGTTACAGTGTTTGCTGACTACTAAGGTGTAAATATTGATAGTACGAATTTACCAGTCAGTTCTCTGAGTCTGAGCTGGCTCCAGCACATATACCTTGACTTCTGTAGCTTGTCCTTTGCTTTTTGAAGAGGACTAATAACCCCACAGGGCAGTGCCCTGACTCATGTGTGAATTGGATTTAAGTGAGTTAAGAGTTGTGCAAAGTAGTCAGCCTCACTTTCTCTTTGAGTCATCTAAATCAATAAGATAAAAATCAAGATGAGTGGCAATGATCTGGGATGTAGTGGATGATGTTGGTTTTTTAATGTGTGACCAAGCTCTGAATAATCCACAGAGATTGTTTCTGCCACTTTCATGTCTATTGGAACAAATTGTTTTCATCTGCCTACCCACCAGGCAAGATTTTTCATATAATTGGGCTAGACACTAGTTACTCTTAAACTGGTTTAGCCAATCTACCAAGATGATTTTACCAGGAAATGGTCACTGCATGTTAACAGCTTCTTGTAGCCATACTTAAAGAGTTGAATGCTAGGTAGACACCAAGGATTGAGCCCTAAAACAGACTCAGCAAATCCTCCTATCAGGAATCCTCCTTGAATATTTGAAACTTCCATTGGCAAACTGGAAGAAGAGAGCAATCAATAAAGTGGGAGGGGGATAGCTCTTCCTGGCCCAGTCCAATAATTTTGTTTTTTGAAGACTTAGAGATTTTTACTGAAGAAGCAAATGAACCAATCATGCTAATAGAAAGAGGTTTTTTATTTCAGACACATTTTAATTTTTGTTATTTGTCCTTCATTCCAGCCATCCGTGTCTAGTGGCAAGACAGGTTAGCACAACTGAAGGTGGCTTCATGTGCATTGGGAGATCTTGATCTTTTTAAACTAAGATCTTTCCTTTGGGGGGAAAAGGGTTAAACAGAAAAGTTAAGTGATTTGACTGAGCAGTGAGTTAGTGGCAGACCTGAGTCTAGAACCCACCTTTTTTGATCCCCCAATCTATGTTCTCTCTACATCCCATATCAATGATGTCCTAGTTCAATGGTTCTCAAACTTTTGTTTTCAGTGTCTTTATCCCATTAAAAATTATTGAGGATCTCTCCAAAGCGTTTTTGTTTATCTGGATTATATTTATAGCCATTTACCGTATTGGAAATAAAAACTATTTTTGAATTTGTAGACCTTCTAAAAGGGTTTCAGAGATCCCCAGGATTCTCTAGACCATACTTTGAGAACCACTGTCCTAGTTGCTTTTGATGTCTGAAGGTGTAGAACTTTGGAAACTATTCAGCATCCTTTCTCCCCTTCTCTTCCCTCCCCTCCCCTCTCCCCCACCCCTCCCACCCCCACTTGCCCAGTGTTGTACAGCTAGTAAGTGTTAAAAGTCTGAGGTTGGATTTGAACTCAGGTGGTGCTCTATCCATCGCGCCATCTAGCTGTCCCTCAGCATCCTTTAAAGAAATGCTGCTTCATTAACTCACAGGGTTTCCGTTTGATTCCTTCTAACTCGAAGCCCTATGGTCCTTACCTTGGTGTCCAAAAGTTATCATCTCAGTGTCTAAGCCGGGATAATGAGGCTATATCTTGAACAGCTCCCCTAGGCTGGAAGATGCCGAGCCTCTGGGCTGTGGACAGAGACATGGGTGGTGGAGAGTCCCAGACCCGACCAGGAGCATGGCTCCAATCCAAGGTCTGCTGAGGCTCTAAGGGTCGAGAGGGTCAAATTCTGATCCCAGGTGGGAGTAAATCTGGGCTCTGGGACTCAAAGGCACTTGTGGCACTCATGGGAGTGTTGTCAGTCCTTCCCTTTAGACATACTGGGCTGAGGACCTCCAATAACAGGAGCGAACGCACTGCGACTTTGTCTTGATGCTGCTGGAATATATCCAGCTGCAGAGATGCCAGCGGAGGGGATCTCACACAGCTCAGTCAGACAGGTGGCCGTTCTGGGCAGGCGTACCTCAGGTAGCTTTTAGAGCTGCTTGCGCCCCCCAAGCCCTCCTGTTGTCTCCCTTTGCGCAAACAAAGCCGAAAGAGTGCCGCGGCTGCGAGCAGCAGCCTTGGAAGAGTCGGCGAGCTCCTCAGACAGACGGAGTCCGGAGGCGGCAGCAGTGGCGCCTCTCGCCCGGCTCAGGTCTCCCGGTGGAGAAGCAGCCCGCTAGCTTCCGCTCCCCCTTAAATCAGGGGCTCCCTTCTCTGCGGTACTGCGTTATCTTATCACATACACGCGCATAAATATATAATATATGATAGATTTAGATAGACATAGATACAGATATACATGTATGTATGTACACATATACACACATACATACATACATATGCGTATATATACACCATATTATACATATGAATTTATTATATTATTATGGGACTCTGTGGGTACTGTCAAAGGAACGCGAGGGCAGAAAATCCAGAAAATTAGCCTTAAAAAATCTCCTCTTCCCTTCTTCCTGGTACTCGGCACAATACGTATCTGCAGATTATTGCTCTTCCTCCAGCGCCCTTGAGACAAAAGTCAGAAATGAAGGGGAGAGCAAAAGGGGGAGGGGCGACAAGCAGGGGAGGCTGGTGTGGTAGAAAGAAGAAGGATCAGGATAACCAAAGTTTCCCCGTGTTCATTGTCCTAGAATATTTTGTTCATGGAGACTCCTTTAACTGCTCCTCAGTAATATAATACCTTCTTCGTGTTCTAACTCGAAATACAGAACTTTCTGTGCACCTTTTCTTTATCCTTTATATACATTTCTAAAATTCTCAGTGTTACTCTTTTAATTGCATTGTGGTTCCATGGATGAGACCTAACTAGGAAGAGGCAAATTGGGTGGCATCAAAGAACATAGCAAAAGGGGCCACGCATAATAAGCTGGGACTATTTCTTGATAATTCTTTTTGTGAACCTCTTTTTTTTTTTTTTAAATAGCTTTTTATTTAGAGGTTATAAGCATGGGTAGTTTTTCAGCACTGACAATTGCCAAACCTTTTGTTCCAATTTTTCCCCTCCTTCCCTCCATCCCCTCCCCCCATGACATGACATGTTAAATATACTAAAGTATAAATTAGATACACAATAAGTATACATGACCAAACCGTTATTTTGCTGTACAAAAAGAATCGGACTCTTGAAATATTGTACAATTAGCCTGTGAAGGAAATCCAAAATGCAGGCAGGCAAAAATATAGGGATTGGGAATTCAATGTAATGGTTCTTAGTCATCTCCCAGTGTTCTTTTGCTGGGTGTAGCTGGTTCAGTTCATTACTGCTCCATTGGAATTGATTTGGTTCATCTCATTACTGAAGATGGCCAGGTCTTGTGAACCTCTTTTAAAGAAAAATAATTTTTTAGGAATACCTTTTCTGACGAGTGACCAAGTTAATTACAGACAGGCACTGTCACCAGCTGGCTGGCCACCTAGTCATGACTTTTTTTTTTTTTTTTTTTTTTTGGCTATGGCACCTAGGAAACAAGAAAAAAAAAATAACCCTCAGTTCTGCATAACTGGTATTTATGGTGATAATGACAAAGTGATGGGAAAAGAGTCAGAAATGATAATAATGATGATTTTTGAGTGCCAATAAATTTTGATTCTTAGAACTCTACATGGGATCTCCTTGTCCACTGCCCAATATATTTCTGAAGGCACTGATACATATCCATCTGGGAAATTTTGCTACAATGGAAAACAGAAGCAAGAGGTAAAAATTTGGAGCTAAATGGAAGAATGGCTTGCAGATACTCCTTGGAGAGAGACAAAATGGAGGTGGTGATGATGAGCACTTTATACTAGGGGGAGAGATTACAAGAAACATTATTTTAGATGGTATTTCTTCACCATTTAATGTAATACTGGTGGTATTTGTATTAGCAAAAACAATTACCATGAAAATAATTACAGCTTATACAGAAACATAAGTTGCATAGAGGAAGGCAGGTAGGTATTGGAATGCATAGAACACTTTACCTGGAGTCAGAAAGAACTGAGTTAAAAATCTTACTAGCTATGTAACCCTGGATATATTACTTAAATCTCTGCCTGCGTTAGTTTCCTCTTCTATAAAAACAAAGATTTTGATAGCACCTATCTACTTGGTATTGTGAGGATACAGTAATAAAATATTATAAAACTTATTTTTAAATTCCATGTAAATGCCATCATCATAATAATCATTATAATGATTGTAGTTGTCATTTTATTATAAATAAATAATAAAAATTAGTAACATAATAAAATAATAATTTTTATTGTGATAGATATTGTATGAAAGATTTTAAAATCAAATTGAAGCATCTAAATCAAATCAATATCCACTCTAATATTTGGTGTCTCCGGTACAAAAGTAAAGAAAGGAGAGGAAGGGGAATAATATATTGGAAAGTCATTCAGGAAAAGTAAATGAGGAAGTCCAAAGACTATAAGTTATACAGATACCTCATGCCTACATATCACAAACACTTTCTTCAAAAAAGAGGAATTGGTAGGCACTAGTCATGGTATACCAAAAATGGAATCAAGGAATGATGCTGACTTTGTTGTTCAGGCATGTCCAACTCTTCATGTCTCTATGAATTTGTCCATGCAATGTTTTGGTAAAGATACTGTAATGCTTTGCCATTTCTTTCTCCAATGTGTCTTCATTTTACAGATGAGAAACTGAGGCAAATAGGGGTTAAGTGACTTGCCTAGGTTCACCCAACTAGTAAGTGTCTGAGGTCAGATTTGAATTCATATATTCCTAACTCCAGACATGAATAATAATTTTTTTAAAAGTAATGTTATACTATAAAAAATTAAACCTGGATTATTTAAATGAAAATAAAAGGTCATGGACAATAGAAAACAGAAAATAACTTTGACAATCACTATAATACTATAATCCACTAGGAAAGCCAATTAAATTACTGGCCATAATGGGGAAATCAAAATAAGCCACAAAGTGCCTTAGTCACCAAATATCTGATTTACTTGGCAAAGGGAGAGAAATAACCACCAAGATACTGTCATCTATAACAGCTTATGAAAATGAGCAATTATAAGTGGTAATATTTCACAAGGCATAGAGAAATGGTAGAGAGCAAATCAGTTTCTAAGAGAGCATGGGAAGATATTCAACTAAGCAAAATCATCTCAAAGAAATTCAAGGATACGGATGGTAGAAAGGCTAAAAACAGAAGAAAAATGGAACTGATTTGCAAAAACCATTTCAACAAACTGTTTTCTCCATTAAGGATAGTGGAATCACCACAGTTAGACCATAATGTCACATTTACTGAGGTGCTAATAGTGGAGGTAGACATAACCTTGGATAGAACAAAAAAAAAAATTGACTTGAATCAAACACATATAGAGTAAATCCCCAATGTTGGTGATGTGATTGTGCAAGTATTGAGGGACCAATGTACAAGGCATCTAAAGGAAAAGAAGATGCCAGAGATTTGGGGGGAAATCTTAAATATTTCAACCCACCAAAGCAATCAAGAAACATCAACAACTTCTGGACTATATGGCTGCTCTCTTATTTATATACAATCATCTTGAAAGCCATATACTCATGGACTGAAGGCATCTTCAGATGAACAGATATTAAGTAAAGTGAGCAGAATCAAGAGACCATTGTACATAGTAACAAAATTATGTGATTGTAAACTGTGATGGACTTGGCTTTTTTCAGCAATGAGGTGATTCAAGATAATTCCAATAGATTTGGGATGGAAAGTGCCATTCACATCCAAAGAGAGAACTATAGAGATGGAACATGGATCAAAGCATAATATTTTCACCTTTTCGTTGTTCTTGTTGTTTTTTCCCCTTTCTAGCATTTTTTTCCCTTGTGATCTGATTTTTTTTTTTGCACAGCATGATGAAAATGGAAATATGTTTAGAAGAATTGCACATGTTTAATTTATATCAGCTTCTTTGTTGCCTTGGGGAAGGGGGAGAAGACAGGAAAGGGAGAAAAATTTGGAACACAAAGTTTTGCAAAGGTGAATGTTGAAAAACTCTTTTTGAATGTATTTGGAAAAAAATAAATTATTTCCTAGAAAATCATCCAAAAATCTATCAAAACAATTAACAACTCTAGCAAAGTTGCAGGATATAAAATAAACTCACACAAATCATCAGCATTTCAAAAAGCCTAGCAGTAAGACATATAAAGAGAAATTCCTTTTAAAATAACTATAAGTAAAATAAAATATTTGGGTGTCTACCTGCCAATATAAACTCAGGAACTATATGAACAGAATTATAAAACACTTCTCACACAAATAAAGTTAGATCTAAACAATTGGAAAAACATCAATTGCTCATAGATAGGCCAAACTAATATAATAAAAATGATTATTTTGCCTAAATTGGTCTTCTTGTTCAGTGTCATACTAAACTATCAAAAACTTATTTTATAGAACTAGAAAAAATAATAATAAAATTCACCTTAAAGAATAAAAGTTCAAGAATATTGAGGGAATTAAGGGGGGAAAATAAAAAGGATGATAGTTTAGCAATGCCAAAACTAAAACTCTATTATAAAGCAGCAGTCATCAAAAGCACTTGGTACTGGCTAAGAAACAGAGTGGAGAATCAGTGGAACAGATTAGATACACACGACACAATAATTAAAGCCTATAGTAATCTAATATTTGATAAACCCCTAAACTCCAGCTTCTGGGATAAGAATTATTATTTGACAAAAATTGCTAGGAAAACTGGAAAATAAAATTTCAGCAACTTGGCATAGATCTATATTTCACACCCCATAGCAAAATAAGGTCAAAATGAGTACATGATTTGGGCATAAAGGATGGTACCATAAGCAAATTAGGAGAGCAAGGGATAATTTACCTATCAGATCTCTGAAGAAGGGAGGAATTTATGACCAAAGAAGAACTAGAGACAATTGTGAAAGGCAAAATGGACAACTTTGATTACATTAAATTAAAAAGGTTCTGCACAAACAAAACCATCAGAAACAAGATTAAAAGGGAAGTACAAAGTTGAGAAAAAAACTTTTACAGTCAATGTTTCTGATAAAAGTCTCATTTCTAAAATATAGAAGAACTGTGTTAAATTCATAAGAATACAAATCATTCCCCAATTGATAGATGGTCAAAGGATATGAACAGACAATTTAAGATGATAGGAAAAAATAAGGATAAATGTTGGAGGGAATGTGGAAAAACTGGGACACCAATGCATTGTTGGTTGAACTGTGAAATAATCCAACCAATCTGGAAAGCAATTTGAAACTATGCCCAAAGGGCTTTCAACTTGTGCATACCCTTTGATCCAACAATCTACAAGGTCTACATTCCAAGGAAGTCATAAAGAAGGGAAAAGAACCCACATGTGCAAAAATTAGCAGCTTTTTTGGGTAGCAAAGAATTGGAAAATGAGTAGATGCTCCATCATTTGGGGAATAGCTGAACAAATTGTGGTATATGAAGGTAATGGAATATTATTGTTCTATAAAAAATGATGAACAAGCTGATTGTAAAAAGACCTGAAAGGATTTACATGAATTCCATACCAAAAAAAGCAGAATCAGAAATACATTGTACACAATAACAGCAAGAATATGCAATGATCAAGTATGAAAGACTTGGCTCTTCTTAGTGGTTCACTGATCCAGGGCAATTACAATAGACTGGATAGAAAATGCCATCTGCATCCAGAAAAGGAACTATGGAGACTGAATGTAAATCAACACCAGTTATGTTCACTTCTTTTTTCTATTTTTCCCCCCTCCCATGGTTTTTTCCTTTTGTTCTTATTTTTCTCTCCCAGCATGATTCATAAAGCAATATATATTAAAAATAAATAAATAAATGGAGAAAATTTTTTAAAAAATAAATAAAATACTATTAAAATTATTTTTGTTTCCTTATTCTCTTGGGAAAGTCTTTACATTCTTGGGTAAATGACTCCCTTAACTCACCAATAGGTTTGAAGCCTGCTGCTTATTCTCAACTTGGTTTAACCCATCTGCCCAGTTTTTTTTTTTTTTTTTTTTAACCAAGGTGTGGTCACTAGCATTCTACAACTCCTTGAAATCAAATATGAGAGTTCTAAGCAGACATGAAAGGTGCTGTACAAGCCCTCACACCAAAGGTACTAATCTTCCCTGATTATCACATTTACCTTAGATGCCTTGTAGAGATTATCTAGCTGCATGCATAGCTGGGGCAAGCAGCACAGATGGACAATGAGCTGGAATCTGAATTGAAAAAAAGAGTAGGTTGGTTTGCTTTTAAGAAATTACAAAGTTCTTTTTATTGACTCCCGAATTCCATGCAAGTGAAAGCTCATCTTTTCAATATTAAGGCACGATTTGTGCATGAGTGGTGGTGAAATGTGCAACAACACTGCCTCCAAAGAATTAAAGATGAATATCACAATGGAAGGCAATGGAAAACTAGATGGTGGACGTGAACAGTCTGCAGCATATAACTAATAAGAAACTCTTATACTGTAGTAACAATGATGATGATGACAATGACTTTAATGTTTTTATTGAAGTTTTTTATTTCAAAACATATGCAAGGATAACTTTTCAAAAACTGACTCTTGCAAAACCTTGTGTTCCAATTTCCCCCTTTCTGTCCATCCCTTTCCCTAGATGGCATGTAATCTAATATGTGTTAAATATGGTAAAAATATATGTTAAATATGATATAGGCATACATATTTATATAATTATCTTGCTGCACAAGAAAAATCAGATCAAAAAGTAAAAATATATATATAGAGAGAAAGAAAATAAAATTCAAGCAAACCACAACAAAAAGAGTGAAAATGTTCTTTTGTGATCCACCCTCATTTCCCTTAGTTCTCTCTCTGGGTGTAGATAGCTCTCTCCATCACAAGTTTATAGGAACTGGCCTGAATCATCTCATTGTTCAAAAGAGTGATGTCCATCAGAATTGATCATCGTATAATCTTTTTGTTGCCATGTAATTATATAATCTTGTTGCCGTGTACATTTTAATATTTAAAAATGTTTTAGAATAGTATTTAAATGATTTTTTTTATCCTTGTGATCCTGAGATAGGTTATTATCTACATTTTGCAGATGAGGAAGCTGAAGCTGAGGAGATTAACTGAATTGCCCTTTCATATAGCTATTATATGTCTTAATCTGGTTTTGAATTCAGGTTTTCCTGATTTCAGGTGTAGCACTGTAATACCTAGTTGCTTCATTAGGGATGTCATACTATTCCTTAATGGAATATCAGACATATAACCAAAGTTCTCTGCTGGCAGGTATTCTAGTGATGTTAGGAAAAGGTCAGAAAGGCTCTGGAAAGTGACCCTTTATTGAACATGGTGAACTTTAGGCTGAACTTAGACATGAACTATTCAGGATGAAAAGGCATGGATGAGGAATCTACTTCATTGGAGGGAACTTATATCAATAAAGTCCCAGATCTATCTCAATTTTGAGTAGCTTTTGTTTTTACATCAGGTAAGGTAGCCTTATCTCCACTGTCACCCACAGAGCCATCCTTTTTAAAAAGGGAGGAAAATAAAGTTTAACAAAAACAGTGAACACATAGAAGTCTGACATTTTATACCATTACATATCATTTTTAATACTAACATTTTGTATATTATGTATCATATTTAATGATAGAAAATTCTGATCTTAGTATATTAATCAAATCACATACATTGAGATTTCATGATAAACAAAAAATGCAACTTCAAATACAAAGGGATGTACATATGTACATATCTATATCTATCTATCTATCTATCTATCTATCTATCTATATTTGTTGATCCATATGATCTTCAAACTTTGCTTGGACACCCAAATGACTTATCCTGGATCTGCTCCCAGTCTTGAAAGTTAATTATAGTAAATGAGAATTTGGATGGATGTTGAATAATAATAGGACAAATACTATACTTTTGTGTTTCCCCAACCTTCCTTCAATTTTGCTGTCCAATTTTGAACTGTTGTTTAAAGCACAATTCAGTTTCTTCCATGAAATCTTTCATAACAACCCTCCCCTCCCCTTCAGATCTCAAGTGGTCCTTTTTAAAAAAATTTTTAAATAGTACTCATCATGTAACAATATACCATACATCAGAGGATCATAGATTCCTTTACTGAATTGCCAGGTTCATGAGGACAGAACTTTTTGTTTTATAGAAATTGTCTATGATGATGCTCTTTACATGGTAGCCTTTTATTATTAAACATTATACCTGTACTATACACATTTGTTGCCCATATCTTTATTGTCAAAGCAACACCAGAAAGCCTGCCTTAGATTTGGATAGACTTGGTTTTAGGTCCTGCTTTGGACACATCCTGGCTAGGTGACCAGGGCAAGTTTCTTAAACTCCCAATAATACAGGCAATTTTCTCAGTCTCTCAGTTCTAAGAATTGGTGATCTGTATTGATATAAGATATGTCCACATTGGAGTTTTCCCACTAGATGAAATCACAGGTATTTATTGACATAGTTATTAAATGGTAAAAAGAGATAGTGAGACTTGTTAATATTTCAATTTCTTTTTAAGCTATGGGCTTATGGGTTATAAATCATAATCCAATTTGGAATCTAGTTTTAGAAAATCAGCTTGGGTACTGACCCTATATTTGCTCTGGATTCTAGAATTTGTGTGTGTCTGGAAACATTTTATTTTTCTAAGTGCTCTGGGTAATGATGTCACTGTTGGCTGCTTGCAAAAAGGATTCCAAAACTACAGAGAATATGTCTGCAGGGAATGGGAAAAGGATATGGGAGTGTTTTTGCAGAGAATTCCATCTATGTAGACAGCTGATCTGGATGTTTTAGGTCAGGTCAGCCCCCCAAAATGCATCCTTTCTAATAACAATTATTTCCCCCTTGGAGTTATCTGCCTGTTTTCCTTAAGTTGGTGCTGTAGTTTGTATCAGCTGGAAAAAATGATCTAAATTTATATTCAAAACCCAAAAAATCTTAGACCTATTCTTCCTTTTTGACTTGATTCAGTATTGGAGAAATGTGACTGACTTCTAAAGGAGGCTGAGAAACTTTTAAATGTATCATTTTGTTGTACTTTATTATGTGAAGGCAGCTGCTTGTGTACCAAAGCAGCATGTTTTCTGACTCATCACTGTGTACTCAACTGATATAGTCTTTTTTTTTGTGTGTGTGGCTAATCCATACTGAAGTTTATTTATTTTTAATTTTTTTTTTGGTATGTCTCTTTGTTTTTGTAATTTCCATCTTGTGGAAATGACTTCCTAGGATTGGGTTGATATCTAGGTCTATATGATAGTATATTCAGTGTATTCTTTTCATCAAATACATTTTCCGATGGATAAGAAAAAAGTTAATGGGAAACCTCTCCTCATGGTCAGATAGGTGGTACAATGATAAGAATGCTAGATCTGGAGTCAGGAAGACACATATTTTTTAGTTCAAATCTGGCTTCAGACACTTTCTGTGTCTGTCAGACAACTGTGTGACCCTAGGCAAGTCATTTCCCCCTGTTTAACTCAGTTTCCTTATCTGTAAAATGAAGAAGAAGAAAATGGCAAACTTCTCCAGTATCTTTGCCAAGAAATGAAGTCACAAATAATCAGACATGACTGAAATGACCGAATAACAATAAGAGCAAAAGCTCTCATGCATTTGCCTAAAGCACAGTGCCACAGCTGGAAGAAATCCTGGTAATTGCTTTTACTTTTACTTTATAGACATATTTTGCTATTGAGAAGATAATAAGAGTCAAGACCTTTAGCTTCAGAAAATATAACTTGAGCCTTTGACCTAATTTAATACAAATTACTTCTGAATTAGTACAAGATAAAGATCATCCGCAGATTTTGCCAAAGAATTTTGTTTACACCCCCAAGATAAAGAAGAAAAAGGATTCCTGTTCCCCTCTTCTCCCTTTGCCCCTTTTAGAAGAACATCGAAGACTTACTTTGGCAAAAATGAGTATTTGGTTTTGAGTAAATTATGTAAGTTAAATAAATGATGCAAGTTTGCGCCAGTGTTTGGACAAACTTTTGCCAGTATTCATGAGCATTTTGTTTTTGAAAGAAGAAATTCTTACAATATACCTAATCATTTTAATAAATACAAAGAAATAAAATTAGGAGAGAGGAATAGTCAAATAAATTATAGTATCCTCTCATTTACTGATCCCCAGAAAATCAGGTTTGATGCAATCTCTGAATTAGCACACTTAAAAAAAAAACAGAGTTCATAAATATCCAGTGATATATTAATGCAAAAGTCAATCTGCCTTGCAAATATAGTGACAAGAAAGAAAACCTTCCTATGCCCAAATGGGATACATTCTCTCACAGGTTACCATACCATCAGTAGGTGAAGAACACACATTTGGAGAATGTGTAACCTGGGAAAATATAGAGTAGACATGCATATTGGGAATATATGTGGCCAAGAAACATGTATAAAGGAGTATATCCTAGAATTGCCACAGGGAGAGCATTGGTCAAGAACATACCATGTTATGCACATAAGGTGCACATGGAAGACTCACATACTTAAAGACATATGTGGCCAGGCTAAGGCAACTTATACCCATCTTCATCATGCTTCAGATGCTTTTTAACTCTGTGACCATGGGCAAGTCACTAAATCACTGCCTTAGTTTCCTCCTCTGGGATATGGGAATAATAACAGCACCTATCTCACAGTGTTTTGTTATATTCAAAAGATAATCCTTTGTAAAACAATCTTCAAGCCTTGGACAATATAATATTAGAATATGAAAGCATATTTAACAACTTTACCATTTACTACCTATGTGATTTTGAGCAAATTCCTTAATCTCTCAGAACCCATTACCTTGTCTATAAAATCAAGGAGTTGGATTCAGTGGCCTTGAAGGTCTTTTCTAGTCTTAAATCCATGATTCCACAAATCTCATTTTATAGATGAGTGTTTTCCAATTGCCAGTCTCAATGACTTCCATTATTTGAATTTAAGTCCATGTCGTAAACAACAATCTGACCATCAGTTAGAAAATAGTTTGTAGGTAAATAATATTTATCTAAAACAATCAGCAAACATTATGGGTAGTAGGGATGTTAGAAGCCTTCCCAATGCAATCAAAGGTGAAGCAAGAATGTTCATTATCACCACTATTATTTAATATTGTATAAAAATGCGAGCTATAGAAATGACAAGAAAAAGAACTTAACAGAAAATCTAACATATGAGAGTCAATATGAAAGATCATTTTTTAAGGAACTCAACATGGACAAACTGTTTATGTCATTTTACATCAACAATAGGGTAAGCTAAAAAAAAGGTAAAAATAGTAATGTTATATAAATAAGGTACAGAGGAAGAATAGACATAGAGGCATTAGAGGGAAGAGGAAGGCTTGCAGTTCTAAAAACCTATTCATATTGGGAATGGATTCAATAGGCAACACTACATATATTTCATGAAGGGTATAGCACCCTCCAAAAATCTATAAAGAAATAAGTGGGAAGGGATAGGTGGATGGGGAAGCAAAGAGTGAGGGAAGCAGACAAGGGAGGGATCTCTGGATGGGGGGAGGTTAAGTAATAGTGAGCCAAGTTATGAAGCAAAATTTAATGAAAAAGCAAGGATAGGAAAGATGTGTGTAGATGGGATTTGTGTGTTTGTAAGTATGTGTATGTATATATCTACATATGTATATATATATAAATATATTATTTCTTAACTATAGACTTCTTGAGGGTGGTGGTGGGGTATGAAAAGGGGAAAAAGAATAAAGTAAAAAAGGTACGCAGCAGAGAACAAAAGAACAATTTACAAGGAAGTAAAGAAAAGATAGACACTCATGAATACAATTTCTTCTACTAATATATATATATATATGCATATATTTTTTATTCACTTGGTATTTATTGTTACATATTTTGACTCCTCCCTGATGTTCTGCTGGGCACAGGATAATCTTTTTTGTTTTGTTTCATTTTTTGTTTTGTATTGCTTTTCTGTTTTCTTTTTTCTTATTTTGTTTCTTCAAATAAAATAAATTTGGGGGAAAAAGAAAATGAAATTGAAGGAATTAGAGCAAAGAAAAAATAAACTGAGCACTTTTTACTAATGATTTGAGCATATACTTTCAGAATACCAGAAAATCAAATAAAAAAGTGGTTAAACTAATTAACAATTTTAGCTAAGTTGCAGGATACCAAACAAAGCCACATAAATTATCTGCATTTTAATATATTACCAGTAACAGTAACAAATAGAAAGAGAAATTCCATCGAAAATAACAGCCAGCAGCATAAAATAATTGGCAGTCTACCTACCAAGACAAACCCAGGAATTATGTGACCACAATTATTAAAAAAAAAACAAAAAAAAAACTTTTTGCACTAATAAATCCAAATCTAGACAAGTGAAAAATAGTAATTTCTTATAAGTGTACTTAGCCAACATTACAAATATGTGTGTGTATGCGCACGCATGTGAGTGTGTGTATATATAATTAATTAATATAATAAAAATAACAATTCTACATAAATTATTTATTCAGTACCATACCAAACTATAATTTTTTATAGAGCTATATAATAACAAAATTCATCTGAAAGAAGAAAAGATAAAAAATATTGAAGGAATTAATGGTGAAAAATGTGAAGGAAGTCAGACTAGCCATACCATATCTCAAACTGTATTATAAAGCCTCAATCATTAGAACAATCTGCTACTGTGTGTGAAATATAGAAGCAGTAGATTAGATATATAATACACAATAATAAATGATTATGGTAGTCTAGTGTTTGATAAACACAAAGGAAGGAGAGAATTTGAAATTTAAAATTAAAAAAAGAATATTAGAAATTATTTTTATGTAATTGGAAAAAATGTCAGGAAGTAAAAAAAGAAAGAAAATCTATTTCAGACTCTTCCTAAACCCAAAGGAGCTCTGTGAGGAGTCCAGGGTTTTAAGTTGAATCTTCATCACAAGTTATTTTTAAATTTGTATATAAATCAATGTAGAAATTACAAAAATAAAACGAAACAAAACCTAACAATTTAGTGAAGAGGAAAGTCCATTACCCTTTACCTCTCCCTTCGTCATATCTGATTTTATTTAAACATATTGGCTGGCTACAAAAGCTTGTTGGGCTTCTTACAACTGTACACTATGAATTTCAATATTTAGGGCCTATGATTTCATTGGTATAGATAATCCTTTCACCAATTGAGATTACAATCCCTCTATGCATTAGAAGATGGTCTTCATGCATTGCTATGACCAAACTTAATTAGGCTGGTTAACAAATTACATAGTCTATGACTGTGAATGGAACTGATTGAAATATTTCTCAGTATTGAGAGTAGGCCTAAGTCACATGATTCCTGTTCCCAGAACTGGGAGGTCAGGCCTTAGATTCTGGGTCTGGGAGGGACCCTGGGGGGTAGGGGGAAAAGGAGGGGGTCACATGATCTCTGGAGGGTCAGGCCCTGAGTTGCAGGAGGTGACAGGAAGTTGCAGAAAGTGATGTGACCTGGGAGGCAGGATGACATTGGTGACCATTGGTCAAGGATGGTTACTTCATTTTAGTCTATCCAATGAAAAGGGTTGGGTCTTTTTTTAATATAACTTGAAAAGGCAGAAGCTGGTCAGCTTCCAGGAGCAATATGGGGAGTTGGGATGGCTCCCAGGTGTATGTCTGGTTCTCTCCCTGCAGGGACTAGATAAATGCTTTCTCTTGGTACCTGAAGATGTCTCTGATTAGTTAATTTGGGAAAGGGGTCTAGCACCTGTCCTACACAACTGGGTCTATACTTGAAGCTGTGATCTGCCAGATGGTACTTCAATAACAAGGCCTTTGAGAATTCAAGGTCCCCCTTCCACACTATTGTGGAGCATCAGAGTAGCACTTGAGGGGAAAATAATCAGAGATATTTACATTTAAGAATTTTAACAAAATAATAATCATTACTACTGTGCAGCCCCTTCCCATCTCTCTTTTCTTCTGTGCAATATAACATTTTGTTTCCATGAGCTTTTCACTGTTTTCAAATTCACCCACACATTTCCAATAATAGAAGTGGAGAATGAGGACACTTGTGAACTTTTCTTTTTGTAGGAAACTATGGCTGAAAATTGTTACTAAAAGAAATCTCAAGTCCATTAGTTCTGCATTATCATCAGCTTCCAAACCAATAGGAAATCAGACCCTCATTCCAAACTCACTGTAGCTGAAAAGAATTATTTAAATTTCAAACAGAATAGCACTAGGAAAAATCATATTCTATATATTTGACAAGCTTTTATTGTCATCAGAATGCATTGACATGGGCAGAAGGTGAGGCATGGGCAAATGTATATGAAAATATGTGAAAGACACAGTTTCTACTTAAATGAGCACCTATATTGACATGATATACATCTGAAACAATAAAGCATTTACATGTCATTAAATGAACAAGTGCCTGAGACTAAAGGTTTTATTGTCAGCATAAGTCATGGAGGAAGTTTAAAATAGTGATCAGAATGGAGTATGTGTGTAGGGGAATCAAAGCCTTTGAGAGATCACTATTCCTGAACATCTGGAATAGACCACACTGAATAATGTCTTTATGCTTTCATGGACTATTTTTATAACTTCAAGATCTTATTACTTAAGGTGGAGAAACTCTTTTCATTTCTACCAAATGTATACCACTGCAATAGTTTACAGCAGTGCTAAAACTAAATCCTTAGAAATGACATTCTCTTTAATAATTTTTTTTTCTTTCCCTTCCTTTAACTCTCCTTCGAAAAAGAGGGTACACTATTAGTATACTGAATGGGATTAGAGGTCTTTCTTACCCGCCAGCATTAATTATTATTTTTGCTCAGGGTAGGTAGACAAGAATGTAGCTATTTTCAAGGCCAATTTGTTGGTTAGCATATTAAAGGTAAATGATACTATAGCTAGCTAAATAAACCATGCTCACAGGGAATATCACTGAACAGAACTCAACCAATTTATTGAGCTGAAAGTGTCCATTAAAAGGAAAAGGGTCAGAGTCCACTTTTTCTCTTCACTACTGAATGACTACTAATTCATCCTGCACAGGAGTAGTGAAGAGAAAGAAAAGTTTCAAGTAGGTGACTAGTGGTAAAAAGATCCATCTGGTCTGGAGAAGAAAACCACAGCAGGATTCATTTATACAGTGTGGATAGCAGAGCTTTTAACAGCTGTGTTCAGGATTGGAATGTCCTTCCTCAGCTGGATTAGGAGAATTTTCAAAATGCCAGCTCATCTAGATCTGAAAGAACACTGTTGTCCCTTCTTCCTCCAAAGGAAGAGAGCAGAAAGTGTTGGATGACCACACAGATTACTGGAAAGTTGCCTGATTCCCCATGGGATAGTTGGAGTAGGACTGGATATAATTAGAAAAATTACATCTTGGGGTAGTTCAGTTTAGGCTGTCCCTCCCTTCTTCAAATTTAAGCTGGATACTGTTACCATCACTGAGACACAATGTGATACTGTGGAAATGAGCATTGAACTTAAGAGTTTGGAGAGGAAACATACTCCTGGTTCCCAAACTTATCTACTGTTAGACAAGAGGACAATTTTTTTTTTAACCACTCTGAACCTCAGTTTCCTTTTCTGTGCAATGGGAACAAGAGGGAAAAGAGATTTGGACCCCAAAAGTAAATTGAGGTTTCATGACAGTGTCACGAGGTGTCTCAAAAGAATTTACAGGTGTAGATCATCTCCAAATGAGATAAAGATTTTATTATTATTGCCATTGACTGGCATGTTAAGTTCCAAAAGGGAGTTAGCCATTAACAAGAGGAAAGATGCAAACTAATTTATGAAGTCCTAATGAACTTGCTGCCACAAGGTGGATAGTTTCTATAGAATAGAATGAATACTCTAATTAATAATGAAAGCTCCAATAGATGGGCTAAATTCTTTAAAAAGAGTTTAAGGGAAGTTGGGGTACAGGAAAGTTTTTTCATAGGGGAAAATGATCTTGGGGATTGACATAACTTGATCTTCTAATTGAATATGGTAAACAGTGGGATTATGATGAAGAATTCAACAAGTAACAGAAGACCTACTGAAGAAAAAAAAGGTCAACTTAAAGAGATAATAGAAGTAACTTGAACAGTAATTCAGAAGTTTTGGTCAGCACCCACCTAGCTACTAAGAAGCCTATTAGGAATTCTGACTCTTTTTTTTTTTTTTTTTTTTTTTTAGCTAACTCATAGAGTTATTGTAAGGAAAGTGCTTTATAAATCTTAAAGTCCTATGCAAATGTGAGTTTTTCTTAACTAGTCACAGAAATAGAGACATTTACCTATTAATTATTGTTTTTACACAATGTCCATTGTGTAGGGCTCTATTGAATAAATGTTTACTTAGCTTCCAGAGAGATCCAAAGTAATCTCTCCATTTCTTCTTCTTCTTCTTTTTTTTTAAATAAAGGAAATGTTCTAAACTTGTTTGTAGGAAATTCTTCCTTCTATCTCTGCCTCAACAAGCTCTAACAAGTGTTAGTGGAAAGGAGGAAAGTTCAAGTTCTTTGGTTCTTCTCAAATTGAATCCTTGACTAATTTTTTTTATAAGTCATTATTACAAATGAAGTGAATTGTTCTTGTCTTCACAGAAGTCTCTAGCTATTTAATTAGAAGAAAATTCTAAAAGATTAAGTAATTATTCCCTTTAAAAGGGGTGAGGGTTTCCTTTTCTTGTGAGATACTAGAGTTGGGAAGTGACTTAAATGAGTAAATGACTGGTGAATTATTGAACGGAATGAATTATAGAGCAAGGAAAGATGCTGGTTTCATATTGCAAAATGAGTGACCTTAAGCTAGTCACTTTACTTTATTTATATTTCAGTTTCTTCATTTATCAAATAATAGTTGAATATTACTCAAGTAGCTTATCTCAAAGGGTTATTGTGAGGGAAAGACTGTTAATCTTAGAGAGATATAAAAATGTGAGTTGTTAATACATGCCAGGTGTGCTACCCATCCTTGTTATGAAGAAATATACTAGTCTTCTAAAGTGCTTTTGCAATAAGCAGTTTGAAAGGAAAATGCTTGTTTTATTTCATAAATTAAAAATAAGATAAATAATTTTTAAAAGAAAGAAAGAAAGAAAAATAACCCATGGAATATACACCTTGAATGAAAAAGTTTGGAGCAATTGCCTTGAATGTATTAGGTTAACACTGTAATGCTGGAGAAACTGAGGCAAGATAGAGATTAGAGATTTTTAATATTTTATTAGAGGGAAAGTTTGAACTGGGGGCAAAAGAGGATCCATTTTGACCCCAGCTAGCTGGATCGGACTCTTGTCTCAAAGTATCCAATAAGGAGTGAGAAATTCCAAAGACTCTTATAAGGCTCCAGTGATCAGGGAAACAAAGGCAAAGGGGAGTAGAGCATTGGTCAGTGGGGTTTCTAGGAAATGACCATAAATTCAATTCTGACAGGTTGGGGATAAGGAAGGATCATAAATTCTGATAAGTTGGGAGGCTCGGAGACAGTAAGTCTGGTTTAGAAGGTCCCATCTAGGTATCTGAAATAAGCTATCTGTAGTTTATGACTCTTTGGAATACTAGTAGTCAGGGCTCCCAGCCCTTATTATCTCAGTCCTAATGACCAGGAAGGGGGTGGCCACAAGGGAGACTGAGGCAGAACAATTCAGGGAAACCGAGGCAGAACCATTCAGGGAAACTAATGCAGAGAAACTGAGGCATAATAACACTCAAAAGGAGAAAACAGGACAGAGGCAGAAAAGTAAAATGGGAAAATATTGGGTTTTGTCCAAGTTTAAGATTCTGTGTACTAAGTAACAAAGATCACAGTAGAAATTTTTGTGGGCTCAGGAGAGGTGAAGGCAGATTTTGTCATTTCAGGTTAGTTCATCCTTCTGGACAAGATGTCAGAGATTCAGCAATTAAAAAGTATAAGTTCAGTGCAGCTAGGTAGTGCAATGTTTAGGACTGCAGCCCTGAAGTCAGGAAGACCCAAGTTCAAATCTGGCCTCAGACATTTAACACTTCCTGTTAAGGAAGTTGTTAGGCAAGTCATTTAACCCCAATTTCGTCAGCAAAAAAAAAAAAAAAAGAAAAAGAAAGTATAGGTTTTCTGGACTTTGATGCAAATAGATGAAATCTAGGGGGACAAGGGACATTTATTTCTACCTCAGTGTTTGCCAGGGAGAATTCTTTCTGGCTATCTTCTCACCAGCACTCTTGCCCCAAATTTCTTAGATCAGAGATCATTACCTAGAACAGAGGCATCAGAACAGCTCATTTATGAGTACTGAACCAGATTAAAGTGCAATTGAGAAATGTTTAACAAAATAAATAAAAATATAATATAATGCAGATAATGGTCATTTGTGGTTTTCTAAGTCAATAAATGGCCTGCAGATGTGTGTCTCTATTTGAGTTTAACATCATTTACCTAGAGAACTTAACCCTTGGCTCCAGATCTTCCTTCATGCTGATCCCTTGCTTTGTCAGTGCCTCACATGCCCACTATATCTACGATAAAGTCATGGGCAGCTGGGTGGAGTTTGAGTTGTTGTAAAAAATTTGAAAGCCTAGCTACTCCTAAGGCAAGCAGGGAGGAGCACTAATAGGATTATAAGTGGACTTTTTAATTTTGATTAGGCCTTTTGTTCTAGTGGACTTTTATAGCCTCACCCGAGGTACAGATCTCTGGTAAAATTCTTAACTGGATTCTTTGCATTTACAAAACCATCACCACTCCACAGTTACTCTATTCAATTAGAAAACCAAGTTATGATGTCAACCCTCCGAGGTTATAGTTCCCCTATAAAAAAACCTACTCTACTGTAATTCCCTACCTAACCCTTTTTAGGGTTACCCAAGCATAACTAACACACCTCATAATGTTTTTTTCCTTGTTATAACTAACTCTTTTTAGGATGCTAAATCCCTTTTAGAATTAGCCTGCTAGTCAATGTGTCTCATTTAATCCTCTTGCTACCCATCATAATAGCTAATGCCTATTAAGAACCTAAACTTTTAGGGTTAGCCCTGTAATCCTTCATTTGCCATGACTTAATGACATCTCTGCTAGGGAATTTATCTTTCCTCTTATTCATTACTTTAAATAATATATATTCCTCCCCTTCCCTCCATTCCCCCCATCCCATTTACCTTTGTATACTTCTCTGGAGTCCTATATTAATTTTTTCAAATTTAAATTTAAATTTTATTTCTAAATTTAACTTTATTTTTATTATTAAATTATTAAATGTTTATTATATTATATAATTCATTACATATTTATTATTTTATATTTAATTATATATTTAAATTATTAATTTAAATTACTATATAATTAATAATATAATAAACAATAAAATGTAATTTTAAATTAACTTTAATTTTTAATTAATTGATTGATTTTAAATTAAATGTAAATTTAATTTAAATTTAAAATTTCTAATTAGTTTTGTGTTTTTTTTTTTTCAGTAGAATTTATTGAAAGTCTTTTACTCCATTGAAGATCCATTGCCTTCCCTGAACAATGATACTCAATCTTGCTGGATAATTAATTCTTGGTCATAATACCAGGTCCTTTGCCTTCCAGAATATAGTATTCCAGGTCTTCCAATCATTTATTGTAGAAGCTGCCAGATTCTGGGTAATACTGACTATTGCGCCTTCATATTTGAATTGCTTTTATCTGGCAATTTGCAATATTTTTTCCTTAATATTGTAGTTCTGGAATTTTGCAACAATGCTCCTTGGGGTTTTTCCTTTGGATTTCTTTCTGAAGGTGATCAGTGGAGTCTTTTAATGACTAGTTTCCTCTCTGTTTCTAGAATATTGGAGCAGTTTTCTTTGATGGTTTCTTGAAGAATGCTATCCGAGGTCTTTTTTTTTTTTTTTGGCCATAGCCTTCAGGTAGACCAATAATTTTAAAATTATCTCTTCTGGATCTATTTTCCAGGTTGGCTGTTTTCTCAATGAAGTATTTTACATTTTCTGCCATTTTTTTCATTCTTTTTAGTTTGTGTGACAAATTCTTGATGTTTCATAAGATCATTAGCGCCATTCTAGTTTTTAATGTGTGATTTTTGTCAGTTAATTTTTGTATCTCTTTTCCATTTGATTAATTATACTTTTCAAGATGTTTTCTTCAGTGGATTTTATTTATTTATTTATTTATCTATTTATTTATTTATTGCATTTGGTCAATTGTATTTTTTAAGGAATTGCTTTCCTTTTCCAAGCTGTTGGCTCTGTCTTGCATATCTCTCATTTCTTTTCTCATTTTTCTTCTACCTCTATGATTTACCTTTTAAAATCTTTTATGAGCACTTCCAAGAAGCTTCTTTGGGCTTGAGACCAATTCATATCACTTTTTGAGATTTCCACTGTAGACATTTTGTCCTCATCTAAGTTAGTGTTTTGGTCTTCCTTGTAACCATAGTAGCTTTCTGTGGTCAAAGTTCTTTTTTATTTCTTGTTCATTTTTTTCCCTTTTCTGTTGGTATTTCCTCTTTTTTTACTTTTATGGTCGGATCTCTGCTCTTGAGGTAAAGGAGGTACTGTACCAAGTTTCCTATGCATCTCTGAGCCTTGACTTTGAGCACAGGAGTCCCTTGTGTTTGCAGTGAATAGCTTTATCTGTTCTTTTCATTCTTTCCAGGAAACAGCCTGTTTTTCAGAATTTGACCTCTGAGCTGGGACTGGAGACTGCCCTACTGGTCTGTTTGTCTATTGAACCAGTACTGAGGGTCTTCTTTGCTGCTCTACTACAATTAAAACTCTCTCACTAGCTTTCCCAGATTCCATCTGAGCTGGACTGAATGCCCTTTTCACTTCAGTGAGATGGAACTTTCTTGAAGTTTTTCCAATATATCTTGAGCTGGGAAGTGGTTTTATTCCATCAGACTCTATTCAGAGGCTTGGTTTTGTGTAGTTTTTGAGGGAAACTGGGAGAGTTTGAGAAGCTTCCTAGCTTCCCTCTGCCATCTTGGCTCCACCCCTGGAAAAAGTTCCCTTGTTAATTACTAAAACCCCCTTTTTTCACTAAAAATTCTTATAGATTTATCCAGTTCTTAGCAGCATAAGAAAATCCTTGCCCCTCGATTTGGAGGATATTTAAATTTACAAATTCTTTTGAGACAACTGGTGATGCTAGCTTGTAACTCCAATATACTTTGAGATATCACCCCATATTCCATTATTTTGGTGGGTACACCATAATTTTGGTGACTTGGTATGGGGAGTATATGACTACACCCCATAACCTCAATACTTAGGAGGTCCAGCTACCCTTTATTTGACTCCCCAGACATCTTCTTGGTAGCTTAGCTGCTCGTAGGCATATATCGTTTCCTTCTCTCCTTTCAATTCCAGAAATATAACCAAGTCAATACTACCCTTGCTACTGGAAAGGATGTATCAATCTATTTCTTTATGATTCTACTCACCATTTATGTAACTTTATTATGCAAAGTAGCCCTCCTTTGTACTATATCCCTTTTTAACAGTTCCCGCCCTTATTAGAATGTAAGCTCACTGAGGGTAGGAATTGTCTCAACTTTTGTATCCCCCAGGGTTTAGCACAGTTTAAATGCTTGATAAATGCTTTGCCATTAATTTTATTATTCATTTGGCAATCTCTTCAAAGATGAGAGCCTCGTTATATGAAGGAAGCAAGTAAAGAAAGAAAAGAACAAACATTACTACTCTGTGCAGATTCTGTGCCAGACACTGTGATAAGTTCATTGCAAACATCATCTAATTTTGACCTGTCTTGTCACTGGTCTATGATAACTGGAGGAGAGATTGAGGCTGATGATGTTGCATAGCTCTGCCTCACTTAAATTCGATTCACTGGCAGGTCAAGGCATCACCCTTCTAATGTCATTGATCCTATTCAAGAAGGAAGGATGAACAGCTATAGCAGCAACCAAATGAGATCATCTCACTCCATGCTCTCAACAAACCTATAAAGTAGAGGTTATGATTATCCCCATTTTACAGATGGGGAAATAGGCCGATAGGGATTAAATGACTTGTCCAGGGTCACACAGCTAGTAAGTAACTGAATCTTTGTGATTTTAGGCAAGACACTTAAACTGAGACTCATTTTATCATCTATAAAAAGAGAGGGTTAAACTAGATGTCTTCTGAGGCAGCATTCTATTTATAGCTATGATCCTTTCATTTAGCCTCATCTTCTAATAGATACTTTTAGAACTATGGCAATCTTTGTGCTGGAGAGACAATCAGGGGTTTCTAGGATTTAGGTGAAAACAAAGGAATAAATTTTTGCTGGTCAAGGTGACATGGTTGGAGTTTTAAAACTACATTAGTGATAGAGATAATATATTTGCAGGAGAGAATAAGACCTGATTTCCTGGATGGAAGTAATATGATAGAATAACCCTGGTCATGGATCCAACATGCCAGAGATATTTGAAAGGAATTTAGTCAAGTAGAGGTAATAGATTTAGTAATATCTTTCTTTTTTTTTTTCCTATGCTATCCTTTTGCTCACCATGACTAATCTGATAATCTTATCTTGCTGTTTTATAAAGTTTAAAACTTTAGTAAAGTTTTATAGGTGCTGTTGGTATCTCTGAATGAGGCTGAAGACAATCTGGTATTTGAGGTGTTGTAATAAATAGGACTGGGGAGGCAGTGATGGGCTGAATTATATTGAGAAATTCCAGCAAAGAGAACTCAGGTAGACTCATGGGGATTAAGGAGAAGGAAGAGAGAATCTTTTCTTCTGAGATGAGAATAGAAAAACCTAAGTCTAGAAGTTAGATCCAGAACATAAATGAATTCAAAGGGAACAAAGCAAATGGGGTAGAAATTTCTTTAATCAAGATCCAAAGAGTTCAAAATCTAAGGTGTCTAACCAAGCTAAAGTGGGTCACACTATCACTGAAGATCTACAATAGCAAAAAATTAACAATAATTCAAGAGGTGAATAATTAATAACTGGAAAGCCCAACAGTGTTGGTAAGTAGTCATTAGGTAATTAGTATTCAGTCATAGAAGAAAAAAGGCAATTAGGATAAAGGAATCTAAGGCTAAATGTCCAGCAAATAGGGAATAGAGAAAAAAAAAAACAGGGATCAAAGAGCTAGAAATTTGGGATGCCTAAAAGGAACTACTAAAGTGCCAAGATTAGAATGGAGTCAGTAGTAAAAGTAATTTAGTAAGACTGTTTCTAATACTATCTTCTTTATGTCTTCTGCCAAGTTTAAGATTAATCTTTCAGTTTGATAATATTAGAGGATGCCAGAGTTACACGGATTTGAGGATGAAGCCATTATATTTCATTTCTTAAAATGTGATGTCCCATTTCCAATTACTGACTTTAGATATCCTACAGGCTACTCAAGGCAATTGTGCCTATGTCACAATCTAGTCATAGGTATTAATGATTTCAGTGGATTGAGAGATAAATTTCAAATTAGGGAGATCTGGGTTCAGGTATGACCTCCCTAACATGTGCTGATTGTGTCATCCTAAGCAAGACACTTAATCTTTTGGTGCAATTCTCTTAAGACTATAAATTACAGAGCAGCTATCAGTCTATATAAATACAGAGAGTTCTATACTAAATGTTCCCTATACTAATGAAATCATAGTTCTGCTCCCTCTCCCTATCCCCTCCCATGCTCCTTAAAAATTATGTTAACCCTTCCTTGTTACTTATTATAAAGAACATTTTAACTTATTCTTTAAAATTTTTCTTGATCTAAATTAGCATTTCTTTTGAAGGAAGCCAATTTCTTCTTGATTTTCTATTTTCTCCTTCCTTTTAATTGAGTCTCTAAACTGCTTTTTATAGTAGCAACATGTGACACCCCTGTGTTTGTCCATTACGCTTATTAAAAATTAAAAAAAATTATCTTTAGCATTCTTTTTTTTTAAATTGGGTTCCAAATACTACAAATTCTCCTTCCTTCTATTCACTAAGAAAGCAAGCAAAACGATATCAATTATGCATGTGAAATCATATAAAACACATTTCCATGTTAATGATATTACAAAAAAAAAGTAAAGCAAGAAAAATAACATTTTAATTTGTACTTTGTGTGAGTTCATCAATTCTTTCTGGAGGTGAATTTTTTCATCATGAGTCCTTTGGGATTGTCTTGGGTTGATATATTCATTGGAGTAGTCAAATCTTTCTCAGTTGATCTGATCATTACAACACTGCTTTTATTGTGCACAATGATTTCCTAGTTTTTCTCACATTACTTTGCATCAGTTTATATAGGTCTTGCCATACTTCCCCCCCGAAACTATACATAGTTTTTATATATTCTCATAATATTGCATCACAATCATATGCCACAACTTATCCAGTCATTCCCTGATATTTAAGTATCACCTCAATTTCCAATTCTTTGTTACCACAAAAGTAGCTGCTAAAATATTTTTTTATATATAGGTCCTTTTTCTTTTTCTTTGAATTCTTTGGGATACAGACCTTTTGTGATATTTTTGGGTCAAAAGGTATATACAATTTCATAGCACTTTGCATATATTTCCAAATAGTTCTCTTGAATGATTGGAACAGTTCACAATTCTATCAATAGTGCATTAGTATATTTATTTCCCCCTATTCCTTCTAGCATTTGTCATTTCTGATAAGTATATGGTGGTACCTTAGAGTTGTTTTAATTTAAATTTTTCTAATCAATTGTGACATAGCATTTTTTAATATGATTGTAGATATCGTTAATTTCTTCTTTTGAAAATTGCCTGTTTGTGTCTTTTGTTCTTCATTGTCTGTGATCTTTCAGCAAAATAAAATTTCCCTTATTATCTATTTCAGTTAGATCTATTTTTGCCTTTGTTTTATATGAGATCATATCTGTCTTTTTACTTCAGTAGCAGCATAATAGATTCTGCTCCAACACTTTAATACTGTGTGTGTCTTTCTTATTCAAGTTTGTCTCTTGTGTACAACATATTGTTGGAATTTGGTTTCTAGATTGAGCTCATCTCATTCACATTCATATTTGTGATAATTAACTTTTTATTTTATTCTCTTTATTCTTCTCTCTTTTTTATCCTCTTTCTCCTTAAAAGTCTGTTTTGCTTCTGACCACTGCCTCTCAATTTATTCTTCTTTTATCATTCTCCTATCCTCCCATACCCCTTATCCCTTTCCTCTCCTATTTTCCTATTGGGTAAGATAGATTTTTATACCCAACTATGTGTGTGTGTGTGTGTGTGTGTGTGTGTGTCTATGTGTGTATTCTTCCCTCTATGAACCAATTCCAATGAAAGTGAGATGTTAATTGTTGTCAGTTTTTCCCTCCACTTTTTTCATAAGCTTCTTTTGTTAGAAAAACTTCCCCATTCTACTTCTCCTTTTTTCTTCTCCTAGTGCATTCTTCTTTCTTACCCCTTCATTTTTTTGAGATTATTCCAATAAAATCAACTCATATACATGTTCTCTGACTGTGTAGCTTCTTTCTAATTGCCCTAATAATGATAAAATTCCTAGGAGTTACACATATCATCTTCCTATATAGGAATGCAAAGAGTTTATCTTTTTTGAGTCTCTTATGTTTAATTTTTTTCATCTTTACCTTTTCATGCTTCCCATTAATTTTGTGTTTGAAAGCAAAATTTTCTACTCAGTATTGGGGTATTTTTGGTCAGAAAAGCTTGAAAATCTTCTATTTCATCAAATATCCTTCCCCACCACTCCAAAGGATCATACTAAATTTTGCTGAGTAGTTATTCTTGTTTGTAGCCCTAGGCTCTTTGCCTTCTGGCATATCATATTCCAAACCCTTTGATACTTTATTGTAGAAGCTGCTAAATCTAGTGTTATCTTGATCGCAGCTCCATGATATTTGAATGGTTTCTTGTTGGAATCCTAGTGTTAACTCAACTTGAAACAAGGTGATAACTCAAGGGAGATGTTAGAATCCCAGTGTTAACTCAATGTAATTGATCCAATGCTTGTGTTCACACCTTTACTCATTGGAGTTCACACGTTTGGGAAATTTCAGGGTTTAGTATGAGATACCCGAATTCATACTTCCCTTGAAGTTCTTAGGGCCAGAGAACACTCTGGGAGAAACCCATAATCCTACTCTCTGATATATAAGAAGAAAGCAGAGGCCCAGTGAAGAGAGTTCAGCTGAATTACATTGAGAGGAGAGCATCAAGTGAGTTAAGCCAGAAGCCCTCTCTCGGAGGCAAGAAAGATTTATTGCATTTTCCACTTGGCTGGCTGGAGGCTGAAACCAAGCAGAGATATAGGCCTCTAAGAAAAACTAACCGGGCTATTTTGAAAGAAGAAAATAAATGTTTCAACTTTTATCACCTGGCTGTGTTTGGGTGATTATTACTTTTGACTGCAACTAAGGCTGCCTCCAGAAAACCTCCCTGAGAAACCTGCTCGCTCCCAGAGAGAACCATTATTATATTTATTTTAAAGAAGAAAAAGAACACCACAGTTTCTTTCTGGCTGTTTACAATATTTACTCCTTTACCTATGCTCTGGAGTTTGGCTCTTGAGAGTTTTTACTATGGGATCTCTTTGTGGAAATGATCAGTGAATTCTGTCTTTACCTTCTGGTCCTAAGATATCAGGACGATTTTCCTTTATTTTCTTGAAATATGATGTCTTAAGCTCTTTCTTTGATCATTATAATTCCTTGATCTGTTCTTCAAATCAGTTGTGATTGTTATTGTTTTGATAAATTACTTCTCATTTTTCCCTTTAATTTTGTCTTATTGTTTCTTGATGTTTTATGAAGTGATTAGCTATCATTTGCTCACTTCTAATTTTTAAGAAATTATTTTTTCAATGAATTTTTGTAATAAGGTGTTATTTTCTTCACTATTTTTTGTTTCTCTTTTATGAAGCTGTTAATTCTTTTCTTGATTTTCTTGCATTACCCCTCATTTTTTTCCCATTGTTTTCTCTATTACTCATCTGTTTCTATAACTTTTCCAGGAATTCTCTTTGGGCTTGGATTCAATTACTAATTTTTTCCCCAAAATTTTTGCTTGTAGCTATTTTTTTGCATTGTCTTTTAAGTTTACATCTTAGTCTTCTTTGCTATGATGGTAGCTTTTTATGGTCAAGTTCTTTTCTGTTTTTGTTTGCTCATTATTTCAGCTTATTTTTTGACAAAGAACTTTTTGTTAAAGTTAGACTCTATTCATCTTGGGGTGGGAAGACATTGTCTTAAGCTTCAGATTTTTTCATGTTGCTATTTTGGGAACTAGTTGTAAGTTTGCAGATTTTCTCTCACCAAATTATTGGTGTTTCCAAGGTGCAGTTATCTGGGGAGAAGTGTGGTTTGCATTCTGGTCTTCCCCCAAATGGGTCCCTGCTTCCCTGCAGCCATAAGTATTAATATTCCTCTTGGCTCTGAAACTGTGAGAGGGTCCCCTGATCTTCTGTAGTCACAAGTGCTAGTACTCCTTTCTCCTGTTCTCTTTGAAAGATAAGAAAGTGTTTTCTTTACCCTGGAATTATGATCCTTGCTTAAAGGTAAGAGTTGTCAGTTAACATCAGATGCACCTTTTACCAGCAAAGAGTACTCTAATTTCTTTCTTACCAGTTGCCCACCTTCCTATTTCTGAAATGAGAGTCCCTGAAGCTCCTGCTCCACTGTCATAGACACCTCCACATCTTACTGCTTGCACTGCTGTGGCTTTTTCTGCTGCTATGTTCTGGGATAGTCCCCTCTTCGGGGTTACAGAGCTCTTCTGATGGTCTAAATTGTGTTTAGATGGAAAAAGTCTTAATCTGACATTTTGTTGACTTTGCAGCTCTAAAATTTGATTTGAGAAGTTTTTTAAAAAGTTGTTTGGAGAGGAACATCAGTAGAGTTCAACTGCTTTGCTATTCTATATTTTGCCATCTTGACTCTGCCTGTCCCTAATTCCTTTTCAGGAGTATTCTTTCTAGGTAAAAGATAGAATTTAACTCAGCAATTTATAGGATGATTTCTTAAAAAAAAAACAGCCCAGATTATAGCAAAACCAAGAATCAATTAAATGTAGCTAAGCTATCAGATACCTCTAGTACACCAGACGAATATTACATTTTAATTTTAATTTTAAATGTCTTTGTGCTGTGCTCCTTATATGTGGAAAAGAATAAGGCATACTTAGAGAGATCTCTTATGATGGAATTAGAGGTAAAAAACATTTAAATATCATAAAGGGAATATGGAAGTTGGTTTAGTTTAACTCAAGAGAGAATGAATTAGAACACTTTTCAAGAATCTTATTTTCATTTATGAAAATGATAGAAAAGACTTCAAATAAAAGTTTAATGATAGAAGAAAGTTTTTTTTTTTTATTGCATTTCTGAAAAAAGTGAAAAAATTCCATACCCCGTCCAACTCTCTTGTCAGAAGTATCAGGAGGAAAAAAAAATCTCTATGTGAGAGATTCTAAAAAATTGTGAGGGGCCACTAAGATCAGGCTGAGGATTTCATATTTTATACTAGAGACATAGGAAGACGAGCATAGGTATTTTTGTCGTATTAACTTTAGATGAATTTCTTTTTTCTTCATAAAAAGGAAAAGGTGATTTTTTACAAATATAGAAAAAATTTACTTTTAATATCATTAAATCTTGATATCAGATATTAATAAAATCTGACAATAAATGATAATATAATATATACATTATATATATAATATAATAATAATAAATAACATTAATAACATTAAATATCATTAAATTAATGTTCTATTTTCTGCTAAAGACCTACTCCCTATCCCCCCCCTCCCTGTGATCTAAAGAGGATGATGGGTCTTAAAGCCTTTATCAGTGGAACACAATTTATGGCAAGTCCTACTAAGATGAAAAGGTTTCAGGTATGAGCTTAATGATGGAAGATCTGTTTAGAAGATAGCTCATGAAAGATTCATCAACAAAAGACTGGCTACCAGGTAATATAAAATTTTGGTTTTTTTACTTCATGCCTAAAGTGTGGAGAGGTGAGCATCTGAATTGGTGAAAGATGACCGAGTCATGATTTTTGAAGAACAATATTATGGATATGAACTAATCAGTTCTCTTTCAAGTTCAAATTTCTTTTCAACTAAATTCTAATTGACTGGTGCCAATTAAATAGAGTAAAATTAAGAGAATGTTTTGTTTATAAATTCAGTACACAATTCCACTAATCCATTATTTACCTAGATGTTAACAGCCATGTATAATTGATGTAACTGCCATGAATCCCAATATATAAAATCTAACATGTTCAAGCAGTTTAATGAAGAGGCCAAGTTTCAGAAATAAGCTGAATTTTTCAAGGGAAAAGCTGTGTTTTCATTCTTGGAGATTAAAATTCAACATATTCAATCTAAAATTCTAGATTCTGAATCACACAACAATGAATTTTTCTCTCTCTTTCTGTTTCTTTTTTTCTGTCTGTCTGTCTCTATTTCTGTATCTGTCTTTCTCTCTGTCTCTCCCTTTCTTTCTGTTTCTCTCTCTCTTTCTCTCTTCTGTCTCTTTCTGTTTCTGTCTGTCTCTTTATCTCTACCTCTATTGTTTTATCCCTTAAAATGTAAGTTCCTTAAGAGCAGGGACAGTTTTACTTTTGCCTTTGTATCTTATACATTTTAGTATAGTACTAAAGTACTATGTAGTATAGTAAAGTACTATAGGAGGTATTTAATAAAATATATTGAATGATTTTATTCTACTTTCATTCTTGGCAGTTATGTGGCAGAGAAGATAGAGTATTGGACAGGGAAATTAAGAAGACTTAAATTCAAATCCAGTCTTAATTGCTTATTAGCTGTGTGACTCTCTTATTTGTATCAGTTTCCTCACCTGTAATTTGGGGGATAACAGTAACCCCTTCCTCCTAGGTTTGTGGTAAGGATAAGATGAGATAATATTTGCAAAGCACTTTGTAGAAATATACACGAGTATTAGTTATTATTTTACTTTAGCTTTCAACACCAAATTATTGGATTTATTTGGACCCAGATGGCCCTCTTTCTCAGGATATTGGCATCCTGGACTATCAAGTATCATGACAGCTGTTTTTGAATTCAGTTCCCCTCTCTAATCATTGTACATGCTCACTTTTTCTGATGAGCTGTCAGCTCAGGTTATTATTATTATTTTTTTAAGTAAGAAGAGAGCTCACAGTCAACACTAGAAAAACACTGACAAACATTTTAACTAGGACAAGCAGTCTAGGTTGTGACAAATCTAGAGCAAAGTAATTAAGAGTTAGTATCCTATCTTGACATTTGTCAAATGACTTTTGGGAGGATTTAAGGGTGTTCAACAACATTTCATGTCTTTCTGTTTCAAGAACACCTGCATAAGTTGTAACTAAAACAAGACATGTTTTTATTTTTCTTAAAGGATTCAGGATATTAGGTCTGAGTTGGAAAGGAGGCACAGTGTGAATATCTACTAAAGGACATTTCCACTTAAAAAAAATAATATGTTTGGTTTTCACATCACCTTCATTTTTAAATAAATCCCCCTTGCTTCCTTCCCCAGAGAGCTATCCTTCATAACAAAATTTTAAAAAAGAAAAGAAAAGAAAAGGGAATTTATTTAAAATTTAATTTTTTTTTACTTTTTGAACTAAAATTTAAGAAATAGAAAAAGAAAGACAAAAAAGGAAATACAAAACAGTTGTTATATGCCCAGCAGAACATCAAGGAGGATTCAAAATATATAGTAATAAATTTCCATTTCAAGAAAGTATATATAATAATACAAGACATTATATTCATGACTGCACATTTTTTCTTTCCTTTTTTGCAGTTTATTCTTTTGTTCTCTGCCATACACTTTTGTTTTATTTTGTTTTTATTTTGCTGAGGCAATTGAGGTTAAGTGACTTGTCCAGGGTCACAAAGCTAGGAAGTGTTAAATGTTTGAGGTCAGATTTGAACTCAGATCCTCCTGATTTCAGGACTGGTGCTCTATCCACTTCACCAACTAACTGCTCCTGCCATGCATTTTTAACTTTATTTTTTCCCCTTTTTATCTCTACCAATTCTCCCTTCCTCAGCAGTCACAGTTAAGCAAAGAGATTTTACATACACACACACACACACACACACACACACACACACACACACACAAGACATTCATCTAAAACAAATTGATATGGTTAACATATAATGTAGATTTCTCTCTTAATTGAATATTTAAATTTGACTTTGTTTGAGATCAATGATTATTAACCCTACTTTTTTTTCTAATAATTTCTACTCCTGATCCTTCTTACAGTGGTTTATTTCTTATCCCTGCTAATTCTTCTATATTAGTTCTACTACTTAATTTGCCTTGCTATTATTTAATGTCCTCCCACATAGATCCCTCCCTTATTTGCCCCCACTATCCTTTTCCTCCTTCGTTATCCCATTTCCATTAATTTACATACATTATCCTACTCCTATTAATCTAAACATACTTCTGTGCCCCATCTTATCCTATTCCTTCCCTCCTTATTTCTTTACAGATTTTGGAGGGTACTATACCCTTCATGACATATATATATATATATATATATATATATATATATATATATATATGCATCATTCCCGCTTTAACTCATTTCCAATGAGTTTTCAGATTTTCAGAGTGAGTAGATTTTCAAAAACTACAAGCCCTCCTCTACCCTCTAATGCATCTGTGTCCATTTTTCTTCTGCACCCAATTCATATAGCATAATTACTATTTTTACCTTTTCCTAGATAGTTTTGCTTTTTAGAGTTAGATCATACTCAGTTTTGCCCCAATTTTTCTTTTGGAATACTCGATTACTAATGTCTATCTTAGACATATGGTTTACATTTCCATATATAAAACATAAACAGTTTGTTGTTTTGAGTCCCTTGAAATTAGATTTTCATGTTGACTCCTATATGTTAAATTTTCTATTGAGTTCAAGTTTCATTGAGAAAAAATCCTTAAAATCTGTGAGTTCTGCATGCCCACTTTTTTTCATTCAATATTATGTTTAATTTTGCTGGATATATTTTTGACTATTGGACTAATTTTTTGATTGTCAATATATAATATTCCAGGACCTGTGGTCTTTTATTGTAGTTGCTTATAGATCCTATACAATATTTTTTGTAGCTCCAGCATATTTGAATTGTTTTTTATTTGTTATTTGTTTCTTGTAAAATTTTCTCTTTGATCTGGTAGTTTTGAATTTAACAATGATGTTCCTATGTGTTTTCCTTGTAAGATCTCTTTGAGGTGGTGATTGGTGGATTTTTTCCAATTCTACTTTCCCTTCTTGTTCTATCACTTTAGGAAAATGTTCCTTGATTGTTTTTTGTGTTATTATGTCAAGATGATTTTTGGGGTTTCGATTCAATTTTTCTTATGTTTTATCTTCTTGATCTGTTCTTCAGATCTATTGTTTTTTTTATAATATATTTCACATATGGCTCTACTTTTATATTCTTTATATTTTGTTTTGTTATTTATTGGTTTTATAGCTTCACTAGCTTCCCCTTGCTCAATTCTAATTTTTTAAAAATTAATTAATTAATTTTTTTTTTTATTCAATTCTAATTTTCAAAGAATTATTTTCTTCTTTAAGATTCTGGATCTCCTTTTCTAATTGCTTGACTTTATTTTCATAATCTTGTTTTTCTTGGATAGTTCTTCTTTTTCCCTCAATCTCTCTCATTTGGTTTTTAAAGTCTTTAATTTTTTTCTGGTCAGGTAGCTTTTTAATGTTACTCTTTGGGTTAGGAGAGGCTTTTTTTATTTCAATGTCCTCATTTAAGTCAAACCTCAGTCTTCCCTGTTTCCATAATAAGTTTTTTTTTTGCCTGCTAGTTTTTTTTTTTTTTGTTTTGTTTTGTTTTGTTTTTTAATGATAACTTATTAGTATAGCTACCTCTAGTCCTGGGGTGGGAGAAGGGAAGTATGGTGCCTCTGGCTTCACTTCAGTTTTCCCCTCTGGCTAAGAATGCCAAACCAAAAACTCTACCCTTCTGCAAATATCTGTAACCAACAGTGTCTCTGCCCCGCTGCTTCTTCTGTAATCGTCCAGTGTGTTGGTTCTTTTCCCCCAGGATCTCTATCTCAGCAGCATAATTAGACCTGGGATTCTGAATCTGCAGAAGTTCACTTAATCTTCCTGGACTCAGACCACTGACTTCTTTTGCTGTTCAGGAGTTGAAAGTTCCTGTGGTTAGGGCTGAGGCTACCTCTGAACCCAGCCTAGAGAGTATTTAGACTTCACATGGGTTAAACCTCCATCCTTGGGTCTTTATTTAGGTCTTCTCAGATTGTCCCAGGAGGACCGTTTCTTCCTGCAGTCTAATTTGTTTTGCATTAGTCTATGTTCTCTCTGAGCAGCAATTTTGTTTTGTTTGTGGAGAAAATCTGGAGAACTTGGAATTTTCTGACTTATTGCCCATCTTTCCAGAATCCTCCTCTTCAAAAAAGGACCGTAACACAACCAATTTAAACCTCAGATGAGTCTGGGAGTATATCTCACCCCTGCAGAGAAAGGAAGAGGTTATATTTTTACCTTTCTTTTTTGGGGTCAACTTTAACCATCATGATTATATAGCATTCTTTTTTTTTTTTTTTTTTTTTTTTGATTTGTGTTGTTGTTCTTTGCACTTACATTGTTACAGTTACTGTGTATATTATTTGTTTGTATTTTATTTGTGTGCTTCTGCCTACTTTAGTTTGCATCAATTCATGATTTTCCTATGCTTTTCAGTAGTCTTCAGCTAGCTGCTACAGTGAATGGAATACCAAGTCTGAAACTAGGAAGAATCATCTTCTTGGATTCAAATCTGACCTCAAACATTTACTAGCTGTATGATTTTGGTCAAGTCACAATTGTATGTTTTTCTCTGTTTCTTTATCTGTGAAATGAGCTTGAGAAGGAAATGGCAAACTACTCTAGTATCTTTGCTAAGAAAATTCTAATTGGAACCACAAAGAGTTGGACATAGCTGAAAATAACTGGCCAACAACAATAATAGTAATATTCCATTATATCGCTGTATTCCAGTTTACTTAGCCATTACTTAATCAATGAACTTCTTTGTTTTCAGACTTTGATATTACAAGGAAAAGTGATGCTATTAAAATTTTGGTGGATATATGATCTTTATATTTTTGATCTCCATGGGACATATGAATAGTATTGAATTATATGGACATTTTTATAGGATCATAAATTTAGAGCTGTAAGGGACCTTAGAATCCATCCTTATGTATTTTATAGATGAGGAAATTGAAGCTGAAAAAGTTTAAATGACTTGATCAGAGTTAAAGAGCTAGTAAGTATCTGAGATAGAATTTGAACTCAGATCTTCCTGACTCCAGGACAGTCTCTTTCTCTACCTGTCACTTTCTTAGCATAATTCCAAATCATTTTTCAGAACCTGTTCATAACTGCATCAATGGGGCAGTCTAACTTGTTTAGATTTAGAGTTCTTTTGAGGACTATTTCTGTTCCTATCTTTCTATAGCAAGTTCAATATTGAATACTCCTATCTTTTGTTATTTTTAGCAATTTGCTGGGTATAAAATGAAAAATTAGAGTCATTTTGATTTGCATTTTTCTTATTATTTGGAACATTCCTTCATACAGCTGTTTAAAGTTTGTAATTCTTTTGAGACTTTTTTGTTCATATTTTTTGACCACCATCCATTTGTGAAAGCTTTTGGTCTTAGAGATTTGTTTTCAGTTTTCTCTATATCTTTGATATTGGGGCCTTATCAAGACTGAAAATATGGAGAGGACTAGGTTATGAAAGGTTTTGAATGCCAAGAAGAGCATTTTGTATTTGATCCTGGATTTACTTCTTGAAACTAGCAGTTGATTTAGGTTTATTAGAGAAAGACACAAGGAGTGTCATATTTTAGACATTGTTTACTCCTTACAGACAAGGATAGTCATTTTTGTCTATATTCTTAGCACCTGCTACAGCTATATGCTAAAGATGCTATAAAACTCTTATAGATTTAAATTAAGCCATATTCTCTCTCTCTCTCTCTCTCTCTCTCTCTCTCTCTCTGTATGTATATGCACATGTATATATATATATATATACAAAACACGTACATACATATGTACACATATATACATGTGTACATAAATATAAAGTATGTATATATAAATAGAAAATCTTTATATTCAAATACATGTCAAATATATTTAATTGGTGAGGAGAACTTCCAATGTGGAAACTTCCTCCACAAAATGCAGATCAGAACATTTATTATAATTTGTAGTCAGTTCTAAATAGTTGATTAAAGCACTGAAAAATTAAAATGAAGTATCTTTGGCCATACAGCTAATATATGTCTAAGGCTGTACTTGAACTCAAATCTTTCTGAGTCCAAAGTCAATTTACCACTACTGCAACATACTGCTTCATATATACATATAAATCTGCATGTAGATATATATGAATTCACCTATACATAAGCCTATAAGAAGAAAGAGAGAAAGATAAAATGGTGTAAGATTCAGTTCAACAAATATTTATTATGTACCAGGTGCTAGGTATACAAAAGAGAAAAATTAAACAGATTTTGACCTCAAGGAACAAGCAATGTTCAAACTACTCTCTTCTAGTATCTCTGATCAATTATACTAGGTCAATCTGCCAACCCCAGGAAGCAGAATTTTTACATACCTATTTATTTAACAGAGAATGATAATGATATAAATAGACTATATGTCAATAGAATATATTAAGTATTTATACATAAATCTATGTAGATATGTACCATGCAGAATTAAGAAAATCTTTATGAAAAGCTTATATACAAGGACTGGAATTTACCAAACAAAAAACCCCAAATTCTTAAACATTTTTGGATTAAAAAAAATTGAGAAACAAAATGAAAACAAATATAATTTATCATTCTGTCAAACTCAGAGTCTCTAATAAAAGCAGCAGGTTTAAGTTAAATAAGGCCATCAAGAATAGATATGTTGACATAGGTGTGACTAATTTTCTGTTTCTTAATAAGTTTTATTTTTGGTGCCTGTATATTTTGGGGCTAGTTGTGTAGGGAACTCTCAGTGAAGAAGTTTCTTTTAGCAGTGCAGGTCAGCTACTATCTTCCAGTTTATAATCTCAGAGAGCTGCCTAAGACACCAAAATATTAAGTCACTTAAGTAGAGTATTTGGTCAATACATATGAGACAGGATTTGAACTTAGATTATCCTAACTCATTGACTCATCCTTTCTCCATTATCAGCATACTAAAAAGCAAAGCAAAGACAATCACCTAGACTATGTAGTCAAGCTATAGTTTTTCCAGTAGCAATATGTGATTGTGAGAATTGGACTGTAATAAAAAACTGAGTACCACACAAGCAATACTTTTGAATTTTTGGTGCTAGAGAAGACTTTTGGAAGTCCCTTAGACAGCAAAGAAATCAAATCAGTCTATACTTTAAGATATTAATTCAGGCTATTCCCTGGAAGGTCAAGTACTAAAACTGAAGCTTAAATACTTTGTGCACATAATGAGAAGACAAAACTCATTGGCAAAGCCCCTGATGTTGGGGAAGATTGAAGGCAAAAGATGAAATAAATAGTATCATGGAACCAATGAACATGGGATTGGACAGACTTCAAGAGGTAGTAGAAGACAGAAGTATCTGGCATGCTGTAGTTCTGGAGGTCATGAAGAGGAGGATATAACTGAATGAATGAACAAAAACTTTCCATTATGCTGTTATTTAGTTGTTAGAGGTTAGTTAATAGATGATTATTAGATGGTGGATACATTTTAGTTGGGACATATCAGTGAGTACCTTGCTGTTCTTGGTAAATTCAAGTCATCTTTCTCAGATTAATTATATCTTCCGATTCATATGGAGGTTGTGCTGGCTAAGCCATTGCCATTTATTTTGGGAAGGTTGTAGAGAATTGAAGAGATCTGGATAAAGGTAGCACCTTTCTTCCTGTGTCACAATTTTCTAAAAAGGGAAGATAATGGAAGCTTCAAACTACAGGAGATAAGTTTGACTACATTTCTTGACAAAATTCAAGGGATAGCTAGTGAACATCTCGAAAAGAAAGAAGAGCTCACAATGATTTTTTTTCCATCAAAAAGAGGTTTTTCCAGACTACTCTCATCTCTCCCTTTCACAGGGTTATTGAATTTAGATCAGGGGAATGCTGCCAGCAGAATATGCTTACTTCCAGCAAAGCATTTGACTCAGTCTCTCTTGATAACTTTGTGGACTGTATAATGGGAAAGAGGTAGATTAAGAGCTTGCTGAATGACTGGAGGTCTTTAGAAAGTTCTGACTCTTTAAGGGATATATCTAACTCACTTCCAGAATGATGTCTTGAATCAAGATTGATATGCTTATCTGATTGACAGTTGACATAAAGCTGGGAAAGAAAGTTAACATTTTGGATGATGGAGCCAAGATCCAAAAAATCTAAACAGTTATAACTTCAAATCTGAAATTAATAGATGTATTTGCCTAGGGATAAATATGAAGTTTTACAATTGGGTTCAAAAGTAAATTTAATTAGTATGAAATGATTAACCTCTGGCTTAGTAGAAAATCCTCTGAAAAAAATCTAGGAATTTTAGTGCTTTTCAAGTTTAATATGAGTTAATAGAGTGAATAGGTTTGTGTTAGCAATATATAAAAGATAGGACTTGAACTCAGGTCATCCCAGCTCTCTGGCTTATTTTCTCTCCTTTATGCCTTTATCTAGTTATAGATTAGTTGATGTGTCATTTAATCCTATACCTCTTTTAGAAAGGAACAGTGTCAAGAATGATAGAGTAGACAGTCCCATAATCTTCTACCCTAGGCCTCCTATATCTGGAAATTAATTCTGGGTCTTAGACATTAATGTACCAGATACTCTCCATAGGAAGCCATCTGGGATGGTGAAGGGTATCCAGATGGTGCCAAATTAGGAACATTGAAAGAACTAAGGATTTTTGGTCTGTAGAAGAAAAGACTTGGGAGGGTCATGATGGAACACAGTATTCAGGTATTTGAAGGGTTGCCATGTTCTACTTGGTGCCATAAGGATCAGATCTAGATGGTCTCTAAGGTCTCTTCCCACACTGATATACTATAATACTATAAAAATATTAGAAATACTGGCTCAAGAGGCAAAGGGAATGAAGGGAAATGAACAATCATTTTTTATCAAAAATTGATTAGCCATGCAAGATTTTTTAAAAAATCTTAACACAAACTATAAACAAAATATATTTTAAAGTATAATCCAGTGTTCTTAAATTTTTGTTCTCAGTATGTTTATACTATTAAAATTATTGAGTATCTGTCCAAAGAGTTTTTGTTTATATGGGTTATGTTTACAGATATTCACTATATAAGAAATAAAACTGAGTTTGTAGACCTTCTGAAAGGGTTTCAGAGATGCCCAGGATTCTCTAGACCACATATTGAGAATCACTAGTATAAGCAATAATATTCCAAGGTTCAGGGTCAGAGCTTTTAACCAAAATAGCTGAAATATGCCAGGAAAATATTTCCACATAAATATAAATGGGCAATAATGTATGTAAGCAAAAACAGCTGTCTGAACAGTCCTTCACTGTACACAAGTGAATACATGTTGACATCACCATGGGCAGATTTTATGGAGTGATTTACTTTGTGTGTGTATAAGTATTGTTTGTTGTTTTTTTTTTTTTTTAAAGAAAATTTGGCTCTTTGTATAGATTCACTTCTTTGTCACTCCTGAGTACAAAGATCTTTGTCTCACCATTTCACAGGTGTGTCTCATGAAAGATAAAGGACTGTGAGTAACTGATGAACAAAAATTGGTCTCTTAGACTCAGATGAGAGCTGGGAGCTATTGGACCCATTCCTTTGTTTTCCTTAGAACTTCATTTTAATCCTAATTGATCTTGTAAGTAGAGAAACATCAATACATTTTTACTTCTCACCATATAGTCAGGCACTTAAACAAAGACGTGCCTGAAACCTTAGTGTTCAGGGGTGGGGGAGGAGACTTGGGAAGCTCTTAGCATTTCTCCTCCATGGGAATCATGACAGTTTGAAAACAAATTACAAAGTAAACCTATTTGTGATGCTTCAGATAAAGGCTTACATGGAGGTAAGTGAAAGTTGACTCAGAACAAGAGAGTAGGTGTTCATCGACTACAAAGAAATATTATATATATTATGTACACCACACACATATGGGTTAGATCAATCCAGTAGCATAAATTGAAAGGCCAATAAATACTTTGATCTTTAAGCCATCTCTTTCAGATGTTTTATAAAGGGTCAATTTTTTAAAAAGCATTTATGTAGCAGAAAAAGTGCTGTATTTTGGAGTTAGATTAACTGAGTTTGCGTCCCAGCTATGCTATTTAAACTTTTACAAGTTATTTACTGTCTTATGGTTGCATCCATTTAGACCTGGAAGATACCTTGGAGTGAAGGTGAGGAAAATCTACAAGCACTTATTTCCCATTTTGTTATAGGGAGTGTCCTAAATGCTGGGATGACCAGTTCAATTCCCTCATTTTACAAATGAGCAAAGCGAGGGGCTTAGAAAGGAGAAGTGACTTAGCTGTGATTTCATAGTAGTAAGTGGCAAGGTCAGTCAGGATTGACTTGCAGGTCTTAGGCCTCCTAATTCAATACTCTTTCCATTGAGTCTTGCTGCATGCTCATCTGTACTTCTGACTTTAGCCCTTTATTTTTTTAAATAGTATTTTATTTTTCCAAATACATGCAAAAAGAGTTTTCAACATTTATCCCTGCAAAACCTTGTGTTCCAATTTTTTCTCCTTCCTTCTCTCTCCTAAGACATCAAGCAATCTGACATAGTTTAAATGTGTAATTCTTCTAAACATATTTTCATATTCTTCATCCTATGTAAGAAAAATCAGATCAAAAGGGAAAAAACCATGGGAAAGGAAAAAAAAACACAAGCAAACAACCAACATAAAAAGGTGAAAATACTAGCTTTGATCCACATTCAGTCTCTATAGTTTTCTCTCTAGATGTAGATGGCACTTTTCTTCACAAGTCTATTGTTGACACCTCATTGTTGAAAAGAGCCTTGACTTTAGTCCTTTAATTGGATTATATAATTATACACATAATTATATAATGATGATTAATAAATTAATCATTAATAATGATTTCAAGTGTGAGTGCTTTGGCCATTGTATCTTTGATACAGAACACAATCCCACTATGGTCAAGTATCAGTGGTTTAGTGAGTTCCTCTGATTCAAAATTCCATCACCTAGTATGCTTCATAAATATAAATTGATATTATATTGTATTAATTGACCTTTTAATAGATATTATATATATATATACTTACATATGTTTCCCTTGATAAACTTTTTGAAATCTGGGAATATTTCAAGTCAACAAGACAACAAGATACAAAGAAAGGCAAAAACAGATAAACTAGCTTTAACTCAGTACATCTAGCACACACTATTACAACCAGGAGTAGCTTTCAACTTTGGCTCCTAATCAAAGAGTTCTTTCTTTGAAATGCAGAAAGATCCAATGTAAGATCAAAATTCAAAATTAATAAGAATATGCCTATCCCAGTTCTAAAAGAGCTCACTGTCTGAAAGGGAGAAAATAGGCAAAAATATACAAATACAAGATAAATTGGAGACAAATAAGATGGAAGGCAGTAACTTTAAGGCAATTCTGGGAAGGAGTCTTATGAAAAGTAGGTTTTTAGCTAACAGATAAAGGAAACCAGGGAAGGCAGGAAATGAAAGTAAGGGAGCAGAATATTCTAGGTGTACAAGACAGCCAGTGGAAAGGCACAATTAGGAGACAACACCATCTTGCTTTGCTTTTTATCTTCAGTATTTAGCACAGTACCTGGCTCATAGTAAGTACTTAAAAATAATTCTTTATTGACATATAATGTTGAAAGGATATGTGTGGGGCAGTTAGATGGTGCAGTGGATAGAGCATCAATCTTGAAATCAAGAGGACCTGAGTTCAAATCTGATCTCACACACTTAATACTTTCTCACTGTGACCCTAAGCAAGTCACTTAACTCCAATTACTTCAGGGGATAAAAAAAGGAAAGCATATGCGCTTTTCAGTAATGAATTGTGTTGAGATAGCATCGTCTTATCCTGCTGTACCTTGTCATAAACCTGGAGGGTATTGGTGTGATAGAGAATTTTTTGTTTTTGTTTTTTGCTTTTTTCTGTTTGGTGCATACAAAAATGAAATCTATGACCTTGATATTGTAATTACCATGTTAATAAGCTAAATGCTCCTCGACATTAATAAAAAAAAGGAAGAGAATTTCAGCACACTCTACAGAGTTCCATAAGAATGAGAGTGTGGAATGGTAGACTAAGTGCTATTCCAATTCTGGCTTTTCCACTTACTCACTAAATAATCTTCGACAAATCTCTTCACATTTTCTGGGGGAAAAATAAAATTTCTGCTAAGGAAATGAGAACAAGGTCATCCAAAATGAGAATTGTCATCCAACACGGTATTGCATGCATACACGAGTAACTTCTGATGCAATAAACAGTTAAGTGAACATGCAGGGAGTGACTTCTTTAATTTCAGGCAGAATATTTGGAAACTTTTCCTAATAACATGATATGGTATCTCTTCTCAATGTCAGGAAGATCTTATACCAAGCCTAAATATCCTGTGTTCATTTCATTTTATTCTGCTTTCCCTGCATGTGGAAAATAGATGGGCCCTATCCTACATATCTTTAATCTCATATTCTAGAAGACAGTTTAATTTCCTTTCAGCTTGTTCTTCTTTTTTCCTCATATTTTGTTGTTGAAGACAGTGATCCACAGTACTCAAATAAATACTGAAATTGTCACAAGAGGATCAAATAAGACCTTTTTTTTTTTTTTTTTAGTTGCACTTCCTCATCATTTTTTTCTCATTTAAAACAAGATGGTCATTGGAAACACAGTGTACTTCTTAAACAGATGTTTAAAATATGACATAGTTCATTAATTCCAACCTTTTCAGAATTCAGTTTGCAGAATAGTCTGTATTGATCCCTACTTACTATGCCATTCAGAGGTGGTTGTGGGATAGTAACTGCTCCTGACTGCTCCCAGAGTTGTTTTCAAACAACTTTCATCCCTTCATCATGTCATCCCATGAGCTTGGAGTAATCCCAGCATCTTAATGTATGACAGTACTAAAAGCCAATACTATGGAATATTAAAAGAGACATAAGAGACCTTTTGAATTTTACATATGTATGACTTACATAAAATAAGAAATCAATACCTCAGCATTATCTGTTAGATACAATTTCAAGCCTGAGTTAGTCTAAGGGTAAAGTGGGTTTAGCCCTAATTAAATATGTAGCATTACATCTGGCTCCTGTGTTATTTAGGAAGATAGATCTGGAAGGGTCCTCAGAGGCTATGTAGTCTGACCAAGTCTAGTCATTTTATATAGTTCAGAAGTCTGAGGCCCAGTGAGATTAAGTGTATTTCCCAAGGTTACCCAGACAGAATGCAGCAGCGGTGGTATGTAACCCAGGCCCCTGTCTGTAGACTGAGGGTTCTTTCCACCGTGGGACCTCATACAACATCTGTTCCAGCTTCCTCATTGTACAGATGAGGAAGCTAGGGCTTTATTCTAAAATAGTGTGGAAGAAGAATATCACAAGGACCAAATAACATCCAGGAAATATAAAAGATTTAAAATCTGGCTACATGTTTGTTCTTTGCAGGTTCCATAGATTCAAGCTCTATATTAGATCCAAGGTCTGGAAGACACTCTTGGATCTATGAAACATGTCATGAAGTGTGCTCGCTATACAGGGTACTCAGTTCCCTTGATGGGAATCTTATTTTGAAATGGAGTTCCCTCTGCTTTTTCACACGGAATCTTACTACCAACTAGAGAAAGCCAGTTGTACAAGGTGTGGTTTTCTGGAGATTTGTGCTCTTACTTCTATGTTTATCTATCTTTCCATTGTGCATTGTTTCTCATTCTTTCGGGTTTGATTACCTTTTCCCTCTCCACCTGGTATGTATTTGCCTTTAAAGGATGCTATGAAGATAACCGGTTTTGCATTTTCTGTATTCTATGTCACATCCCATGATCCCTTATCTTAGACAGCAACTTTCATCTCACAGCTGCAGTTATGGTGCTGCCAAGTGTATTTATGGCAGTTGTGATGGAAAAAAAACAACAAAAAATCATCCCATAGATTTAGAGAATGAAAGGACCTCAGAGAAGAATTGGGCCAATTTCCTCCTCTTAAAGATGAGAAAACTGAGGGCGAGTGGTTTAGAGGTTTGCTGAAGGCCACACAGGTAGTAATGAGATGAACCTGAACTTTATTGTGGTTTCTTTCATTCCAACCCTACTGCTGCCTCATATTGCCCCGTTGGGCTCCTTTTGATTGTCAGGATTTTAGAATATTCTTTGTTGTGAAATAAGATCTCCTCATGATGCCCTCTATCATTTAACCAAGTGATAATAGTTGAGAAGATGCAGAGTTCAACAAATTGTGATTCATTCTGCCAGTAAGAACCCAAGAAATTAACTGGCCATTCTTCATATCCTGCTGCTATTCTAAACCATAAAGACACTATTTTTTCCCATAAGACTTTGCTTTTGACCTAAAAGTGTTTGGGAACTGTTAAACCTTTCCTCATCTCTGTTCTCCCTCCTCCCTCCCATCTCATTCAAATAACCAAATATATGGGTGGATTTTGTTTACTAACATAATTTTACCTTTAAAACTCTACTAACAGGGCAGCTAGGTGGTGCATTGGATAGAGCACCAGCCCTGAAGTCAGGATGATCTGAGTTCAAAACTGATCTCAGACACTTACTACATCCTAGCTGTGTGACCTTAGGCAAGTCACTTAACCCCAATTGCCTCCGGGGGGGGGGAACTCCTCTACTAATTCCCTTCTTCCCCCCCTTTAACAGATCTCCATAACAACTCCTTAGGGTAGTTAGTTTTCTGTCTATGTTGCAATGTCCCAGCATGCCTTATGTTAGAAAAGTTTCTTCAAGAGCAAAGGAAAACCAAGCATCTAGTGGCAGTATTGTTCAATGCAGAGAATCCTCACACAGATTGCCACTCTGGATTTCATGGAATAAAAATATTGAAAATATGAAATTACTGATGGTCAGCTAAACTCACAGAAAGAAGCATCGAAGTTAGAGTCAGAGGGACCTACATAGTCATCAAGTCTAATCAAAAACTAAAAGGAATCTTTACCATAACAAACTTGATAAGCAATTATCTAATCAGAGGAATTCCTTATAATTTCTGAGAAGGAGACATAAGTGTGCATGCCTACCTCTGTGGGGATGGTGGGAATGGGGAGAATATCCCTTTGAAGCCTCCAGACAAAGATCTTTGTAATGTCATCATGTTGATTGGGGAAACTCATTACATTGATCAAAGAATGTCCCAATTAACCTTTATTTGACATATGTTGGATTCTTATCCCTCTCTTAGACTGTAAGGGACTTGAAAGCAGAAACCATGTCTTGGCTAATATTTTCATTTTCCCCAGATTATAGCATAGTGCTTTGTGACTAAAATATTTGTCATTTGATTAAATTAAATTTTGTATCATTGGCCACTTATAGATGAAACATAAATTTAAGATTTGAGGTTTTATTTGATATGAGGGGCTTAAAAAAAAGGCTGATATAAAGTTGCTTGGTTAAACAGATGGTAAACATAGCCATGTCTAGAAATGTGAAGAATATCAGACTCAAAGCTAGGAAAGAGATTGATTTATACTTAATAATGTCAATGGGCGATTCAGAAATTTGAATAATTCTGATATGGTCTTGGAAAAAAGAGTTAAAATACTGAAAAATATCATTCTGAAATATCACTAAAACATTCATGGGCTACAAATCTCATGCAGAACAAAGAAGAACAAGATATCATAGCATCTGGGGTGTTTATGAGATGGTGACTGGGATACACAAAAGAGATTATATCCTTGACTCCCACAAAAAACAGGCAAATTATGAGCATATGGGTTAATACTCCAAAAATGGTATATTAAAGTTATAAATCAGAAATAAAAGAGCTGTAGTCTGAAGTTCAGTTTGAATAGCTAAGCAGAACAAAGGAATTTAACTCTAAATATTTTAGAAATCAAACTTGCCCTTCCCTTGAAAAAAAATCTCCTAGTTCACTGGTCTTTTTGAATGTTTTGAATTTCTAATAATATTTTATTTTGATTTTAAAATTTGCCCAGGTGCTCCTTCGTACATTTACTTGGTTCCTGCTATTCACATTGAAGAATGACTCTAATTTTTGCTTTTAAGAACTAATTAATTTGAGGAGAATTTGTTCTAGCATTTGTTATCTTGTCAGCTGTAATATCTTGATTTGCTTTTTTTTTTTTTATTATGCCAGCCATCATCCTAGAAGGGAATTTTTGCTTCTTGTGGAAGTGGTGGCTCTTTGTTAAAATTCTAACTCCTTCCTTCTGCACTGTCTGTACTTCAATGATTAAGCAAGCTCCAAATCACTATATATAACATACAGATTTTTTTTCAGTGTTTACAACATCGCTGATTGCTGATAATGAACACCAAAACTAATAAAATTCTCAGCTGACAGATAGTCTCAAATTGAAAGGATTTTTGAACAGATAAATGCATGAGCTTAAATTTCCCCTTTGACAATTGCTTGGGAACTTGCCTGGGGAAAATAATTTCTCAAATTCTATTACTAGTGAAATCAATATATGTCCATTTTTGCATATATATTCATGAAGAAATTAAGAGTCAGTGATGAGAAAATAAACAATCATTCTTTTTCTATTTTATCTCTTATGATCTCTTCTATCCCTCGTTTAAGTAACTATTTTCTTTCTAGTCAGAGGTATAAACAATACCCCTTTCTCTTCTTTATTTTGAAATGATATGTGAATTTAATTTATATTTATTATATATTGTTATATTTATGGTTATCATATATATTATATTTATATATTGCTATATAATGATTACATTTAGGATATTTATTAAGAGCTTATGCATATTTATATGGTGTAAGATGCTAGCGTAGATCTCATTTCTGACAAATTGCTTTCCAGTTTTCCCAGCTATCCTTATTGAATAGTGGATTCTTCCCTAGGAGTTTGTGTTCCTAAGGTTATTTAAAAAAATAAACTAGATTGTTTTTAGGTATTTCTTATCTAATAGATGGAATAAACAGATCAAAGGAAAACTTTTCCCCCATATGCTTGTAAGAAGAGGAAAAGGAGCCTAAGAAGTGAGAAAGAATGAACATTAACTGAAATGGGGACATTATATACATATATATAAATAAAGAGAGAGAGACAGAGAGACAGAGAGACAGAGCCAGAGATAGAGAGACAGAGAGAGAGAAAGAGACAGAGAGAGAAAGAGACAGAGACAGAGAGAGAAACAGAGACTGTGACAGAGACAGAGAGAGACAGAGGAAACAGAGATATAGAAACAGAGAGACAGTGACAAAGAGAGACACAGAGAGACAGAGACACAGAGAGGAAGATATGGCAGAAAACATGAGGAAGGGGAAATAATTATTTGAGCAGGAATTCTGTCTACAACATCCTCTAAAACTGGCTATCCATCCTCTGGTGGACAGATCTGTGAGGCTCTCTCCTACATATGTGTAGCCAGGTCAATATCACTCATTAAGTGGTTAGACTTAAGTCATTAGATTCTTTGGATTTAGTCATTAGACCAGGTGTAACTACACTTAACTGAATTGTCATTTAGCTCATTTCCTACCATCTAACATAAAAGTATAACTTGAGAGATTTTGTCATATAATTTGTCAAACATTTCTCCATTCTGTGGATCTAATAACCTTGTCTAAAAGGAAATGAGGTTAGTTTAGAATTTCTTGTTCTTGATGAATACATGTTGACACTTAGTGATCACTGCCTTTTCCCCCCTAAATATTCACAGTTTATTTAAAAATACCTTCAGAATTTTACCAGGGGAAAAAAGTCAAGTTAAACAGCTTATAATTGAAATATTCTACCTCTTTTAGAAATTGACATAACATTTTTACTTTACCAGTTCTCCATGATACTTCAAGGATCATTCATAATAACTTAGTAATCCCTTTTGTTGTTCAGTTATTTCAGTCATGTTTGACTCTGTGACTCCATTTTGAGTTTTCTTGGCAAATAAATAAATGGCCATTACCTTCCTCAGTTCATTTTACAGATGTGGAAACAGAGGCAAATAGAATTAAATAACTTGCCTGTATTCCCACAGGTAATAAGTGTCTGAGGCTGGATTTGAACTCAGATCCTCCTGACTCAGAGCTGTTGCTTTATCCAATGTGCTGCTTAGCTGCCCAGTAATCTCAGCATCCATTGAATCCCACTTTGGTGAAGTGAATTCATAGAATTCAGCTAGATGCTATCTTACCAGCATTCCTTCTTATCTTTGGTTTCAGTTTGCTGTTTAGCTGTTTTGTCTTACACTTCCCTGTTTGAAGATCATAGTGGGAAAAAAACAAAATCAAAAGAAGTGTTAAATAAATCTGTCTTTTTTTCCATCCTACTTTATTATTATCTCATCTAATTTGATGTAAGATTCTTTCTGTTTAACTTTCTTCTTTCCTCATCTCCCTTTCAAAGCTTAAAAAAAAAGTCTCCTTTGTTCTCTTCAAAATGCACTGCTACCTCTACACACTATTTTTATCAATTATATTAATTTTGCATAAATATATTCTTCTACATTTGTATTCAAGACATGTCCTATTGTGGTCTTTCGAGGAAATGCCATTATCTCCTAAGTGAACATATATTTGCATATGATGGAAAATATCACTTATGTGTCACTGAACAGCTTCTCTTGTTAGATGGAATTAGGAATTCCTAAGTTTAATTCAGCTATCTGCTTTATGGTATACCAATATGGAGAAAACAAAAGTGAGGGCAGATGGATAATTATGGGTAGATCAATAGATAACCAAAGCAAATAATTTTAGTCTTAATTTTAAGTTTCTCTCCTAGCAATCTAGTAGAGCCACTAATAAGAGGAACATGGTATTAAATTTCAACTTCTTTTCTCCTTTTTACCCTCTGGTGAAGGGCTAATGCATAATGAAATTCCCAGGAGAAAATGAATAGGAGAAAGAAGCGGAAGGAAACTCATTGAGAATTCACAGATTGGCTATGCCATTTACTCATAGACTGTGCCCCAACCTGGGATATAAATCTTATCTCTGATGATTGATCACTGGGTGATCATGGGCACAGTCACTTGACCTGTGTCTATCTCAGTTTCCTCATCTGTAAAATGGAAATAATAAAAGCACATATATCCCAGGATTGTTGTGAAGATACATCTATGAGATGATATTTGTAAAGCATTTTGCTCATTTTTATTGTCATTATCATAATTATCATTATTATTATATTTTCTTTCTGAATTGGAGGGCATAGGAGAGAGAAAGCACCCCTCTAATGGCCTTCAGATTATCCTTTCTGCCACTGATGATGGTGGGGGATGGAGAGAAGGTTCCACAAGGGGGATAACACCTTATAGTAGAAAGAGATTTAGGTTCTATTGGGAATTTTGCTCCTTACTAGCTAAGTAATTTTCAGCAAGCCCCTCTTGACCTCCATTTCCTCATGTATAAAATGAGAAGATTAGAGTAGATTTGAACTTTTTTTCACTGGGGTCAGTGACCTTGTATTTTGAAAATATTTAAATGACTATATGTGGGTATTCGTGGTTTCTTTTGTGATCCTCTTTTTATTTTGTGCATTTAGAAATATCATTCTAAGAAGAGATCCCTGGGAAGGAAAAAAACAAGCTTTTATTAAACTTCTTCTGTGCTAAATATTTTTCAAATATTATTTCATTTACAACAATCTGGGACATAGACACTATTGTTTTTTTCCTTTTACAGATGAAGAAACTGAGGCAAACAGAGTTAAATAATTTGCCCAGTGTCACACAGCTAGTGAGCCTCTGAGACCAAATTTGAACTCAGATCTTCCTGATTCTAGACGCAGCATTCTGTCCATTGTGCCATCTACCTTGCTCCAGTCTGCAAAAGGAAGGACACAAAACATGGTCTGAGGCTTAGTCATTTCTTTCTCATTTCACTTTCTAACCTTAGGCTGTGGAAATCTTTAGCTCAAGCCTGCCTGTATACCTTCATTGATCTTTCTTGCCAGCTCATGTCTCTCTGCCACCCAAAATCAAGACTCTAAACTCTCTCAGGTCTCTCAGTGACAGGTGGCAATATTCCAAGAGAAGAAATATTGGAATAGACCAATTATCCATTCTCTGTTCATGGATTCTCCAGGTGGGAGTGGCCTCAGGAGCTTCCCACTCACCCCCCAACACCAAAAAAACCAATAACATAGATAAACCATACACCCAGCAAGTTGCCACAGGACCTTCTTTGACTGTCAAGGTGTGTCCGGGAGCGGTTATAGGAAAAAACAACATTCTCCTCTCTTCTTCTAAGTTAATTCTGACGGCATTTGTGAAAGACACATAACCACTAACAATGTAAATGTTACAGATGAAGTCCAAACTGATTGACATCAGCATTAATTTAATCTTAATTTTAGAATGTTTTCATTAATAGAATTTTCCAAGAGCAACTGGTTTACTCATTAACAGGTGTTCTCCTTATCAGTTCATAGCTAAGAATGTTGGCTTCTCGAGTGATACCAATGTAATAATAATAACCCAGTTTTCTATTTATTCTTCCAAGTTTTAATATGGAGAATAATGTATTACATTTTTAAAGTATTTGAAGAAATAGCATATGGACTTGCTTTGTTTTTCTCCAGAGGACAGAACTACAAGAAAAAGATGAAAGCCTCAGAAAGACATAGTTAAAATTGATGCTGGGAAACACATAATTATAAAATTATTTCTTTTTTGGGGGGAGGGGGCTAAATTTCAAAGGATTTTATTATTCTTATTTTTTATTACAGCTTTTTATTGGCAAAACATGCATGGGTAATTTTTCAGCATTGACCCTTGCAAAAACTTCTGTTCCAACTTTTCTCCTCCTTCCCTCCAGCCCCTCTCCTAGATGGCAGGCAGTTCCATACATTTTAAATATGTTAAAGTATATGTTAAATACAATATACATATACATATTTATATAGTCATTGTGTTGCATGAGAAAAATCAGATTTAGAAAGATTTCTTCTGGGAAGAAAAACAAAAAGCAAGCAAACAATAACAAATTGAGTGTAAATGCTATGTTGTAGTCCACACTCATTTCCCAGTGTTCTTTTGCTAGGTGTAGCTGGTTCTGTTCAATACTGATCAATTGGAACTGATTTAGATCCTCTCATTGCTGAAGATAGCCACGTCCGTCAGAATTGATCCTCATATAGCGTTGTTGTTGAAGTGTATAATGATCTCCTGGTTTTGCTCATTTCACTTAGCATCAGTTCATGTAAGTCTCTCCAAACCTCTCTGAAATCATCCTGCTGGTCATTCCTTACAGAACAATAATATTCCATAACATTCATATACCACAATTTACTCAGCCATTCTGCAACTCATGAGCATACATTCAGTTTCCAGTTCCTTGCCACTACAAAAAAGGCTGCCACAAGCATTCTTGCACATACAAGTCCTTTTCCTTCCTTTAAGATCTCTTTGGGATATAATCCCAGAGGAAACACTGCTGGATCAAAGGATATGCACAATTTGATAACTTTTTGAGTATAAAATTACATTTCTAAAATGATAACAACATAGAACATATATAACATATACACATACATAACATGTACAATATATGGAAATAATATTTCTAATTATGCCAAAAAGTAGAATAACTGCCTTAGGAGACAGTGGTTCCCTCCTTTCTGGAAGACTTAAAATGGAGACTGTCGAGAATCCTATGGATAAGGTTTCTGTTTAGATGGCAATAGGGCTAGAGGTCTTTCTAATTTTGAGATTTTTTTTTCTGTGACATTCTGCAGTCAACTTGCAAAAATAATATTAAGAATAACTGTCTTTGTATTAATATCAGCAAGGGCTTTGCCTATAGCTATAATGTTAATATTTTAATTAGAAAACCTTCATTAAGACAAATAAGAAAAGAAAAACACATGATGCTGGGGAAAAGCTGAAAAATCAGGATCTACAATTTTCTAGGTTTCAAATGGTATCACTTTAGATTGCTACCCATGTGTTTTCCTCTCTTGTTCTATCTTTAAAAAAATAGTATTTTTCCAATTACATGTAAAGATAAATTTTAACATTCATTTTTTAAAAAATTCAGATTCAGAGAATATCTATGTTTTATTGTATTTTTATTTATTTTGTCAGATATTTTCCAATTATACTTTAATCTGGTTCTTTTCTTTCCCTCTCTCACCTCCCTAAGATGGTAAGCAATTTGATATAGTATATATGTGTGTGCAATAATGTAAAATATTTTCACATTAGTCATATTGAAAGAGAAACAGACCAAAAAAAAAAAACAACAACAATTCCCAAACCAAAAATAAATCCAAACCCAAATCACAAAAAAATAAAGGTGAAAAATAATATATTTCAATCTGCATTCAGATTTCATCAGTTCTTTCTCTGGAGGTGGATAGTATTTTCATCTTGAACCCTTTGAAACTATATTGGATCATTGTATTCCTGAGAAGAGTTAAGTCATCCACAGCTGATTATCATACGGTACAAATTACTATGTACAAAGTTCTCCCGGTTCTGCTCACTTCATTTCTCTTACTCTAAGCATTCTGTAAATCAATGTTTTCAAGCTTAACTAGAAATAAAGGCCACCAATTTGTACATAAGGATCCCTGTAGACTGCATATTAACTTAGTTTTAAAAAGTAATATCTATGTTTTATTGAATTTTTATTTATTTTGTTAAATATTTTCCAATTATACTTTAATCTGTCTCAAGGTCTACTTGGAGCCCATGGGCCACATGTTTAATATCTTTGCTGTTATTTTTGAGGATCAGTACATGTAATCTAAGAGAAAATGTTTTATCAAGTTCAATCCAGTAACTACATCAATTAAGTAATCAATTGTGTGCAAAACATTATGCTAGGCACTAGAAATATAATAATAAGTTGAAATAGTTCTGACCTTGAGAGCATTACTTTTTCCAGATGTAATACCAAATGTATGGAAGCCACTGCTAGTGAATGCATATATGTCAGCACATCAAGGAAGAACCACACTTAATTTTCCATATATGCTGTCTTGCTGCACATGACAATAAAACTTGCAGAGAACTGTCATTTAGAGTCAGTCCAGTGGTACAAATCCTGGACCTCAAGTGAGGAAGGTCCAAGTTCAAATCTGGTCTCAGATACTTACTAGCTTTGTAGAATCTTGAGCAAGTCATTTAATCTTTTTCTACTTTAGTTTCTTATCTGTAAAATGGGAATAATAATAATGTGTATCTCTTGGGCTTGTTGTGAGGATTAGATGAGATAATATTTGTAAAGCGTTTTTCAACTTTAAATTCGAAATGTTAGCTATTATTATTGTTGTCACTATAGTTATCCCTTCCACATTGCATGGGACAGGGGCATGGCAACCCTTATTATCTGGAAAATTCAATAACAATTTTTTGGCTCTTTCATACAAGAGTTAAAAATCTGAATTATTTTGGCATTAAAAGATAAAATAAGTTGATATTATATTTACGTATATTTTATGCATTTCTGAGTTTCTAACTTTTTTTATACCATCTGCTGGCCTTTGTGTGTTGTTTATGATTTTCACAAAACTTTCCCATATTTCCCATTTCAGTTCTTATGCCAACTTGCAATATGTAGAAACCATGATGGAGAAAGTCATAATGTGGAAAGGATAACTGCCTTATCATTACTATCACCATCATTTAAATATAGATTCAGTGATCCTTTCGATAGGACTGAAACACTGGTCACAATTTTTCTTCCAAATACACATGTTTTCACACTTGAAGTCTGAGTTTTAAATAACTAAATCCAGCAATCTAGAAGCAGAATTATAATTGACTCAAGAGCTGTATTTAGGGCAGGACAATGAAGACTTTGCTGAACTATAGAGAACAATGATGACACTTGAAAAATTTTTTTTTGCTATTTTCCTAAGCATGATTTGATCTACTTGCTCTTGGTAACAAATTTTAAATTTGTTTAAAAGATTAAAAAAATCTAGATAACTAAAGAGAGAGGGACCTTCTATCTTTCCTTTGTGACATAAGTCCATCTTAAAAACTGGCTTCCATTCCAGTTAAAGCAAAAGTCATGTTTTCCTTTTGCTTTTATTCCCTTAGCTATTTTTCCTTCTTGCTTCTAGACTAATAAAACAGACAGATCTATTTCTGGCTAATAATTATAAACTTTCGCATCAAAGCTAAAATGCAGATTAGGCCACCTGCAAGGCTAACACTAATAAAAACTAACTATTGTTCTTGAGGGTCTGTCAGACTCCTTCAAACCCAGTGGGTAGCAGGAAAAACTTCTTGAAGTAGCGGTTCTATGGACCTCTCTATGTCTATGTCTTCCATGCTACAAATTAAATTTTTTACTGGCTTGGCTCAAAAATAGCAAAATGTGTCCTGTTTGCTGGGACAACCATTAAGCAGACATCTGAAACAAAAGCTGATGTGTTCATTTACTCCAACTCACTGGTCATTACTGTTCTTTGCTGGAAGAGGCCACTGTTCATGGGGATGGGAATATTTTTGGCTCTCTACAAAGATCACCCACAGGAATGGAATCTTTTGGAGCTTACCATTTGTTAACAAAAAAAATTGGATAGATAGCTGACTTTTATATGATGAACAGAAACTGCTCCCCCAAAGGCAGCAGCTTTGGGGCACTACTGAGAATTATGTCTGAACTGGTAAACTAGAAGTATAATATATATCACATCATTAGTTATCTTAACCATTCAGGCCCTGTGGAATTAAGTAATCTAAAAGTAGTTATTTTACAATAGTCACCTAAGATTTTTATTGACATTATTATAACCCAGTGACAGATTCATCATCATCACCTTCCTTACAAAGCTGCTATGCACATGTTAATGTTGTAATTATGGTTCCTTTTGACAAGTATGCATTAAGTATAGAGGCAATATGGGAAACCTTTTCAGCTTTCATTAATTCAATATAAATCCAGAGCTTGCAAATTCAGCAAGGTTGTCTGGACTGGCTTAATTGGAATTGCTGGACAAGAACATTGATTCAGTTCCACTCAGGTAAAGATGAAAGTAATCATGACAGGAGATATTGCATTTGAAGGTCATTGAATTGTAGTTGGGCAGCAGGAGAAAGAGGGAAAAATCATGCAAAATAATAGAAATTTTATTAAGCATCTGGGTATATCCAAATGGTACAGTGTCAAATGACCTCAAGGTTCTAGGATTTTGTGACCCTTTCTTCAAGGAGAATATAACTGCATGGCACTGGAGCTAGAAAGCCCTATTTATATAGTAAGTAAAAGCTGGAAGAAGTGAATCCTTAAGCAATTCGGTCATTTACTTTCTTTTCACCACATGGTCTCAAGTTGATAATGGTAATAATTCATGTTAGTCTTATATTTTAGAGTTTACAAATCTCTTGGCTCAATGGAATTAGCATTATTTTCCCTATTCAATAAATGAAGAAACTGAGGCTATGAAAGGTTAAGTTACTTGTCCATCTTTACATAACTAGTAAATGTCCAAGACAAGAGTTGAATCTAGATCTCCTGGCACTAACACTAACAAGCTATTATTTTGTTTCTCAAGTTTTCACTTGAGATGGAGGAAAAGGCACTAAGTAGTAGGAGTCAGGAGACCTGCCAGGGTCCAGCCTCCTCTTTGCCAAATAGTGTAAATTATTTATGTCCCTTGGACCTCAGCTTCATTATCTATAACAGCAATAATAACTCACATTTATGACATTTCATGAAAGACTTTCTTTGCTAGAGACCTATGAACTAACAAGAACCTATTTTAACATCCCTATTTTATGGATGATGTGACTGAGATATAACTATGTGATCATAGTTAAATGATTTGTCAACTGTTGGACCACTGGAACAAGAACTGGAACACTGCTATCCAGACTCCAATTCTATCTCTCTATAATGAGATGGCTCAATTAAATGATTCTAGTCATAGGATTTTGAATTGGAAGGGACCTTAGAGTTGACACAATCTTCCTTCTACAGATAAAGGAACTGAAGTCAAGAGAGATAAAGTGTTCCAGAACCCAGGTTCTCTGACTCCACATGTAACAATCGTTTCTCTATTCCACAATTTAAGATCCTTCTTCCTCTCGAGTCATATGTGTTTTTGTGTTGTCTGTCAGATGATCTATGACTTTGCTATTGTACATGTGTCAGATGATATATTCCACAAGATGTATGCTGTCAACCTATCTCCTCATCTATCCCTTTCCTTATCCCTATTGTTTTTCTTCAAACTCCCAAAATATCCCTTTGAAGAGAAAAATTATTGGTGGCATACTAAATTAAGTATAGAAATTCTGACTACTTATTATTCTTAGCATTTTTATTATTATGACTGCTGGGTCATTCAGTGAGTAGAAAATGCTTGACCTGGAGTCTGGAAGACATTAATCTTAGACTATCAACTCTAGCCAATTAACTGTTGCCTGCCTTAGTTTCCTTATTTGTAAGAGAAAATAATAATAGCACTTTCCTCCCAGTATTGTTTTAAGGATCAGATGAGATAGTATCTGTAAAGTGTTTGGCAAACTTTCACAAATTATAAAAATGTTATTTACTATTATTACTAATAATTACTAATAGTAATAATAGTGGTGGTGGTGGGGGTAGTTGTGGCAATAGAAAGGTAGTATCTAACACTTACCTTTAAAATATTTTTACTTAAGATTTTAAAATTCATGTCTTTTTTTTTTTTTTACATTTACTGACACTTCAAAATTTACCACCATCTTTCTTTAAAGGTGACTGATCATCAAATAACTATGCTGCTTCTACAAAGTGTGAATTTCACTGTGGGTTTCTAGGTTTGGCTCAGAAGGAGAATTGGCAAGATGCCTTTCTTATAATTTTGCTACTGCAAATAGATGATACAAATGATCACTGCATGCATCATCACTAAGCATCATTACAAAATGTCTAGAAACATAAAATCAGAGTCCAGATGTTCAGGATAAGACCAGAAGCATCAGATCACAAAACAACTTATCAAAAACTGTTATTTAGTCAGAGTTCCAAATGAAAAGAGACAGTTTCTGTTTCTCCAGTGCTGATTGCCTACCCACTTCTTTCTCCCCCCCTCCCTCTTTCCTCCCTCTCTCTCCTCTCTCCTCTCTCCTCTCTCTCTCTCTCTCTCTCACTCTCTCTCGCTCTCTCTTGCTCTCTCGCTCTCTCCCTTTCTCCTCTGTCTCTCCTCTGTTTCTCTCTCTCTCTCTCTCTTTATCTGTCTCTCTCTCCTCTCTACTTCTCTTCTCTCTCTCTCTCTCTCTCTCTCTCTCTCTCTCTCTCTCTTTCTCTGTCTCTCTCTCCTCTCTACCTCTCTTCTCTCTCTCTCTCTCTCTCCTCTCTCTCTCTCTCTCTCTCTCTGTCTCTGTCTCTCCTCTCTCTCTCTCTCTCTCTCTCTCTCTCTCTCTGTCTGTCTCTCCTCTCTCTCTCTCTGTCTCTGTCTCTGTCTCTCTTTCTCCTCTGTCTCTCCTCTGTTTCTCCTCTCTCTCTCTCTCTCTCTCCTCTCTCTCTCTCTCTCTCTCTCTCTCTCTTCTTTGTCTCTCTCTCTCTCTCTGTCTTTGTCTCTGTCTCTCTCTGTCTCTCTCTGTCTCTCTCTGTCTCTCTCTCTCTCTCTCTCTCTCTCTCTCTCTCTCTCTCTCTGTCATCATTCTTGATCATTCTCTGTCTATCTTTATCATTCTCTCTCTGTGTGTCTCTCTCCCCTTCTCCCATCCCCCTTACACCAATGCTGATCTCCCGAATTTGTTATTGTACCCTTCGTGGTAGGATAACTGTAACCAAAAGCTTCATGTTGCTAAAGAGCATTTCAAAAAGCAAATGGAAATTAGGTTTAGCACATCTGAGCAGACTCTGCCCCTCCCTCTGACCCCAAGTGTAACATGACATATCTCCTAATATATCCTCTGAGGTCTGGCTTGTGTTTGCTCCTTTTTCTTTGGCAACGACTTTAAATAACCATGTTCTTATTACAATTCTCAGATTTAAAATTACGTTCTGATAGTCTTCTCAGGGCACACCTAAGAGGCCCTGTTTATCCCCAGCCAAATCAATTGTTCTCCCAGGTGACCCGTTTCTGGGAATGTTATTGTTCCTAATAACCAACTCAAACATGTATTTTCATTTAATCTTTTATTTTACCTTCGTTTCACATGCCGTTGCCGCTTGTCGTGATATCTCCATAACAAGGCAATAACATTACGTCACCATGTGAAGTATGAAATGGGGTTTGTTTTAATTACCAATGCTTTTTTGCTCAGGTTGGAGCCTGAGCTTGGAAATATATGCAATAGTCCTTAGGTTGAGGGGTTGGGGGAGGAAGAATCAGGTTCAGGACAAAGGTGGACCTAAAATAAAATCTTTGGGAGATTCTCAGTATTTTATGTGAGAGAATCCATTGTCTGGCTTTCCTCTCACATAACATACTGATCAGGCAGTTAGGTTTATAGTAGAAGTCCCAGAAGTAGTTATAATGAAAACACAGGTAGTCACAGTGATTCCCTATAAAGCCAACAGATAGCTTATCCTCCCATCCTTCTGAAAACAAAACAAAACAGAACAAACAAAAACAAAACAAAACATAAAAACAACTCCACAGAGAGTCTAAGCAATGTAAGATGAGAGTGGAAAAGGAGACAGTTTTGCTCTGGAATTAAGTCATGACAGAGCTATTTTTTTGGTTCAGTTTCCTGGTTTTCTTACTACTATGAGAGAATTTTTTATTTTTTTATTTTTCGGGGTCTGAACCTGTGATTTTGTCAGCATAATGAAATTATGCTGAGGAAATGTCCTCTGCCAAATGCAACTTAAACCTTAGAAAGTTGTCTACAAGTATTGTGAATTTAAATTACTCAGGATTCCAAAATTCTAGAGGCAGATTTTGATCCCAGGTTTTCTGTATTCTGTATTCCAAGTGTAGCTCTTCTAGACACTATGTTATATCAAAGAGTAACATTGCTGGTCTGATAGTAGAAGTTATTCTGGAAATGTCTTTCCAACAAGCAGTGTTAACCATAGGAAATCTGACTTTTGTATATGATCTGAATTATTTCTACATTTTTATATTCATTGAATTCATTGCTATATAAAAAAATAAACTTTTGGATAGTGGCTGCCTTAGGTATGAGAATGTTGAGAAGATAAATGTGGCACTGACATACTTACATGTGAGAATTTATTGTACTGATATGAAACATAGATTAAATTTGGATTTACTCTCCTGATAGAAGATGCTTATTCAGAGAAAGTATAGATATTCCCCTTCCTGGTTCTAGCTTTAGGGAGTATGATCGATATAGTAGAGAGAAGTGCTAGCTATAGATTCCAGAAAGAGATAGATTATGGAATCCTGGATGAATGGTCCATATAGAAGAGAATGATATCTAAATACAGTTTCATGAGAATTCCATGAAGGGAGAAAAGAACTCCAGGGGTAAGGGTTGCAAGGTGTATTCTTTTGTCACATATATTCTTTGCATGTATGCCCTACTGTCATTATACTTTAATTTTTTGCCTACTCTTCTCAAGAAATTTTTGTATATTATGGGTTTTGGGGGAAATGTCTTTATACTATTGCTTCTTATTATACCTTGTAAAACACAATTGAGTTTAATTTTGCTTTTGTTGTCCAGTTATTTTCAATCATATCTCATTCTTTGTGACCCTATTTGGACAAAAATACTGAAGTCGTTTGCGATTTCCTTCTCTAGCTCATTTTACTGATGAGGAAACTGAGGCAAACAGGTTTAAATGCCTCGTCCAAGATCATACAATTTATAAGTGCCTAGGTCAGATTTGTTCTCAGGAAGATGAGTCTTCCTGACTCCAGGCCCAGCATTCAATCTCCTATCATTTAGCTGCCCAATTAAGATTAATAGTTGATTGTTAATGGGAGCTCATAAGGAACTGTACTAGAAATGGTTATTCACAACCCCTAGAATGAGAAGGAAATATCATCAACTAACCTTTAAACCTCAGGCCATTTGGGAAAGTAAGCCTTAAAGGGCTCTGAGATATTATACAATTGTCTCAAGAAAATCTACTTGAATTGTTATTTCCCCTCCACCTCTTCCTCCTCAGTAAGTCATTTGCTTTCCTTTGTCTTGGTTGAATGACATATTCTAAGATAATGCAGACAGTGTTAAGGTGTTCTGACTACAGCTCTTGTTTAGGGTTTCTCTGTGTATCTTCTTCAGCAGAAGATATATTACTGGGAGAGGCTGAAACATCTTTCTCCATTAGCTTGGATAAGGCAGCCATGACCCTCAAAATAATGTGTGTAGGATTCTAGGGTAGGCCAGGAAGCAAGTGACAGAGTACATTCTCTTTCTTTTCCCAGACAGCATGTGGCCTGTGCAGTCTGTTCCCTTAACAGCCTCTTCATTGTTTCCCCTGTTATTCTGCTGATTCTGCAGCTCATGTGAGGTGTGGGAGTGGCAGACTGCCTGAGAAAACACTGCACAGTTCTAGGGGAGCATAGCAACTTTTATGGGAACATGAGAGTAGATGGCAGATGGGAGTGATTGTTAGGCATTTTCTTTTTTCTTTTTAATCCATATAATAATGATGGAGATGTATTTTTGTGGAAGACTCAAATATCCATTTTTATGAAATTATTCAAGATACTCACAGGAACTCTATTTTTGATTTTGAGTTGGGCTTGGAGTCAGAAAGACCTGGGTGACCCCAGGCAAGTCACTTAATTTCTGTTTATTTCAGTTTCCTCAACTGCAAAATAGGGATAATAATAGCACCTACTTCGTAAAGTTGGGTAAAGGATTAAATGGCACAGTGGATAAAATCCTGGCGGATGTGGGGGATGTAGACACCAGATGGTCGTAGGCACCAAAAGTTGGGTTTTGGTCATGTAAAGAATTCATAGTGGTCATTATCTTTGGCAAAAGGTGGATTTATTAAGAAGAGGTTGCAAGCAAAATGAAGAAACACAATAAATACTGGAAATAGTAAATATGAAATAAGAGCATATGAAAGACAAATTTTTTAGTGGGACTCAATTATCCAGTAAAAAGGGAGCATCCCATGAGATTGAGGCATATCCTTAGCTAGCATGCTAAATCCTGAAAAGGATTTAGGATCCTAAAAGAGTTAGCTGTAAGAAGAAGTGGGGTTGAAAAGCATAATGGAATTAGAGGAGATAACCACATGGCATGGGGTGGGGGGTAAAGGTGAAAGACACCATGAGGCAGAGTCCTAAGTGGCAGACTAATCTGAAGGAAGGCAGCAGCCATGGGATGGGCCAGAGGAATTTATAAGAACAAGTTAGTCTCAGGGACTTGACAAAACTTGGATTTCTGATTGGATTATCTCCTAAAAGTGGAACCAGGGCATCAAACTAATCTTAATTGTTACCTCAGTATGTCTGCCAACAAATCCCCAAATGGAGTCACAAAGAATCAGACACAATTGAAAAATAACTAACTGTTGAATGAATTGAAGGGTCCCCTTTAAAGACAATTTGCCTTGATATAAGAGGACCTACAAATGACCTCATTCAAGGAAGGAGCAATATCTTTTAGAAATAAAGAGCCCCCCCCCCAAAAAAAAGAAAGAGTTCCCTAAAAATAAAGTTCTCACAATATGGGTTTAAAAAAAATCCCTTGGGGGCAGTTTAATGGTGCAATGGATAGAACATCAGCCATGGAGTCAGGAGACAAAGTTCAAATTCGACCTCAGACACTTAACATTACCTAAATGTAAGACCCTTGGCAAATCACTTAACCCCAAGTATCTCACTAAAGCAAAATAAAATCCATTGCAAAATTAGATAAAGACTTATGGCTTATTTATCCCCATTTCTTATTCAATTTGCCTTTCTTTTTAGGCCCAGGAAACATTTCTGTAGCAGGGCTTTTGAAGAGCAGAGGGTGCTAAAGTGAAATCAGAAAGATGGAGATTTCCTTTTTGAATTCCAGAAGCTTGAAACACTGATATCTATGTTCCAGAGGAATCATTTCATGTTGTACAGACATGTGAATAGGGGTTGTTGGGAATATTTTAGCAAAACAGTTCAGAAAGTATTTTTAAAATTGCACGTTTAACCTATATTGGATTACTTACTATTTAGGGTAGAGGGTTTGAAAAGGGAGAGAGAGAAAAAAAATTGGAACACAAGGTTTTGCAAAGGTGACTGTTGAAAACTTTTTTTGTATATATTTTGAAAATAAGATATTATTTTTAAAAAATAAAAAGCATTTCAAGCTGTTTTTAAGGGCAAGATGAAGAGATGTAGACTAGATAATACTGTATTTAACTTGATTTGAACCTGGTTGCATGACCAGATCTAAAAGCTAATATTTAGTGAGTCATTGTCAGTTCAAATTTAAGTATCTTCTGGAGGGATACAGTTCTATACCATTTAATAACTTGGGAGAGGGTTGGAAGGAATAAAATATAATGCCTCCTCTGTATCAGGTATTTGCTGTGCTAAGTACTTTTTTACAGATATCTCAGTTGATTCTCATGATAACAATGCTGTTATCATCTCAACCTTATAGTTCAGGAAAATGAGGTAAACAGGTTAAGTGTGTTGTCAAGGGTCAGACAACTACTAAGTGTCTAAGGCTGGATCTGAACTCAGGGCTTTCTGACTCCAAGTCCAGTGCTCCCTCCTTTGCAACACCAGCTGCCTACTTGGATTAAAACATTTTTCAGATGACACAAAGCTGGAAGACATAACTAACACATAGAAGAACAGAGTCTGCATCCAAAGAGGTTCTGACAGGCTAGAACAGATGACTAAATCAAATATAATGTAATTGAACAGAGATCAATATAGTGGTCTATACATAGGTTCAAGAAATTTACTTCATAAGGACAAACCTGGCTGGATAACAACAATTCTATGGTAAATGATTAGGAAGTCTTACAAAACTACAGGTTCAATATTAGTCAACATGACTTAGACCACATTAAGAAAGATATATAGTAATGAGAAAGTGGAAGGTACTAATGTCAGAACATCTAGAATACACATCTAGAAGAGTGCGGTAAGCTTTAGGCACCACATTTTGGAAAGGGTATTAACTATTGTTATGATTCAATTATTTTCATTTGTGTTGTTTCCTCATGATCCCATTTGGAATTTTCTTGTTAAAGATACTGAAGAGCTGTCCTGCTCATTTTATAGATGAAGGTACTGAGGCAGACAGGGTTAAGTTACTGGCTCAGGATCACACAGCTAGTAAGTATCTAGGGCTGGATTTGAACTAATGTTTTCCTGATTCTAGGCTTGATGCTCTATTCATTGGGCTATCTAGCTGGAGAAAATCCAAAGAAAAGTGGCCAAGAAGTCATGCCATATAAGAATTGATGGAAAAAACCCATATATTTAGTTTTATTTAGCTTGGTACAGGGAAACACAGTAGTTATTTTCAAGCATATTTAAAAAGATGCTACATGGAAAATAAGATTAAACTTCTTTTGATTGACTCTGGAAAGTAGAATTCTGCAGTGGTCAGAAGTTCCAAAGAGATAGATTTTTGGCTTGATATTAAGGAGAAAAAACTTTCTGACAATTAGAGCCACCTCCAAAGAAGTAGAATGTTCTTGCTGCCACGGATGACAAAAGGTTGTTCCTCATTTCAATTGAAGACAATGACTGAGCAATCTTTGTTGGGGTTATTGTAGAGTGATCAGACCTTGGTTAGGTATGAATTGTGCTAGATGGCCTCTGAGCTTCAGATTCTTTGATCTCATAAAGTCTAGGGAAGAGGAGAGGAGAGAAGGAAGGAGGGAGACAGAGAGGGGAGGGAGACAGAGAGGGAGAGGGAGGGAGAGGGAGAAGAAGGAGAGGAAGAGGAAGAGGGAAAGGGAAAGGGAGAAGAAGAGGAAGGGAGGGAGGGAGAAACACAGAGAGAGAGACAGAGGTAGAGACACAGAGACAGAGAGACAGAAATAAGACAGAAAGACAGAGAGACAGAGACAGACAGAAAGAGACAAAAAGACAGAGAGAGACAGAGACAGATAAAGAGGAGAAAAACAGACAGAAAAATAGAGATAGACAGAGGAGGAGCAGGAGAGGGGAGGAGGAAATGACATGTTATAAAATGGCAGTTGCTTTAAAACCAATATGTAAGAAATTTGAGTATTACAAAAAAAAAATAGAACCAAGAAGGGGAATTGTGGTGTTTCACACATCCCTATGGGGTAGGGAGGAGGAAAACAGGTGTGCTGGAGATTAGCAAGCAATTACCAGGTGAGGAAGAGTCAATAAGCCCTCCAGAGATGGTGGGTGAAGCCAGAAATCCATTAGATAGTAGATCCACAGAAGTAGGTAGGAAAATATATTCTGGAACAACAGCTCCAAAGTTAAGGTGGCAGAGGCAGGGGAATGTGGGGAACCACATGGAAGGAGGAGTCCAAATTCTGGTGGCTTGTTTCATGAAAGGAATCAGCCTAAGGCACATCATTTTATGACAGCTGCATGCTAGCCATGTTCCTTACCCTATTCCTTCTGGCTGAAGGCAATGCAGCTGTGAACTTTGGGAGAAAAAGTGATACACCATTGCTAGTAACTTAAAGATTATTTGAACAATATCATTTGATCATGCTATTGGAAAGAACTGAAAAGAAAAAGGTGCTTAATAGTGTCAGTTTTGAAAAGAAGGGACTGTGATATCATAAAAGGGAAAATGTCAGAATCTTGCATTCCCAGCTGTATGAGAAAAAATAATTACAAAGAATAAAGTTGCATCTTTGAGCTATGAGGAAATTGGTGATATGACTATCAAAGCTGACAGAAAAGGAGAAGGAAGAGGAGAGATTTAGTGGGACTATTGACAATCTAGTAATAACTTTTGTTCAGATTCTAGAATGTAATATTAAAGAGCTATTTAAAGATATCCAGAAAATCAAATAGCTTCATTAAGAACAGGTCATGTGAGTTTAATTCCATTTCATTTATTGACAAGATTCCTAAACTGATGGAGAATAGAGTGCTTAGACTTAAGTTTGAATTCAGCCTCAGACATTTACTAGCTGTGTGATCCAGGACAAGTCACTTATGTCTGATATATAGATATAATTAGATAGACAGAAAGAAAAAAAGAAAAAGAGAGAGAGAAAGAAAGAAGTAGAAGGTGATCAGAATTGCAGTTCTTTTTTCACTCAGTAATTTTGATTTCTTTGAAAGGAAAGCTATGAGTATAAATTTTTGAGCGGGGCTAGATGCCAACTAATTTCTTTGCTTTGATTTCAGTATTGTCAAATTGGTTTCTTACTGACAGCAACTGGAAAAGTCATTAAGTAATAAGACTTCACAAGTGATTTTTCCATTAATTAATCCTTTTGAAAAGACCTCCTTTGGCATTTCTTTTTTAAAAGATTTTCACTATCCATCTTCAGAGAAAGAACTTTAAAGGAGTCTGAATGAAGATTGAAGGATACTTTTTTTAAAAAAAAAACTTTATTATTCTTGTTTTTTGCTTTGCTTTTTTCTTTTGCAACATGGCTAATACAGAAATGTTTTGCATAATTGAATATGTATAACCAAAATAAAATTGCTTACCTTTTCAAGGAGTGGGGATAATGAAGGAGGGAGAATATTTGAAGCTCAGAAGTTTTAAAAGTGATCAAAAATTTTTATTTATATGGAATTGAACAAAAATGAAATTGTAAATAAAAAGATTTTCATCTAGGGAAAAAACCAATTAGTTTATCTCACTTGTGGAAGGGAGATAGTCCCCCCTTGATATGAAAAATAGAAGCAACTATTAAGGATAAAATATATGTGTACTCATCAACAAAAAAAATTTCTGAACAAAAAAATGAAAGAAAAACAATGGATTGGGGAAAATTATTTATGGAAAATTACATAAAATTGACATTAACATTATATAAGAAACTTTTAAAGATGCAAAGTGGTAACTCATAGTTCACAATGGAAAATTTTGGTCAATTTGCAAACCTGCAGGAAAAATTTTTCAGTATACAATAAAAATTGCAAGAATAATCATACCTTTTGACTCAATAATTAAGTTGTCTGTAATCTACCTTGAAAGTGTTAACACATACACAGATTTTACATTATATATATACACAGAGAGAGAGACAGACAGACAGACACAGAGAGAGACAGAAAGACAGAGACAGAGACAGAGACATAGAGAGACAGAGAGACACACACAGAGAGATACAGAGACAGACAGAGAGGGGGGAAGGGAGGTAATGAGGTAATGCATCATAACAGCATTATATGCAACTGCAAAAAATTAGACAAGATATTTATTCAACAATAGAGAAATAATTAAAAATTTTAGTAAATTAATATAAAAGAATAACCTAAGGCCATTATATGGACAATTATGAAGAATTTAAAAAACTGATAGATCTTTATGAAATAATGCAAACAAAACCTCTACCCCACAATGAAGAAAATGGAGTACAAGTTAACTAGTACTATGAAAGAGGGACAGTGAATGAGATGAATGGATAAGGAATTATGATGAGAACTTTGGAAGAAATAATAGAGAAAATAACTAGAAAAATGTGTTGAAATGAATCACTAAATAAATAACAAATTACTAAATAATAAATAAGGCATTAAATAAGCTTGGTTATAATGATAGCAATTTTTTTAAAAATTTAAAATATTTAATAGATTTAACAATTTAACATTTAAAAATCAGTTAATTTTCATTTTCTTCATGTTTCATTTTCAAATGCAAAGAACATAGTACTAGCATCATGCTTATAAGTATCTCTCCAAATGGTTCCCTATTGTCTTGGTAAGTTTTTCTCTCATTAAAGCCATGAGCAAGATTTTATGAATATCAGGGTTATGCATATAGTTGAAACCTACTTCATTTTCATTGTCATTCCCTGGCAAATCTAAAGCATTTGTTTCACACTTCTTTTTAGAAGAAAATTTATCATTGTCTTATTTTCCCTATTCATTTTAAAGAAAACATTTTTGTGTGTATTTATTGTTGAACAAAAGGAAACCTAAAGTACATTTTATTTTAAGGTAATAAGAGTTAAGTGATTTTCCCAGAATCACACACCTAATAAATATCTGAGGCTAGATTTGAACTCCTGACTCAGGTGCTGGTGCTCTATCCTCTATGCCACTTAGCTATCTTTCTAAAATGCATTTTATGTATTAAAAATACATTTTAAAATAGAAGGCTAGAGTCAGAGAACTTCCTTGGGTTTAAATTCCAGCTCATCTACAAAGATCTTAAGTCATTTAATTTTCCTCCTTTGAAAATCGAGAGGGTTGAAACAGATGAAGGTTCCTTCTAGGTCAGTATTCTATGATTTATGATTCCCAAAAAACTATCTTATGACCCATAAAATAAACATCATCCATTTTCTGTTGGTATTTCAACCTAGGGTTGATAAGGTCTTAGGCTTATTTAGGTAGGGCAGGGACTTTTGCCTTCTTTTTATATCATCAGTGTTTAGTACAGTTTCTGGCACATAGTAGGTGTTTAATAAATGCTTATTGATTGACTCAGCTCCAACCCTACTTCTGACAGTATGCATTTTGTTTAATGAGTAGAATATTACTACCCCATGCAAATGTACTCAAACATGGACTCATATTGTTGACTGGTCACTAATTACAAACTGGTAAACAAATCCCAGTATTTGATTCAATTTGACCGGCATATATTAAATGGTATTAAGCATGTATAAAAGACATTGTAGTAGAAAGAATGTTGGATTTAAGGCCAGAGAACCTGAGTTCATGTCCCTCTCTGCCCTTTGCTACTTAGTTCTTGTTTTTTGTTTTGTTTTGTTTAATCAGATATTGTATTTTTTCAATGGTACATGTAAAAATAGTTTCAACATTCATTTTTGTAAGACTTTGTGTTCCAAATTTTTCTCCCTCCCTCCCTTAACTCCCCTGTCCTCAAGACATAAGAAAAATCAGACCAAAAGGGAAAAAAAGACAATAAAGAAAAAACCTACCAAATAAACAAACAAAAAAAGGTGAAAATACTATGCTTTGATCCACATTGACTCTCCATAGTTCTCTCTCTAATAGTAGATGACATTTTCTAAGACAAGTATACTGGAATTGCCTTGAATCACCACATTGTTGTGAAGAGCCAAGTCCATCACAGTTGATCATCCCATACTTTTCTTCTTACTGTGCATAATGTTCTCTGGTTCTGCTCACTTCACTCACCATCAATTCATATAAGTCATTCCAGGATTTCCTATAATCAGTCTGCTCATCAGTTCTTATATAACAACAATATTTCATTACATTCATATACCATAACTTAATCAGCCATTCTCCAATTGATGGGCAACTTCTCAGTTTCCAGTTTCTTGCCATTACAAAAAGGACTGCCACAAACATTTTTGCATATGTGGGTCCTTTTCCCTCTTTTATGATCTCTTTGGAATACAAACTATTTGGGATTGAAGAATATATAGAGTTTGACAGTCCTTTGATAGTTCCAAATTGCTCTCCAGAATGATTGGATCATTTCAAAACTCCACCAACCTGTTTTTTTTTTTTTAACACAAGAAACAAAATGTTTACTATCTATGTCAAGAATCGAGAATATAAGCAAAAATGAAGCACTTCCTGCCTTTGAAGAAGCTATTGCCTATTTAAGTTAGGATAACAATATGTGTTCAGATAAGTAATACAAAATATATCATACAATGATGATAACAAAAGCTAATATTTATATTATCATTGTCATTATCATCATCTTACTTGTCCCCTGAGGAAGTTGTTTGTGGGTCAAAACATTTAGAATCAAACAGTTAGAACCAAACTTGGAATGGCTGATTGGTTTAAGATCGGGAAAGAAGTACAGCAAGATTATATGTTGTCACCTTATTTAACTTATATGCAGAGTATTTCATGCGAGATGCCAGGCTAAATGAAGCAAAAGCTGGAATTAAGGTTCCTGGGCAGAATATCAACAATCTTAAATATGCAAATGACACTATTCTTTTTTTTTTAATAACTTTTTATTGACAGAACCCATGCCTGGATAATTTTTTTAAACAACATTATCCCTTGCACTCACTTCTGTTCCGACTTTTCCTCTCCTTCCCTTCACCCCCTCCCCCAGATGACAAGCAGTCCTATACATGTTGAATATGAAATGACACTATTCTAAGGGCAGAAAGGGAAGAAGGGTTAAGAAGCCTATTGATGGGGGTCAAAGAGAAGTATGTAAAAGCTAGCTGAAAGCTTAACTTAAAAACAAACAAACAAAAAACCCTAAGATCTTGGCAAACTAGTCTCATCTATTTCTGACAAGTAGAGAGAGATGAAATGAAAGCAGTGTCAAATCTTATATTCTTGGGCTCAAAGATCACTCCAGATGATGACTGCAGCCATGAAATTAAGACACTTACTCCTTAGAAAGAAATATGGGGAATATGGACAACATACCGAAAAGTAGAGACATCACCTTGCCAACAAAGAGTCAAAGCTATACTTTTTCTAGTAGCAATGTATGGCTGTGAGAGTTGGACTGAAATGAAAGCTGGAAGTTGTAGAATCAATGCTTTCAAATTGTGATGCTGGAGAAAAGTTTCCAGAGTCCCTTGTAAAAGAGGATCAAATCATCCATACTTAAAAAATTAAAGCTGAAGCTTAAATACTTTGTCCACATAATGAGAAGGCAGGATTCATTGGAAAAGACCCTGATGTGGGGACAGATTGAAGGCAAATATAAAGGGAAGGCAGAGAATGAGATGGCTGGTATCATGGAAGCAATAAACATGGGCTTGGACGGATTTTGAAAGAGAGGAGAGAATAGAAGGGCCTGGCATATTATGGATCCTGGGATCATGAAGAATCAGACAACAACAAACATTTATTTTTTTTTAAGGTTAGATAAACACTTTATATATGTGAACATATGTGTATTTGCTTGCATATATATATATATATACATATATACACATGTATTTAAAATATAAATATACAGCATGAGTTAATTTTAAGCTTAAAACTACACCAAGCTTTTTGGCATAACTCATATAATTTGATCCAAAATGAATGAAAAGTATACCAGAGTAGAGGGAAGGAATGAATAACAACCAGGGAAATCAGAAATGATAACATATATGGTCAATAAATTAGCTATATATGATGGCAAGAAATACATAAGACATATGCATTTGGAGTGAAGCGGGTTGTGGTCCCTTTAAGAAACTATATTTCCTATTGATCTGTGATTCCTTTCATATTCTCAGACCCTCCTACCTGAGGCATAACCTTTCCAGAAAAAAGTTGTCTTTCCAGGATGCCAGAGCCTTTGATTCACAAATCCTGGTCAAAGGCATCCCTTTGAATTCCAAAAGGAAATCCGGCTTGTCCCAGCCCCCACTGGGTCTGATCTGCTCAGGTTTCCCAACCCCCACCAAGACAACCAATATAATGAGCTTCCATCAACTATGATCTTTGCAGCTGGACCTGGCAGCTCCCTTTTCTGCCAGGATCTTCTGTCCACTGAAAACTGTATTCTCAGTGCAAAACTCCATTTTCCATAGATCGTCCTGCTGTAATAATATTTTTTTCCAGTGTCATCCTCTCCTTATCCTCACCTATTTCCCTAACCAGACTTTATGCCTCTCTGTCAGGATTTCTAATCTTACTTTCAATTCCTATAATAAACCTCTTTTATCAATCTAGGTTTTCGGTTCCATAAATTCCTTTACAAAGAACCTCTGTGCCACCAGAAGGAAGTCCCCCAAACTCTCTACCCTTGCGTTGAATCCCAAGAGGTTGCAGGGGAGCCAAATCTCTCCATTTGGTTCCCTGAACCCCAGACCTGACACTAGACCTTATCATTTACTTCTCTGACCACCAGAAACCCTAATTTCATTTTGGTTCTCTAAATCTAAACCTCATTAGGAGTGTGATTCATTGTATTTAGTAAGAATTAATTTTTTTTGGGGGGGGGAAGTTTATAGGTTTTAGTAACTAAGTCCTTTTGGCAGATAAAGTTTTAAGGACCAGTAAAAATGTGATATAGACCTGTTTTAGGCTAGATATCAGGAAACTCTGCCCTGACTTTTAAATCTAGGTCACCTGTAAGTTTATCTTAGCCCTGAATCAGGGACAAATTCTCTCATTAAGGGTAGATTGAGGTAGAAGGAACACAAGAGCCTTAGGTCAGTAGCTAACTGGAAATATTAATGCTGGTTCTGTTCTGACCTAATTTTTAATATTTTTATATTATTATAGCTTTTTATTGACAAAACATATGCATGGATAATTTTTCAGCATTGATCCTTGCAAAACCTGTCCAACTTTTCTCCTTCTTCCCCTTATCCCCTCCCCTAGATAGCAGGTAGTCCAATACATGTTAAATATGTTAAAATATATGTTAAATCCAATATATGTATACATATTTATACAGTTATCTTGCTGCACAAGAAAAATCAGATATAGAAAGCAAGAAAAAAAAAACCTGAGAAGGAAAACAAAAATGCAAGTAAACAATAACAGAAAGAGTGGAAATGCTATATTGTGGTCCATACTCATTTCCCATAGTTCTTTCTCTGGGTGTAAGTGACTCTCTTCATTACTGAACAATTGGAACTGGTTTGAATCATCTCATTGTTGAAGAGAGCCACATCTATCAGAATTGATCCTCATATAGTATTATTGTTGCCGTGTATAATGATCTCCTGGTTCTGTTCATTTCATTCAGCATCAGCTCATGTAAGTCTCTTCAGGCCTCTCTGAAATCATCCTGTTGGTCATTTCTTACTGAACAATAATATTCCATAACATTCATTTACCACAATTTATTCAGCCATTCTCCAATTGATGGGCATCCATTCATTTTCCAGCTTCTAGCCACTACATACAGGGTTGACACAAACATTTTGGCACATACAGGTCCCTTTCCCTTTTTTAGTATCTCTTTGTGATATAAGCCCAGTAGTAACACTGCTGGATCAAAGGTACCCTAATTTTATTAAATGGTTGTGAGGAAGAATTATGATTGGCTGCTTCTAGACTTTCCCAGTGCTGATTAGCTACCTGACGAGATCTTGGCTAATCATTTACCCTATTCCTGCTTCATTTGGGAACTCAGTATCTCAGACTATGTTTGGACATTAGATAATAGAAATGACTTTATATCTGTCTTCTCCCTTGTAGACCAAGATCCAAATTTCTTCTATTGTCACATCCATATTCTTTTGAAATTATCTTTCAAAATAGAATTTCAGTTTTAATCCTATGTTCCAATACCTGGTTTGATCTTGTGGATCTTATCATCATTTTGATCATAATTATATTAGCTAGTATTTAATATAACAATTTATATATTTTATCTCCTTTGATTCTTATAACAATGTTGTAAGGTTATTGAGTACTAGCCTTTTCTGGTTCAGTCTGGTTTGTGTCTATCCAAACCTTAGTTCTTAAAAGATCCATTTAATACCCTGTGGAAACTTACTGAATGTTATCCCATGGACAAAACAACAAGCATAGCAATATATGCCAAGAGACCTACATTAGGGTTTCTTTGAGAGTTAATAGTTGTATAACTCTGGGCAATTCATTTTCCCTCTGGTCCTGTAAAATTAGAATTGTACTATATCTTCTCCAAGGCTCTTCCAGGCTTTAAACTTAAGATCTTATGAACCAAAGGGGACAATTTACTATACCCCCATTAAAATTGAGCAAATGGAATTGCTTATTAAGAGGATCCCTCTGGGATGAGTGTGTAGGGCAGGTATAGCTGGTTCTTTGGATTTTTGCTGAGAAAGACAGCAAGCAGAGAGTAATGTTTTATTCACACTCTAGTAAGGTATAGAGATTGCAGAGACATACTCCACAGGGGCTATAGAGACAGGAGGTTAAAGAAAGAAATCACATGGAATTGGTGATGGGAGGCAGGCAGTCTGGGAAAGAAAATGGAAAGAGAAGAGGCACAGAGTCACATAACCATGGGTTGGAGATGGGGATATTTGAGTATCATGGACCCAGATGGAGATGGAGGAGTGCTAGTGGGGAGAGGTTTGGGTCTTATCTTTATGGGGTTTTAGTGAGAGAGACAAACTAATTCTTACCTCACAAGCTAATGGTTAGTTCATTAACATATCTACACCATCTCAATGTTATTAGCAATAATAGGTGTTCTGCTGCCTTACTGTAGGTTCTTGGAGCTTATCTAAAGTTCCAGACTATGAACAGTTAGAAGGATCAAAAGATCCTTACAGTAAGATCTAAATGGCTTCCCCTGATTTAGTTCACAGTCTTCTCAGAGAATGGCTTTTAGTTGTTATACAATTTGCAAATAACTTTTATGCTCTCCTAATCTATAGGACAAATGACTTCTAGATGTCTCTTTGTAATCTTCCTGCTATTGTTACTTTATACTGGCTACTTATAATATTAAGTAGAAGATGGGGGCGGTGGTCAGGAGAACTAGATCTAGATACAATTTAACACAAGAACTTACAATTTATTGGGTTGTTCTAAGTCAGTGGTCTTACACTGAATATTAGTAATCTATTTTCATCACTAGTACCTCACACTTCACAAATTCTAATCAAACTTACTATATGATCATCTGAATGAACAAAGGATTCCAAAATATAATTTGGGGGTGAAGGGGATTGCAAGGATATCAAGGCAACTTTAGGCTACCAATTTGAAATCCCTTATCAGTAAATTCTCTACTTGTCCCAGCCCTCTCCATTGCTCTTTCTTCTGTCTCTCTTTGTCTCTCCAACTTCAATTTGAGAGATTTTTTTTCTTTCTGCCTCTTTCTTTCTCACCTTCTCCCTTTCTCTTTCTCTGTCTGTCTCTCCCTTTCATTACTGTTAATCTTGTGCTTCTTTTTCTGTTTGTCTTTTTATCTTTCTTTGTCTCTGTCTCTTGTTCTCTTCCTTCTTCTACCTCTCTTTCCCTTTCCCTCTCTTCCTTTTCATCTCCCCTTCTCTCTTTGTCCTTTCATCTTTCACTTCCTTTCTTTTCAAATGAAAGGAGAAATTGTGCCTTGGACTCTTCTCTTTATAGACACTAGAAATGGTTGGAATATTGAAGGGGATATTCAGATAATTTAGGCTCAAACCACTTCTTCCTAAAGAAGATGTCATGTATAGTTCCTGAGGTGTCCAGATTTGAGGCAGAAGTCTGGCTAGCAGATGGTCTGAGATCAGACAGCCTCAGGCAGGGCCTATGCCAGGGCCAGTCAGAATGGTTAGGTGAATAACCTGAGGGATTACCAGTGTAGCTAGATCCTGGGTAGTTAACCAACAGGTGTCAGACAAGTGATCACAAGTGGGCGGGGGCTCCAGGCTAGAATACTGATTTATGCTTTACCACAGGCACAGACAGGCTAAGGTGAAATTCTGGGCAAGAAACAGTTGAAGAGGTGAGAGGACCTGATTGGAACAGGGTCAGATCACAGAGACTCATGGGAACTTAGAAGCCGGCTCTGAGGGAGTAAGCATTTCTTCCTGTACCAATGCCAAGGTCAGTCTTTTGATTGGGGTGGGAGTGGGGGGGTATCAGATCTTAAAGGGCCAGCCCAATGGTGTCACATTCCTTCCAAGATGACATTTTACATACTTCCCCATCTATAATGAATATAATAAGAACAACAATAACAGCAGCTCAATTTATATAGCATTTTGAATGTTTATAAAGTACAATTTCTGGGCATTTGTTTCTAAAGGCTATCCTCTATATCTATATATAGATATATAGATATCTATATCTATACCCCTTTGTATAGGGTAAGCCAAAAATTCAGAGGGAGGCTGATTCTTTTTCTGGTGGTGTCAAAAAGAACTCGTCTGTGGAAACCATGACTTTAAAAAAAATGTAGAATTATGGGAAAAAGCACTTGTTTCAGAGCAAAAGAATCCATATAATAATAGTAGCTAACATTTATATAGTACATACTATGCATCAGGCTATATGCTAAGCACTTTGCAATTATTATCTCATTTGATCCTCACAGCAATCCTGGGAGAGAAGTGTTTTTATTATTACACTTTTACAAAAATTGAAGGAAATAATCTGAGGTTAGATTTGAACTCATGAAGTTGGGTTTTCTTGACTCTAGGCCCGGTACACTGTGCGCTATGGCGCCTAGCTACTTCATTTGTCAACAACTGGTAAAAGCAAAATGAGATAGTATGGCCTAGTAAATAGGGCAATTGATTTGTCCTGCAGAACTAGCTTTCTGACCCTGAGAAAGATGCTCAAATTTTCTGGCCTTCAGTTTCCTCATCTTGAAAATGAGGAAGTATGTATGATTTGATAACCTTCAAGGTTCTTTCCAGCTTTTAGTCTATGATCTTATAAAGAATGTACCTGTAAAAACAAAACATCACAACTTAAAATTATAAAAAGGTCAGCAATTTTCAGTGGTGCTGTCAGCCACCATTCTTGATGGATATAAAAGATCTCAAAGTAAATGGTACATATTCACTTTGACAAAGAAATATAAAATTCATTTTTATGTATATGTTATAATAAAATAAAAATAATATAATAAATCTTTAATATATGATAATTTCAGTTTTACAAAGTGTTTTCATTACAATACCCCTGTGAGCTAGGCAGTAGAAATACTATAAACTCCAACTTTCCAAATAAAGATACTTTGGATAACACTACTTTTCTCAAGTTTCTCTTCACTTCAAACTATTCTCCATGTAGCAGACAAAGTAGTTTTCTTAAAACACAGACATTATAATGTCCCTCCCCTACTAAGTAAATTCTTTTAGCTCCCTATTACTCCTAAGGTCAAAACTAAATTCCTATTTGACATTTAAATTCCTTCACAATCTGAGTCAGACTTTTCCAGTTTTATTATTATATATAATTACATGTGATATATATTAATATATAAATATAATTTTAATATAATATATTATATATTATTCTTCACATACTCTATAGTTCTATCAAACAAACTTTCTGACCTTATCTCTTATGTGATCTGTGTTCCTTTGCAGAGGCCTAGAGTGAATGCATTTTCTGCTCACTTCTGCCTCTAAGAAGGCATTTTTTTTTTAATACTTAGCCTTTTACATGAAGCCTTTCTAGATTCCCCCATCTGTAAGTACCTCTCCCTCAATATTGTCTTGAATTTACACATATATACATATATACATGTTGGACTCCTCCCTTCCTCCATTTAATAGGTTTTAAGCTCCTTGAGGTCAGGGACTATTTCATTTCTGTCTTTGTATTTGAAGTGCTTGGCACAATGCCTGGAATAAGGTATTTAATAAATGATTGTTGAATGATTCTAAGGGAAAATAGATTCAACAGTTTAATATGACTAATTTAAAAATGAACTTCTAAAATATGACCAGGGCAGTTAGGTGGCCAAGTGGATAGAGCACCAGCCTTGGAGTTCAACCTAAATTCAATTCTGGCCTTAAGACACTTACTAGCTGTGTGATCCTGGGCAAATCATTAAACCTGTTTGCCTCAGTTTCCTCATCTGTAAAATGAGCTAGAGAAGGAAATGGGAAACCATTCCAGTATCTTTCTCAAGGAAACCCTAAATGGGGTTTCTATAAGTTGGATATTACTGAAAGGGCTAAAAAATGACAGCAATAACAGTTAGAAAATATGTATATGTATAAAATAGGATGAGCAGCTTTGATTCATTGAAGCCTGTTCAGGGAGTTCTTTCTAGAATCAAGTCTGCTGACAACTTTTTTTTAAAGGTCTCACAAGGAAGAGAATATATTTGGAGATTGAAAGAAACATTGGTTTAAAGTTAACCCTGATGACAATTTTATAAATATTCTGCCAGGCTGCCACTCGAAAGATCAGGGTACAATTAAGAATATTGACATTTTCTTTTAAGAAAGGAACTCACCTAATTTACTGGAATTTTTAGAAAAGTATTTACTAGAAAAATAAGCCAATAGTTGTAGAAATCATTAGGGTCTAAAGGTTTCTGGAAGTGTATTATTAAGTGCCAATTTTTATCTAATCTGCTCCATCATCTTGGAGCAGGAGAAATGAAATCTGACATCCTAGATTGAAAAACTGTTAAAAGGTAGAAAATACAATGAACTTAATCTATAACTGGATAGCTGTCATTTCTGACTGTCTTTATAAGAATTGGCTTGATGGTTATTCACACAAATCTTCAAAGTTTTAAGCCAGTAAGTGATTAAAGAGAAGAGAAAACAAGAAGAGGATTAGAAAAGGAAGAATTTAGGTCATTTCGTGTCTGTGAGAAGCAACATGGCTGAGAAGACTCAGAGTTGGCTTCAAAGCCAGAAAGACTTCTATTTAAATCCGACTTCTGAGAATATGCTGTCTGAGTGACTCCTGAACAAGTCTCTTAAACAATTAATGCTCTAGGCAGTTCTCTTACTTTCCATTATGGAGAAGGTGCTGACCAGCACTGATGGAGGGATTTCTTCATTAGAAAAATTCCCTATGTTATTGATCTCTAAATTCCAGTCTCTAAATCTAGCTCTACTCTGTTGATACTTAAGATCAATCAAGAAGATAATGTGGAGGAGAGAAGGAGAGAGAGGAAAGAGACAGTGGTATTTAGCATACAATACTACTAATGAGATAGTGGGTGGTAGTTACAAATGAATTCTTCCCCAGTATTTAGGAGTTTATTTTTGATGATAGTTCATGGGAACAAATTGGAAATATTGTCGAAGACAAACTCCCCATAAAAAAATTCAAATTGAAGCCTGTTTACAAGCAAGCATTCACTGACCTAAAAGCATTGTATACAATGTTGAATAAAAGTGGTGATAATGGGATCCTTGTTTCACCCCTGAAATTATTGGAAATGCTTTGAGTTTATCCCCATGCTATATAATGCTTGCTGATGGTTTTAGATAGATGCTACTTATCATTTTAAGGAAAATCCTCAAGCATTTATTAAGCATGTACTGTTTGCTTGCAGCCAGGCTAGGTGTGGGGGTGGAGAGGAGAATACATACCAAAAATGCAATTGTCTCTGCCTTCATGGAATTTACATTCTAGTTCTTCGTTCCTCCTCTCCCTAATTCAATTGCACACCCTTTTCAGATTAGTTTTGCTCATTATGTTTTAGTTTCTTAGGGTCTTTCACTTCAGAGTCTAAGGACAGTTTCAAAGCCTGTGGTTTCTGGAGCAGCAGGTTCTCAGCACTAGGATCGGGGAACCGCATAAACAGCAACTGGAGGTTGTCACTTACATTAGAGGGAAGCCACTGAGCCCTGAGCGAAACATTTAATATTTAAAAGCTAATGTGCCATGGAAGTTGGTGCATCTTCTTTAATTCTGGGCTCTAATACTGCTGGTGCCCTGCTGCTAACACATAAAAATAAATGCTGCCAGCAGGCTCGGGAACACAGACTTGCATCAGCAGCTCACAGCAGTGGCAGAAATAGGGTTTTCGACATCTTGGGAAATGTGACTTTGCTGAGTAGATTTTTCAGAGAGCTATACCCACCATACAGACTGGGAGACCATTTTCATCTCAGGTTTTTTGAACATATGCTTGTGACTAATTCTCCTGCCCCTATCCAAGTTATTAGATCAAAACAAATTCCACTTGGCCCACAAAGTTTGCAATGGTGATATCCATATTTATTCTTTCATTCCAGGGCATATCCACCTTCTCTTATTGCTGCCCATATTGATAGACTAGGATAATGCAAAAATCTGTCAGTAGCAAACATACTCAGAACTCCCAGAAATACATCAAAAGAGAATGTAGGAGAAGCCAAAAACATGTCACCAAAACTATAACCAGCATGGAGTCACTAGGGCTTTCCCTACAGGTACCAAAATGGAACGGGGCCGTTATCCAGGATAACTACCTTGATGAGGTTCTGAATGGTGTGTTGGACACAGAGAGAAACTAAAGAATTCATTCCAGAGGCAGGCAGGGAGAAGGCACTGATAAGAAGTCAGTTTAGCTCCAAGGTCTCACCTGTTGGGGAGGTCGTTCAGTCAGAAATCCAAGTTCAGTCATAGTCATGGACCATCCCATGGCTTCTGCCTTCCTTTGGGTCAGTTTGCCTGGGCACTCTGCCTTGTAGTGTCTTTCCCCTTCCCCTTCCCCCAAGTCATGTGGTATCTCTCTTAACTCCACTGTGCTTCCCAACTCCACTTTTCCTCCTTACACCTAACTTTTTATTTTTAATTTAATTATTTTTCCTCCTGAGGCAATTGGAGTTAAGTGACTTGCCCAGGGTCACACAACTAGGAAGTATTAGTGTCTAAGGCCAGATTTGAACTCAGGTCCTCCTGACTGCAGGGTTGGTGCTGTATCCATTCTACTAGCTGCCTCCAGATAACTAACTCTTTTAGGGTGCTAAGTCCCTTTCAGAATTTAGTTGCCGACTACAGTTATGCCCTAACCTCATGGGATGCTCCCTTTTTACTGGGTAATTGTGAGTTCCACTGAGAAACTTGTCTTTCATATGCTCTTCCACTCTGTTTTATTTTTATTATCCCTGGTGTCTATTGTATCCCTTTATTTTATCTGTAATTTACTCCCCTAAATAAATCTACCTTTTGACAGAGAGAATGACCTGATGTGACCCAACACCAACTTGTGGTGCCTGCCTGCCCTAATTTGGTGTCTACAACTACAACACCCACATTAATCTCACCTGCAAATTGCCCTCACCTGGCCTTAGCTTATCACCTATCCAGGTTTTAGCGTCATCACGTTCATATCATATGGATCACAAGGGCAGAATTGCCCTGGCCTGAGGAACTATGACCTGGTGTTTGATATAATCAGTGGGAAAATTAGTAATGAAAGTAGCATGTTCCAGGTATAATATCCCCTCGCTTCCAACCTCTGTCTCCTTCATACTCTCTTTTCCATTGTTCTCTTTGGAACTTTTCACTATTGTTAACAGACTTCCCCTCTTCCCAAATCTCTGTTTCTTGCATTTTTCCATCTTCTGGTTCTCACTGAAAACCAGATCTCTTTTCCAAGCACATCACATCTCTTGTCATTCTCTTCAAGTCTGACCGGACCATCTCTCATACCTCCTGATAGACAGGATGAAGAGGAGAGGGAAGAGATTGAGGAAAAGGAAGAGGAAGAAGAACTGGCATACTTCTAGCTCCTTCTGGATACTATCAATTACTCTCCTCCCTCTGTTAAACTGTTTCACAGTTTTTCCCTAATTCCAACTTTTGCATTCATTCAAGCAGTCTATTGGCTTCCCAGTTCTTCAACTTGCCTTACAGAAATTTCTAGCTAAATGCTAGTTTGATTCTCCACATTGGAATTATTTTTTCTAGCTCTGTCTCTCTGTGTTACTCATTTTTGGTTAATTTTCACCTCTAGCTACTTCCAGGCCCCCATCACTGCTTACCTGTCCCTCTCCTCAGTTCTAGTTCCTGCAATTCTCTTAACTTTGCAGTAGGTAATCATTTTATTTTAAGTCCTGCTCAGTATTTTTCCCAATTCTATCATTCTTTTCTCAGTCCCCAGCATATGAGGCTTATTCCTTTCCTTAGAGCCCAGTTTCTTAAATTGTGGTTCACAACCCCATATGGGGTCTGAATATAGGGGTTACAAAACACATATTACTATATATAATATAAACATATTATATGCTATATATACTATAATCATATAATCAGTATCAGTAAATGTTTGATTTGTGTACCTATTTTATATATCTGTGTACCCAGAGTCATGTAAAAATTTCTCTGGGGGAAAAGCAGTTGCAAGTGGAAAAAGTTTAAGAAGCTCTGACCTTGAAGACTAGGTAAACTAAAAATCAAGTGCTTTACACAGATCAGTCTTGTACCCATTATTCTTATTTCTTTTGTATGCCAGTCCTCCCACTTCTTGTCTTCACAAAAAGGGGTCCCTCACAGGCTAACAAACTTTTAGTCTTGGCATTTCACAAGTATTAACTAATCTAAGTTAACAACTCCCTCTAGGGTAATGGTAGCTTATTACCATTTGCCTTTTCTTTCCCTGCAGTATCTGGGTGGTCTGGCTTCTCACATCAGAGATTCCCACTGGGCCTAGGGGAGGGGTACTTAACATTTTGGGGGGTAATAGACCCCTTTGTATGTTTGCTGAAGAACAAGGATCCCTTCTCAGAATGTTTTTAAATGCGTGAAATAAAACACATAGCTTACAAAGGAAATCAATTAAATTGCAATGCTATCATCAAAATATTAAAAAAATCAAGTTCATGAACCTCATGGTTTAGAGGCTTCTGGGAGAGAATCCTGTTTGTTCTCCCCTCTCTTCCCTATCCACTTCTCTCTCTCCTCCTCTCTCTCTGTCCCTTTCTTTCTCCCTCTCTCTCCCTCCCTTTCTCTCTCTCCCCTTCTTTTCTGATTGCTTTATTATACATCTTAATTTCTTTGACCCTCACAATAACTCCATGAACTAGGTGTTTTTATCCTTCCCTTTGACAAATAAAGAAATAGAGGTACAGAGAGGTTAAAAGGCTGACCAGGGTCACATAGCTAGTTAAGAGGAAGAGTAGAGTCATTACTTCCTGAACATTGGATGGATGGTGGGGGCAGGGGGGAGTAGGGTAAGGAGGAGGGAGAAAAAGTGAGAAAGATTTTCAGCCATTGGTATACAAACAACAAAAGAAAAGTGTTCACCCATTCAACAGAGCCAACGATTCTACTCTAAATGATGGAGCAATGTGTAGAGCCACGTAACATCTCCCAACCATGTAACCATGTGTACAGCTGCTAAGAAGACCTTGGTCAGAATGAGAGCTGTAAACACTGAAGATTTTGTCCCTCCTTCTCCTTTCTCTTCTCTTCACTTCTTTTCTCTTCTCTTCACTCCTCCTCCCTCTTGCCCTCTCCTTTTCCCACACTCTTCCTTCTCCCTTCCCTTGCCTTTCCCTCCTTCCCCCCTCTCCCTTCCCCTCCCCCCTTTTCTTCCTTCTCATTCTCTTCTTCCTCCTCCTCCTCCCCTTCCTCTTTCTCCTCCTTCTCTTCCTTCTTCTGTCTCTCTTTTTTGCTTTTTCTCTCTCATTTTCTCATTCTCTCTTTTTCTCTCTCATTATCTTTCATTCTTTCTCTTTTTCTCACTCATTTCTCTCATTCTCCCTCTCTCATTCTTTCTTTCTCATGGTCTCTGTCTCTCATTCTGTTTCTCATTCTTTCTGTTTCTGTCCCTGACTCTTTCTCTCTGTGTCTCTTTCTGTCTGTCTGTCTCTATGTATGTCTTTCTCTGTCTCTCCTTTCTTTTTTCCTTCCCTCCCTCTCCTCTCTCCATTTTGCATTGTCTTCAAATATAGCATCAGTGCCATGGAATTGGGAACTGGCTTCATCAGGTTCCTATGCCAGGCAGCCTCATCTCTCAGAGGGGCTCCCCTCTTTCTCCCTCTCCTTGACTTATACTATTTCAGGTGAGAGGCAGGAACAACAAGAGCTGTGGGAACACAGAATGGAAGTTAAAGGGAAAATGAGATTTCCTTCACAGACATTTACTTTATGGCCAATTCTTAAGGAGTGAATATGCTCCATAGCACAGGGTATACTTGTAATAGTGAAACTAATTCAAATTTTATTAGTAGAGGTGACCCAGCATAATTTGGAGATACCATTTCAGTGCCAGTGTTTAAAAGCTAAGTGATTGCCTTTTAAAAAAATACATAAGCTACTAAAATGTGCTCTGCTTTGAATTGACTAAAAGTTCAAGACTATTTAGACAACGGCTGGCATTTATGTTCACCCAGGCCAGCAGAAAATGCATCTCTGGAAAGAGATTAAGGAGCTAAATCAAATGATTGAAAGATTAATTAAATCAGAATTTACATGTGATGACATAGAAAAAAGACAAAGCCATATTGATGGAATTGCTTGAATTTGCATTTAGCCACACAGATGTTTTATATAATATCATTAACTATGTTGTCTTGTGTGCCTATGGATCTTAACTCATATTCCTGGCCCACCATTGGGAGCATGAGTATCTTGGGCAGCCTGTTTACCATTGGGAATGGATTTGTGTTAAGCCATTCACATTCTTCCCTTTTCTGTGGATGATAGCACAGATCTGTTTGTCTTGGTTTATAAGTGATACATCAGTTATTTGATTTGCATTAAGATAATAGTTTATAACTTCAGGAAGAAATGTAGGATGTTCCTCAATGTCTGACTCCAGAATTTTAGGGTGTTCCTTTTATTCACTTAAGAGTATTTTATTTTTTCCAATAACATGTAAAGATAGTTTTCAACATTAATTTTTATAAAATTTTGAGTTCCAAATTTTTTCTCTCTTCCTTCCTTCCCTTTCCCCTTATCAATACAGCAGGCAATTAATTATTATAGGCTTTGTATCTATATATATGTATATATAACATATATACATATATATATATACACATATATATACACAATCATTTAAAAGAGTTCCATTTAATATCTATTCCTTAAAAGGAATTACAGAATAATAAAGTTTCTTAAAAAGGAACTATGATTTATCTGTAGCTCTGAGAGCTGAAGTTCTAGGATCATGGAAGTGGGTCTAGAGAAGACCTTAGAGACTTCAACCTGGTGCCTAAGTAGCATGGGGGAAAAAGCACTGAATTTGGAATTAGGAAGAGCTGAATTCTAATCCAGCTTCACCCAGACACTTACTAACTGTACAATACTGGGAAAGTCACTTTATGTCTCATGTAAAATGGACAGGATTTCTAGTTTTAAATCCATGATTCTTTGAGATTATAGCCCAAGTCTTTCACTACATAGGTGAGGAAAATGTGGCCTAGAAGGTGAAGAAAATTACCTGAAAATGAATAAAATACATCACAGAGCTAGACTTTAAGCCTAGGTCCTCTGATTTCAACTTCCATATGTATTGGAGATATATTTTGGAATGTGATTCAATCCAAGTCAAGCATTTGTTAAGCTCCCTGAGACAATGCACCTGACTCTTAAGAAATAATGATGGTTCAAAAGGATGAAGTAGTTTCTTCCCTCAAGAAGTGTGTTTGTCAGGGATACAACTAAGGAGATTATATGTAGTTGTATATGAATATATGTAACAATTCTAACATTTACATAGTGCTTTAAGGTTTGCAAAACCCTTTACAAATATTCTCTAATTTTCTCACAACAATCTGGGATTATTGTTGTTGTTCAGTTGTTTTTTCGGTCTTGTGACTCTATTTCGGGTTTTCTTGGCAAAGACACTGAAGAGAAATGTTTGCCAGCTCATTTTACACATGAGGAAATCGAGGCAAACAAGTTTAAATGTCTTTCCTAGGGTCACTCAGCTAATAAGTGTCTGAGGCTATATTTGAACTCTGGAACATGAGTCTTCCTGATTCCAAGCCTGGTACTTTATCCAGTGTGCCACCCAGCTACCCCTATAACCCTGGAAGATAGATGATATTATTAACCCAATTTCATAAATGAGACAAACGAGGCAAGGAAGAGATGAAATGAATGTCCAGGGTCCCACAGATTGTTAAGTGTCTTAGGCTAGTTTGGAAGTTGTGTCATTCCTGACTCTAGGTCCAGCATATTATTTATTGCTCAGTGTCATTTACAACTAAATAGACACAAAACTTGTGCAAAGTAATTTCAGAAGGGAGAGAGGGCTGGCATTGGAAGTGGAAGGGGGAGTAGTCAGGAAATGTCTCTTCTTGGAGCTGGAAGCTGTTTGTACTTTAAAGGCAGCAGTGAGAGGAAAAGGAGAGGGAGAGAGAGAGAGAGAAAGAGAGAGAGAAACACACAGAGAGAGACACAGAGAGAAAGAGACAGAAAAGAAGAGGAGGAGGAGGAGGAGGAGGAGGAAGAGGAGGAGGAGGAGGAGGAGGAGGAGGAGGAGGAGGAGAGGAGGAGGAGGAAAAGAAGAAGAAGAAGAAGAAGAAGAAGAAGAAGAAGAAGAAGAAGAAGAAGAAGAAGAAGAAGAAGAAGAAGAAGAAGAAGAAAGAGGAGCAGAAGGAGGAGAAGGGGGAGGAGGAGAAAGAGGAGGAGGAGGAGGAGAAGGAGAAGGAGGAGGAGGAAGAGGAGGAGGAGGAAGAGAGAAAAAAGGAGGAGGAGGAGAAGAGAAAAGAGGAGGAGGAGGAGAAGAGAAAAGAGGAGGAGGAGGAGAAGAGAAGAGAGGAGGAGAGAAGAGAAGAGGAGAGGAGAGAAGAGAAGAGGAGAGGAGAGGAGAGGAGAGGGGAGGAGAGGAGAGGAGAGGAGAGAAGAGAAGAGGAGAGGAGAGGGGAGGGGAGGGGAGGGGAGGGGAGGGGAGGAGAGGAGAGGAGAATCATGGTCACATATCTAATTTAAGAATATTGATTGGACATCTCTATGTAGCATGAATTGGAGAGGAAGATCAATTAGAAGGCAATTGCAATAGTCCAAAGGAGAGGTGATAAGGGACTGAACTTGAGTAACAAGATGACAAGAGACACTATGGAGACAGGGCTGTTTAAATGGGAGCTGGAAGAGGAAAGAATGACTTTGGACAATGGTGTCATAAGTAGAAATCAGAAATTTGAACAAAAGAATCAATCCTCTTCATGATACATGTTGGGCATCTAGGTGGCCCCATAGTACCTAGAGTGCTGGGCCTGGAGTCAGACCCACCTTCCTGAGTTCAAATCTGGGCTTAGACTCTTACTAGCAGTGTGATCCTAGGCGAGTAACTTAGTCCTGTTTGCTCAACTGTAAAATGTTTCCTCAGCTATAAAATGAGCTGAAGAAGAAAAATGACAAATCCTTCTTGTAACTTTGCCAAGAAAACCTTAGATAAGGTCATGAAAAGTTGGGCCTGACTGGAAGAAAGACTGAAATGATACTTGCTTTTTATGTCTTTTTTTTTTTTTTTCCTTATCTAAGAAAAGAGCATTGGGACAGCTAGGTGACGCAGTGGATAGAGCACGCTCTCTGAATTCAGGAGGACCTGAGTTCGAATCTGATCTCGGACACTTAATACTTCTTAGCTGTGTGACCCTGGGCAAGTCACTTAACCCCAAGTGCCTCAGGGGGAAAAAAGAACATTGTAACTGAAGGTAGAAAACAATTGTGAATTCCATCTACTATGAACTATGTGATTTGTGTTGGGTGGATCCCCAGTGAGCCTCAGTTTCTTATCTGTAAAATGAAGATAATAACATTGCCTTGAATACTTGACAGATTGTTTAGATTAAATGAAATATACTTAATAGGTAGCATATGGCTGGCTTTCACAAGTGAGAGAGGAGGGACTGGATGGAAGGAGAGAATTTAGAATTCAAAATAAAACATGAATATTAATATTTTTAGAATAAAATTAATGAAAATGCATATAATATGAAAACACTTTGTAAATCATAAAGTGTTTTTCAAATATAAGTCATGACTATTATTCTTCCATCATTCAGGAGTAGGAGTCTAGACCTATGATTTCATCAATATGGAGAATTCTTCATATGAAAACTACCTTCACTAAAGGAGATGTGCAATTTATCAATAGCTTAAATCTTAGTGTCTTGGGATGTTAAATTATAGCAGAATTACACAGCCAGGCAAGATTTGAATACAGGTCTTTTTGACTCTAAGTTTAGCCTGCTATTTCCTACAGTAATTATTTCCTACACTAATCTTTTATAGTCTGCTAATTTGTTAATATCCAAATAGCAGTTTGAGCTTCTAGGATAAAGGAATAGAAATTCATGTTATTATTCTCAACTAGTCAGCTAGTTGGCACACTGGAGAAAGCTTTAGTCAGGAAACCCTGAATTTGAATCCTACCTCAGACACTTAACTAGCTATGTGACCCTGGTCAGCCATTTAACCTCTCTGTACTTCTATTTCTTTATTTATCAAAGGGAAGGATAAAAACACCTAGTTCATGGAGTTATTGTGAGGGTCAAAGAAATTAAGATGTATAAAGTACTTTGCAAATCTTTCAGAGCTATATAAATGCTATTGCTGTTGGTATTGTTGTCTTATTACTATTACCATAAATGGACACAGATTCATGTTAAATTAACAGGCTCCATTTCTCTTTTTTATTTTTATAAAGCTTTTTATTTTCAAAACATATGCACGGGTAATTTGACAACATTGACCCTTGCATAGCCTTGTGTTTCAGATTTTCTCTTCCTTCCACCCCCCACCTCCTCCCCTAGATGACAAGCAATTCAATATATGTTAAACATGTTAAAAATATATGTTAAGTCCAATGGGCATAAATGTATTTATACAATTCTCTTGCTGCACAAGAGAAATCAGATAAAAAAAGAAAGTAAATGAGTAAGAAAACAAAATGCAAATGAACAACATCAAAAAGAGTGAGAATGTTATATTGTGATCCACATTCAGTTCCCACAGGCTCTCTCTAGGTATAGATTACTTTTTGTCACAAGATCATTGGAACTGGCATCAATCATTTCATTGTTGGAAGAGTTATGTTCATCAGAACTGATCATCCTATAGTCTTGTTGCTGTGCATAATGATCAGGAGATCATTTCTGGTTCTGCTCATTTCACTCAGTATCAGTTCATGTAAATCTCTCCAAGCCTCTCAAAATCATCCTATTGGTCATTTCTTACAGAACAATAATATTTTATAACATTCATATACCACAATTTACTCAACCATTCTCCATTAAGGGGCATCCACTCAGTTTCCAATTTCTAACCACTACAAACAGGGTTGCCACAAACATTTTTGCACATACAGGTCACTTTCCCTTCTTTAGTATCTCTTTGGGATATAAGCCCAGTAGGAACACTGCTGGATTAAAGGGTATGCACAGTTTGATAACTTTTTGAGCATAGTTCCAAATTGCTCTCCAGAATGGTTGGATGTATTCACAATTCCACCAACAATGTATTAGTTTTCCTACATTCCCTCCAACATTCAGCATTACCTTTTCCTGTCATCTCAGTCAAGCTGGCATGTGTGTAGTAGTATCTCAGAGTTGTCTAATTTGCACTTCTCTGATCAACAATGATTTAGCACACCTTCTCATATGATTAGAAATAGTTTTAATTTTTTCATCTGAAAATTGTCTGTTCATATCCATTGACCATTTATCAATTGGAGAATGGCTTGGATTCTTATAAATTTGAATCAATTCTCTATATATTTTAGAAATATAGAAATTTTAGAAATGAGGCTTTTATCAGAACTCTTAAATGTAAACATGATTTCCCAATTTGTTGACAAGTTCCATTTCTCAATCCTAAAAGTCTTCTTTCTGAGTTTTTTGTTGCTCTGCTCCATCTCTGCTCTCCATCTTGCCAGCATTTAGATCATGGTCTTTAGTAAGCTGCAAAATAGAAAAGGTGGGTAAATGTCTCTTACTTTTCTTATCCTCCAGATGATATGATACGAAACCTTGCCTGCTGTGCTTACTTAGGACCACTGACCTTTAGGAGTCAGACTGAGATTAGAGAATTCATTACTTGATTTTTGATGAACAAGAATATTTATTGTAACATTGCTACTACCCTAGGTCCTTAGTTAGTTAGGTCTGTCCTCACTGGAGAATGTAATTTTTTATATAAAGATAAAGGGGATACAAGCTGTAGCAGATACAGAGTCAGTTTCTAAGCCAAGAAAAACTGAATTCTACTACTGATAAATACCAACTGTGCTCTAAGCAACTCTTTAAAAGTATAAGTTGCAAAGAACACATTGACCTTCATTCATAGTGGGACTTCCTTTATCTGGGAAATTCCCTAAGCAATGAAATCATGGGACTAGTCCCCTAGCACTATCCCTATATAAATTGTCCCAAAAGTCATGCTGCAGTTTTAATTATTGATAACTTGAGGTACAAATGACACATAATCATAAAAAGTTCACTTAAAAGTCTAGCTATTTAAATTTAACTTACACTTATTTAGTTTGTGAATTTTGAATAATAAATGTCTAATTTTAGCAAGACAGGAAATTGTTTAAGTCAGGTTCTGGATAAGGCTTCTTCAGGCCATTTTATAAAAAGAGGGGATCCTCTTGTTTGTCTACCTTAGTCCCCTGATCACTTTCCATTAAACTTTTCTTACAGGTCAAGTCAAAATGATCACATATGCATCAAAACTTGGTTCTTTGGTTTATCTTTAGGCTAAGATTGAAAAAATGCAATCCTTTATGTCACCAAGCAGCTGCTGATGAAAAGTTCTACAAAATTTTGAAAACTGAGTAGAGTGATAGACAGCCAAGAGAGAGATTTTTGTTTGAATTTTAATGGGAAGCATATTACTATTTATAAAATTTAAAGAACCTTCCAAATTTGAGATGTTTGTAGCATTTCTATATCTTAAGTTATTAACACTTAAAACTTCACTAAGACTTTGAGGACATTTTCCAGTTAATAAAGTCAAAAGATATGAATAGACAAATTTCAGATGAAGAAATTAAAGCCATCTAGAGTGAAAAATGCTCTCAACCACCATTGATAAGAGAAATGTAAATTAAAACAACTCTGGGATATCACCTCCCATCTATCAGAGTGGCTAAAATGACAGGAAAAGATGATAAATATTGGAGGAGATATGGGAAACCCGGGACAAGAAAGCATTGTTGGTAGAGTTATGAACTGATCCAACCACTCTGAATTTAGAACCATGCCCAAAGAACTATAAAATCATGTATATCTTTTAATGCAATCTATATCCCAAAAAAGATTATAGAAAAGGAAAAAGATCCACATGTACAAAAATGTTTGTAGCAGCTCTTTTTCTGGTGGCAAAAAAATTTAAAAAATGAGTGGATATCCATCAACTGGGGAATAGTTAAGTTACAGTATTATGAAAATAATGGAATATTGTTGCTCTCTATGAAATGATGAACAGGCTGATTTCAGAAAGTGCTGGAAAAACTACATGAACTAATGCTGAGTGAAGCATCTTTGTTCTTTTCAGCAATTCAATGATCCAAGGCAATCTCAATAAACTTTGGAAAATGTCATCTGCATCTAGAGAGAGAACCACGGAGACTGAATGCAGATCAAAACACACAATTTTCTCTACTTTTCTCTCCCAACATGACTCATATGGAAATATGTAAAAAATGAATGTGCATATATAAGCTAGAAAAATAAAAATATATAAAAATGTAATTGGGAAATATTTGAAAATAAAGTCTATACACACCTGTCAGATTGGTTAAGATGACAGGAAAAAATAATGATGAATGTTGGAGGGGGTGTGAGAAAATTGGGACACTGATGCATTGTTGGTGGAGCTGTGAATGAATCCAACCATTCTGGAGAGCAATCTGGAATTATGCCCAAAAAGTTATCATACTGTGCATACCCTTTGGTCCAGCAGTGTTACTTCTGGACTTATACCCCAAAGAGATACTAAAGAAGGGAAAGGGACCTGTATGTGCCAAAATGTTTGTGGCAGCCCTGTTTGTAGTAGCTAGAAACTGGAAAATGAATGGATGCCCATCAATTGGAGAATGGCTGAGTAAATTGTGGTATATGAATGTTATGGAATATTATTGTTCTGTAAGAAATGACCAGCAGGATGAATACAGAGAGGACTGGCGAGACTTACATGAACAGATGCTGAGTGAAATGAGCAGAACCAGGAGGTCATTATACACTTCAACAATGATACTACATGAGGATGTATTCCGAAGGAAGTGGATTTCTTTGACAAAGAGAAGATCTAACTCAGTTTCAGTTGATCAATGATGGACAGAAGCAGCTACACCCAAAGAAAGAACACTGGGAAATGAATATAAACTGTTTGCATTTTTGTTTTTCTTCCCGGGTTATTTTTATCTTCTGAATCCAATTCTTCCTGTTTGGTTCTGCACACATATATTGTATTTAGAATATACTATGACATATTTAACATGTATAGGACTGCTTGTCATCTGGGGGAGGGGGTAGAGGGAGGGAGGGGAAAAATCGGAACAGAAGTGGGTGCAAGGGATAATGTTGTAAGAAAATTACCCTGGCCTGTAAAAAATTATAAAAAAGTTATAATTACTAAAAAAAAAAGAGAACAATTGAACAAAAACAAAATAAAGTCTAATGAAACATTTAAAAAAGACTAAAAGGTCATCCTGTATAAAGTTAATGAGAGACAATATGATGTAGTAGATAGAGAAATGGTTTTGGAGTCAAGAAGAACTAATTTTAAGTTTTGCCTTTGATGCACTCTTGGCAAATTCCTTAACTTCTTAATGTCCCACATACTTATTTCAGACTATTAATAACAGACAAATTATTGATCTGCTTAGGTGGAGGGCATATCCACACAAGAAAGCAGTTAAGTGATCAGTCCACTCATCTGGACCAATACTGTAAAATCAACATTTATTGATTAAATACTTACTTTACAAGTGACACATTCACTATGATTCTATCATTATATTACATCATGATTTCATTAGTTTATTTTTATTTTCCCCATCTTCCAAGGTAGTATCATTTGCTGGTGCCATCTTCCCTGTAATCCTGAAAAACACTTTCATTTTTTTTTTACCCACAGGTGCTAAAAGTTCATGGTTGATGCCACGATAAGTTATACTACATCTATAGTGGTTTCCACAATGTCCAATTAGATTAGGAATTTTTGTTGTAGTTTGACATTTCAGTCATGTCCAGCTCTTCATGGCCCATGTTGGGGTTTTCTTTGCACAGATAATGAAGTGTTTTGACATTTCCTTCTCCTGCTCATTTTTCCAAATGAGGAAACTGAAACAAACAGGGTTAAATGACTTGCCCAGAATCACACAGCTAGTAAGTGTCCGAGGTCATATTTGAACTCAGGTCTTCCTCCTTCATACCACCTAGCAGATATTTGAATAGCAGATATTTGTCCTCATTAATTCCCTGGGCAATTGAAAGTGGGCTACTATCCCAGTACTGTGGGAAAGGTTTATCTGTTCTTTTGAACTTTGTTCAGATGCTTCTCTGATGAGCTATTCCAGGCCAATTTTTAGCCACTAACTTCATTGTAGTAGCTTAGGAGGAGGTCCCATTAATAGAGAAAAAATTTATGAGCTGAGCTCTGCTGCCAAGAGTGGACAGACTACTAAAATTATGACTAGCGCTTCCCTCAACTTCAGAAATTATATACCTTCAACTGATTTGCAGCTATTCAGAAAATAATGACCAGAGCTGGGACTGGGCGTAAAAAGGTAGGGTGTGACATGAAAAAAGGAGTGGCAATGGTGATATAGTGCAAAGAATATACAGAATACAGGCAAAGAAAGGAGTCACTTTTAAGTATTACTATCCATGAATATGCATTTTTCAGTTTATTGATAACATGTTTTTAACATCAAAATTTCTCAATATATCTCTCCTCACACTGCCACCTAGAGAGCCTTACTTTATAACAAATAATAATTTTGATAATTTTAAAGAGAGAAGAAGCAAAAGATAAAGAGACAGAGAAAGAAGAGACAGACAGTGAGAAAGAAGAGAAACAGAGACACAGAAAAAGACAGGGACAGAGAGAGAGACAGAGTCAGACACAGAATTTAGTAATACTAATAAACACATAACCTAATCTGAAATTGTATAATCCCTCATCATTACAAAGAAGGGAGGGAGGTCAAATGCAAATATTTTAAAAGATGGAAAAATCTGCTATTCATAGCATGTGAATGTATCTCATATTTGTACCCACTTATTTTAATCATATTTCCCCTTTTGGTCTGTGAGCTCCCAAGGATAGGAACTGGTTTTGGCCTTTCTTTCTATCCTCAGCCTTAGCACACTGTTTGCTCCTTAAAATGCTTGTTGACTGATGAAATACTAGTTTTAATGAAGGCTCAACATCTGTAGCAGACATTAATAAATTTCAAATCTTGTTTAGAATATAAAAAAGCCATGCTTTCTGCCTAATACTTCATTTTGTTGACTGATTCTCCATTATTCAGAAGCTAATGTTTCAGATAGGGCAGGTACAGGGCACAAGCTGGAGTTAGGAGGATCAAATCCAATCTCAGGCCTTATTAGCCCAATTACTCTGGGCAGATCACTTACCCTTGTTTACCTCAGTTACCACATTTGTAAAATGGGCTGGAGAAGGAAATGGCAAATTACTCCAGCATCTTTGCCAAGAAAACTTCAAATCGAATCATGAAGAATAGAACATAACTAATTGATTAAACAATAAACAAAACATTGATTCAGATAGGAGAATATTCAATTCCACTCTCTGAAACTCCTCCCTCTTGCTAATTGCTTTTTAGGCTTCTTATTATTCATTAGCATCTCCTTCAGAGGGGAAAAAATGTAAAATACAACTTAGCTATGGGGGAGGGAGGAGGAAAATATATTACAAAAATTAGATTCAGTGCCATATGTCATGTATCGGTATGGGATAAATAGAGCAGGTTGGGTTCAAATTACTTTTTCCCTCTACATAACTTTATGTGACAAACAATTCTTCTCCAGGCTTCAGTTTTTTCATCTATAAAATGAAGGGATGAGCACGATGAAATCCAATGTTTCTTCATCCTGGATTCTTTGGAAAGACAATACAGTGGAAAGAGCACAAATCTGGGCCTGGGTTCAAAGTCTAACTTTGCCACTTACTATCTCTGTGATCTTGAGCTAAGACATTTAAGTAACAGCTTTCTCATCTATAAAACGAGATGGTTGTCTTCACAGATATATAGTTTCTGAGGCTCCTTCTAGCTTTCAGTCTACAATCTGTTTTTTTAGTTCTTTTCTTACTTAATTTGAACAGTCTATAGTTTATAGGATCATAGATTTAGAGTTGAAAGGGACCTTTGAAGTTATGTAATCCCTTTATTTTACAGATGAGGGTCAGGGAAATTACATAACCTGGCTAAGATCATGTAGTCAGAAAGCTACAGTTAAGATTTAAACCCAGTCCTCTGACCTTTATATCCAGTGCTCTTTCTACTCTATCATATTATGAATTGCTTTCTTTTGTGCATGTGCTATGGGAAGGTCATTTTGGTACAAAGAATTGCTAATTTGTGTCCTTTTCCCACATCATAAACTTTGGTCAAATGTCACTTTTTTAAAAAATCAAATAAATTTTAAAAAAGTACTTGCTTTTAAAAAAAAATCAAGAAAAAAATTACAATTCTGACTTTGGGATTGTTTTATCATTAATTTCTACTTTCATGAGTTTTTAAATGTTTCCATCTGAATAGTCATTATGTGAGCATGACATTGACACCTTCCAGAGAAGTAGCCAATAGTAACTCAAGAGCTTTAAGAATGTGAGCTTTGACAATGCTGAGTCTGAAAATTTACAAATCTTGACAAGTGTGTGTGACTTTCCTAAGTGAGAAATGGAGTCCAGAGGATACTGACTTGAAGTGTTGCCTCTGATCCTTATACCCTAACTGTCCTTTCATCAGGTAAGCTCTGAACATCTTTTAAAGAAATATGGTTATTTTTTGCTTCTTGAATTCTTTTTTAAAATTTTAGTTTGGGGAAACCAAAGCTTTGAGAGGTTGTGACCTTTACAATTTCACCCCACAAATCACTGTCATTGTTGGGAGAGGTGTCCAGGAATCCTGCCATAGCTCAATGCAGTAAATATTAGTTCATTCGTCTTCCTATTGGAGTTGCATAGTTGAATTTTCTTTGAAGAGTTCAAGGCAAAGAGGGTTGAGGTCAAACTTCTTGTGGCTGAGTTGTGCATTTCAGAAAAAAGTTGAAATCTTCCATGTGGCTATCCTGGACATTCCATCCATGTATACAAATAAAATCTGGAAATCTCTTTTAGTTTTCCTCTGATGTTTTCCAGTGTAATTTCAACAAGTAAAAGCTTGTGGTTCCTTAAAGTACTTAAAAAACCTGGACCTGTGATTTCACTGGTATAAGATGTTTCAATTTATAGTCATAATTATCTATAGCACTGAAAGGTCAAATAATATGTCTATGATTATACAGTCAATATGTATTTGAAGTGGGCCCTGAATCCAAGTGATACCAACTTAGTGCCTCCTCTCAGATTATTATAGATTCAAGGCTGTCCCTCTTTCTTTAATTTAATGTAAAATTCACTCTCTCTTTAAGGGCCTTTTTATAAGAAGAATTGTCATGATAAAAAAGGACAGAAAATATGGGAGCCAGAAGGAAGAGATCTATATCAATTGTCAAAGGATGTAAGATACTGCTTCTATTATAGATGAACATTTTGTTATCTAATAGGAGTAAAAAAGAACTTTTTAAAAATATATACTGCATATATTATGTATATAAAGGAATATAATTTTCAGATGGGATTTGGACAGTTGGAGAAAAAATGTGGCATAGCCTCAAATCTCCTTGCAAATTATATAGAATGATAACTCTCGTACGTGGAAACAGTTAAGTTATAAAGAGGCAGAGAAAGCACTATGCCAGACTGCCTGCTTCTTTAAATATAACCACAGCAAATATTTTCTCTCGTTAGTCCAGCCTGGATACTTAAGAGTTGCTCAGCAGACAGCTGGGCTAAAAAAATGAGGAAAAACATCAAATCATACTTTTAAAAAACTAAGACTTATATACATATAATCAAGTCAACATTTCTTCCCACCCCAGTCTTTCCTTATATATTCTTATTCTCCCTTTGATACAACTCATCTCACTCCTTTCCTATTTAAGGTTGCCCTTGATGGCTTTTTTAAAAAACCAGATTTCTCTTCTATAAAAAGATTATGAACATATGTGGGGGGGGGGGTTAGAGGTGGAGGAACACAGTGACACAGGATGGTTCTGCCATGGTTTTCCACTATTTGGGTATATGTATATTTAAATTTTTTATCATGACTCTTAAAATATGATGGATAAGATTGTTCTAGTTGGATTGCCAAGACTTGACCCTTAAAAATGCTGAAGCAGCAGATTTCACATTGTCCTTGGTAAATAATTTGCTTTCTGTGTAAATAGTTTTGGTGTATATAACAATTCATTAAATTCTTTTAGGAAGTAGAGAAATGAAAAGAATATCCTTGCATTAATAAATCATTAATTTAAACTCTATAGATATTATCTTAAGAGGCAAAGTGGCATTTTGGTTTGTGCTCTTGGCTTTAGAGTCAAGGAAACTCAGATTCAAATCTTGTCTCTAACAACTTTTTGGCTGTGGGTAAGGCATTTCTCAGTGCTCCAAATAACACATGAAATATAGATTTGTACTGGTAGAGGAAATGAGCACATTGCTAGATCCAACTTCAGTAGTCTACTTTCAGGTTCTCAAATAGGACACCCCATTTCCAATTTTGCTCTCTTTGCATTCAATATCCCTTATCATCTCTGGTTCTCCTTGCTTCCTTCAAAAATGAGCTCAATTTAAGGCAATCCCAATAAACTTTGGATAGAAGCAGCCATCTGCATCCAGAAAGAGAATTTGGGGATTGAATGTAAATCAATACATACTATGTTCACTTCTTTTTTTGTTGTTTTATTCCTCTTTTATTGTTTTACCCTTTGTTCTGATCTTTATCTCCCAATATGATTCATATAGAAATGTGTATTTTAAAAAGTTAATATATGTATAATCAGAAAAAAGCCATTAACAAAATAAAAAATGAGATCAAGCCCCACCTTCTTCCATAAGGTTTTTCCAGACCTACTTGATTGTTATTTCCTTCCTCTCTTAGCTTACCCCCTATCTATTCTCTTTAAATCATATCTATCTATCTATCATCTATCTACCTACACAATACCTCCCCCTGGATAATGTAAACTCTTTGAAAGCAAGGGCCATTTTTTGCCTTTTTTTTTTGTATCTCCAGCTTTGAAGCCCACAGTTAGTATTTGATAAATGCTTGTTGACTGACTTTACTGATGGTAGTTGTCAGAATGGTTATAATTATAAACAGAATTATCTGTGATCAGATATCATCTGGAGAAGGTTAGATTCAGATTCTTTAGGAATTTAAACTTTAAGAAGGGATTAGAAATGGATAAGATGTTGACATTATTTTCATTGACTAATTATGCTACTGGAATAAACAAAGTACATTTCATTGACATTGCAAAGGTCACTCTGAATAACAAGGTGTTTATATAAAAATGGCTTTGGCCAAATCTGCTTTTAATATGTTTTGTGCCCATAAAAATTGTCAGATTTTTCATGATTTTTTTTAAATTTGTAAAATCTAGTTCACATTCATGTTTTTGATCTAATCATTTATTTTTGGTAACACATCATCCAATCTAATTGCCTTGAAAATGATTTATTAATGTTTTTTAAGCATTACCCTCAATTTTCAGTGACCTCTTCTCAATCCTTTGTTATAACAAAACACAGTCAAGCAAAGAAAATCAACATAATTTCCACATCTGAGAATATATGCCTTACTCAGCATCTGTTGTCTAAAACATATGCTCTCTTTTCTAATAGTGGATCCTTGGTTCTCTGAGGTGTACTGCTTGTAAACAACATCAATAAAACAGATTAAGGTTTATTTTGGGTCACATAATGAGAAAGTACAATTAAATAATGCATTTGACTATTTAGGGAGGTATGAAATCTTGATTCCTAAAGAACTTAGATTTTAGATATATTTTGAGTAGTTTAAATATTCCTCAATATAAAGAATATATTCAAAGTTATTATTAAATAAAATAAAATTAAAATAAAAAAAGAATATATTATATCAGCTCAGATATAATATGTGTTGTAGAATCAAAAATTCTAATTCTGCCTTTTCAGCACCTTTTTGCAAGCCCCCAAGGGTAATATATTGTCATAAAAAAGGATGTTCAAATTAAAGAGAGAAAAACAAGAGATAGAGAAGATGGGGCAAGAGGTGGAAAGACAGAGGTGGTGAGGGAGGGAGAGAGAGAGGAGAGAGACAGAGAGACAGACAGACAGAGAGAAGATAGAGAGAAAATGAGATAATGAAATAAACACACACACAGACAGACACAGAGTTTGAAAAGACACAGAGAGACAGAGACAGAGACAAAAGCAGAAACAGAAAGAGACAGAGACAGAGAGAGACAGAGAGAGAGAGATTTATTATTTTGCAGACTCAGGAATATGGCTTTAGTGAATTACCCAGGAAGTGATAAGACTGGTTCATGTTGGACAATCGCACAAGAATGCCTGATAATCCAGGTTGCTAAAACATTTAATTTGCAATGAGAAATCCAACTGTGATACAGACTAGGCATATATATATGATAATTATTATATTCTCCTTCGAGAAGAAAGCTGTTATGAGCTAGAAGAGTGTCTTCTGGGTGGGAAAGAGGACTAGCTAATCATCTACATTCTTCTTTTCTACTGCAACTTGCTAAAAATTGTTTATGAAGAAACTGACATTGAGCAGAGAGCAAATTAAGTATGGACTTTGAATTTACATCAACTGATGCTGAGTGAAATGAGCAAAACCAATAGAATATTATACCCAGAAACAAGATTATGTGATGATCAACTGTAATGGATTTGACTCTTTTCAACAATGAGGTGATTCAATGCAATTCCAATAGATTTGGGATGGAAAGTGTCACCTATATCCAAAAAGAGAACAATGAAGACTGAACGTGGATCAAAGCATAGTATTTTCTCCTTTTTTTTTTTTTTTGTAATTGCTTCTTATATGCTTGTTTTTTTCTTTCTCATGTTTTTCCCTTTCAATCTTTTTTTTCCTTGTGCAGAATGATGAATATGGAAATATGTTTAGAAAAATTACATATGTTTAACCTAAAAAATATAGAATTTGAAAAACATCATTTGATTCCATTGAAAAAATTACTGTAAGACTAAAAGTTAGCAATATTTCTTATGTTCATAACTAAATCTGACTTAAGTCTTTCCATTGGATCTTTGAATAAAAATCAATTGATATTTATTGGAATCCTGCTATATTCTTAATGCTAGGAGAATTACAAGAAGGGACTATAGGTACCATGAAATGTCCCTTGAAGAATTTATCTTCTTTCTTGGGAGACCAGACAAAAGTATGTGAAACCATTGAAAAATGATTATTTTTTGTATTGCCAAACTGTTACTGACTCTTTTTGTAGTGGCAAGGAACTGGAAATTGAGTGGATGTCTGTCAGTTGGGGAAATGGCTGAATAAGTTATGGTATATGAATGGAATGGAATATTATTATTCTATAAGAAAGGTAGAGCAGATTGTTTTAAGAAAAGCCTGGAAAGGCTTAGATGAACTGATGCTGTGTGAAATGAGCAGAACCAAGAGAACATTGCACACAGTTACAACAATATTAAGTGATGATCAACTATGATGGCCTTGGCTCTTTTCAACAATGAGGTGATTCACATCAGTTCCAATAGACTTGTGATGGAAACTGCCAACCACATCCAGAGAGAGAATTGTGGAGAGTGAATATGGATCCAAGTATTTTCACTTTTTTGATGCTGTTATTTGTTTGCTTGTCTTTTTTTCTCTTTCTATTTGATTTTTTGTGTGTACAGCAAATATGGAAATATATTTAGAAGAATTGTACATGTTTAACGCATGTCAAATTGCTTGTTGTCTTGGGGAAGAGAGAAAGGAAGAAAGAGAGAAAAATTTGGACCACAAAATTTTGCCAAGATGAATGTTGAAAGTTATCTTTACATTTATTTGGAAAAATAAAATACTATTAAAATAAAATAAAAGGAAAAAAATAACTGTTACTGGCTTTAAGAGAGACTCAGAGTAAGGAAAAATAAATGGGATCTGCAGTAGTTGTAGATGGTTTCTTGGAGAAGGTTAGAACTGAGTTGGAAGAATCAATAGCATTTGTATAAGCAGATGGTAATAGAAATGATTCCACAGATGGATTCTTCAAATGAAACATGTCTATTCAATTCATACCAACAGGTATCAGATTTACCTAAGTTAAAAAGAAGCTTTTTTTTTAAAGCCTGATTTATGATAGTAACTAAAGGATGCCTTCAGTAGAACTGATTAATTACATAATAGAATGTAAGCTCTCTATGGATAGGAACTATGAATTATATTTTAAAAGATAAAATAAAATTCCCAGAATATCTATTATAGTGCTAGGCATATGAAACATCCAAGTAAAATTGTTGTTGATTGTTCGGTAGTTGGCTTATTTATAGAAGGATGTCATCTATTACAATAATTAGGAGGCATGGATTAGTTGCCTTTCCTTTTTGCCATGTCCCTCCACCCCCCACCTCCCACCTCCCCCGCCAACCTTCCCCACTTATATGTATACTTAGGAAAATTTTTTTTAGATTTAGAAAGAATCTTAGTTCAACTGAGTTCCAGAGAGTTTAAGTGACTGATCCAACGTCACACAACTAGTATACAGTCAGCCCAAGAACCTAATCCAGATCCTTAAACTCCAACCTTTCTTTTCCCTGAACCATATTGTCATTAATTCGAGAAATTTATGTTTAAGGAAGCTACTTTCTGTCCTAGATCTCGACAAGATTTTTTCTTTTTCAAGAGCTAGAGTGGTGGTTGAGGGTTGAGCTGCCCCATGGGGGACCAGCTGGCTTGATTGTCAATATCAGTAATGACAACTGATAGAATTTCTGGGCTTGATTTACAAGTGATGTCGAATTTGCATTAGTGTGGTAGGTTTAAAATAACAGCCATGCATTAGATGGTATTCAGATTTAATGGAAAAATAATGATGACATTAAATCAGATTTTCTTATTATGGAGTGTTTTAATTTGGTGGCACCACTTTACTTTCGTGATCTGGCTTGTACTGGATTTAGGAAGGTGGGGTCTTCCTGCTGTTATCTGACCTACATCCATTCTGCCTTTTAAACAACAAGTTCACCTTTTCCTTTTTTCCCCCTCTCAGAAAGTGCTTTTCACTTTTTAAAACACAATAAATTAATTTTACAATAATAAAGATAAAACAGAGGGCATTGTTCTTCCTTACTTTATGAAACACTACTTCTAATGTGTTCTTTTTAAAAAGAGGAAATGCATCATTAAAGATATTGCATTATTTATCAGAAAGACTAATGAAATCCTAACTACAGTAACAATATACTTACAGCATAGTCCTGCCTATAAAACTCTGGTTAATCACCGAGGGAGAAGTGCCACTTTTTCTCTATGGCTTACAGCCCCAAACATCCTCAACCTTTGTCTAAAAAAGGGTTAGAGCTTTCAAGAATACTACCCATTTATGCTTCTAGGGAATTATGTTGTATTCCTCCAATGAGAGTTAAAGCCTTCAGAGAGACATACTGAAAGGTTTCAAAGTGCTACAAAAATTATTTAAGGAAGGAAGGAAATGAGTATTTATTAATAATCTACTGTGTGCAGGGAATTGTGCTAAATAGTTTCTAAAGTTGTCTCATTGGATCCTTCCAACAACCCTGGGTCCCTATTTTACAGTTTGAGGAGATGGTATCTCAGAGGTTAATGACTTAACTAGGATCACAGAGCTGATAAGAGTCTGAGGCTGGCTCTAAGCTCAGGTCTTCTTGACTCCAGATTCAAGGCTCTATTAATTGTACCACTCAGCCTCCTCAAAGATGAGTGCCTTGGCTCTTGCCACCAACCATCTTTCTCCTTTTCCAGTCTAGTTTCTTTCTACCTCAAGTTTCAAACTGTATGGACACTCTTGCCTTCTCCCCATTCTCTATTACTACTATATTTCTTCTTGCTGTTCCTTTCTGGACTATCCCCAAGTGTTTCTGAAATAAAACTTAAGAGGAGTAATTAGGGCTTTGTCCTAGCAAGCTTCCTTTCCAATTTCACCCTAGATGAGCTGCTTGCTCCCTAGAACCATCCCTTTCTGTTACTCATTCCTCCCTAAGTTCTCACTGCTATCCATGAACCTGATTTGGGCGGCCGTAGGTGCCAACATTCCCAAGCCAGTTTGTTTTAACCTACATGCCTTCTCACTTTTTCACACTTAAACCCCAACTCCCTGCCAAATCATCTTAGGAAGTATGACAGTTAGGAAGCTTGGGGGCAATTTTTAAAGTGTATGTTGTACTGGGACTTGTCTTCTCTCCATGCCGTCATCTTTTTCTAGCTTTTATGTCCTCTTCTCCTTTCCACCTACTTGAAAGCAATACAAGTAACAAAAAGAATAAGCATAACTTATGAAAGAATGAAGGTGTATGTGGGCAGATGAGCATGAATGTATGCATGTGTATGAAAGACACAGAGAGAGAGAGAGACATACACACAGAGAGAGACAGAGACAGAGAGAGAAACAGAGAGAAGAGAGAGAGAAAGAGTGAGAGCAAGAGCAAGAGAGAGAGACAGAGAGACAAGAGAGAAGAGAGAGAGAAAGAGAGCGAGAGCAAGAGAAGAGAGAAACAGAGACAGAGAGAGAAACAGAAAGACAGAGAGAGAGAGGGACAGAGAGATAGAGAGATAGAGAGACAGAGACAGAGACAGAGAGAGAAACAGAGAGAGGAGAGAGAGAAAGAGTGAGAGCAAGAGCAAGAGAGAGAGACAGAGAGATAGAGAGACAAGAGAGGAGAGAGAAAGAGAGCGAGAGCAAGAGAGAGAGAGAAACAGAGAGAGACAGACAGAGAGAGAGACAAAGACAGAGGGAGAAACAGAGAGAGAGAGGGGGGGACAGAGAGAGAGAAAGAGAGTGAGAGCAAGAGAGAGAGAGAAACAGAGAGAGACAGAGAGACAGAGAGAGTGACAGAGAGAGAGGAAAGAGAGAAGAGACAGAGGAGAAAGAAAGAGAGAGAGAGAAAGGGGAGGTGATAATAGAAGGTTAATGAAAATGGGAGTAAAAAGGATGAAAATGTTGGAGAATTACCAGTTCAAGGTTATGAACTATACTTAAAATATTAGCTCCTTGAGGGAGGGAACTATTCCATTTTTGTCTTTGTGAACTCAGTGCCTGATAAATAGTAGCTATTTGATAAAAGCTGATTCATTGATGTTAATATGCTATGCTGACGATGATAATGATGAAGATAACTAAGATGACAAGTTGAGCTCCATAATTTTACCAATTTACCAGTGAAACAAATACCCAATTCTATCTCTGAATAAAGTTGATGAGACAAATATATTTTAATGGATATATAAATGTGAAGAAATTATATCCATAAAGGGAAAATGAAGAGGATTATTTAGGGGATATAGATATTCTAGGAATTCTGAGGAATGTTGGCCCATTATTTGTAAGAATCCCATTTTTAACTTCTGTTATGCTTTTCATGAAGAGATTGCAAATAATATGATAAATATTAACTAATTAAGGTGCACCATTCCCTGGAGAATAAGAGCAGTATAGAATAGGGAATAATAATGGGCAGGGAAAGAATGAAGGAAAAAAAGAGATTTAAATTGAAGATGCAGGAAGAATTCAAGTAAACAGTATCTAATGTGTTGGACCTGAGCTAGAACATCTGAATCAATATTCCAGATTTAAGGAACGTGCTAGGAGATCTTGGCTATGGTGATAAAAATAACCATATAGCAAATCAATGTTGACCTAAAATGTGCCTATGTATGTATGTATATATATATATATGCATATATGTACATATTAAAATTAACTTTCTAGTTCTCATAAGTCTACTTTTCCTAATTTGCATATTAAATTCTCTATGTTGTTTGTTCTTTGTTCTTAAGATTTCTATGACATTAGGGAGGTGATGCCATGACATACAAGTGAATTGGATTTAATGAGAGAGAGCTGGGCAAGGTCACCTGCCTCACTTTCCCCTCCAGAGCTGTCTGAGTCCAGTGACCAGATACAGAGTAGGAGAAAGGCCTGAAGGCAATGGGAGATCTTGGTCTTTTTAAGCAAAGTTCTTTAACTGGTCTCACTTTGACTGAACCAAATACCCATTCAGTAATTAAATATAGGTAACAATTGAGGCAAAGATTTGGCCTCTTTTGAAGTACACTTTAAGTTGCTGAAAATTACTATCTCCAACCCAGATATTTCTTGCATAGTTTGCCTTCTTTCTTTTTATACTTTCTGATTGTAGATGGAATTTTCTTCCCCTTCACTGCTGAGTTTTTGTCTACTCTCTGCCCCAGAACATGGGTATGCATATGAGAATTGTGTCCAAGTTGGGAGACAAGAAAAGTTAGTCTGTTGATAATATTCTTCTCCCCAGTCTCCCACATCCTTCTGTGACTTATTCTATGCTCAGAATGTTCATGTCTTTTGGGGGTCCTGCTTCATTTCACAAAAGTCTCATCATCTTCTCAATTCAACTTCCATTGAGACTTTAAAGAATGTTAATTTTTCTAATAAGTAGAAACCACATTGTTTTATGCTAAGATAAAAATCCCTCCATTTGGGGCAAATTTGAGTTAAATTATTGTACCACTATCATTTATACGTAAAAATAAGAATTAAGGAAGCCTTATTAAGATAATTGCTTATAGTTAACTGAACCTATAAAATGTTAGTAATTTTTTGAGTAGTGTCCAACTCTTCGTGATCCCATTTGGGATTTTCTTGGCAAAGATACTGAGGTAGTTTGCGATTTCTTTCTCCAGCTTATTTTACAGATGAGGAAATGGAAGCAAACAGGTTTAAGTGACTTGCCCAGGACCACACAGCTAATAAGTATCTAGGACTATATTTGAACTCAGGAATATGAATCTTCCTGACTCCAGACCCAGCACTCTATGTATTATGGTACCACTTAGCTGCCAAACCACTAAAGAAATTAGATATTTGTATTAGACACTTACTAAAATGCCAAGCAAACCAAAGATGATTGATTAATCTTGCTAATGCTGACTGGCTATCCCATTCTCCTGCTCAACAATTTTCAGTGGCTCCATATTATCTTTTAGATAAACTACAAACTATTTAGGTTAGAATTTAAAGACTTTCTTTGGCTGGCTCTAATGTACCTGCCAGAATTATTTCGCATCACTACTTTTTATGAACTCTCTGTTCCTGAGAAGCCAGTCTACATTTTTTCCTCCTTCAGCCTTGGTAATTCCATTTTCTGCCTCTATTCTTTACATAGCTTCCCTTCACAACTGCAATATATTCTCTCTTTATCTTTGATTGTTGAAATTCTTTTGTTCCTTTAAATCAGAAGTAGGAAACCTTCTTTCAACCATTTGGACACTTATGACATTATTTGTGGCCATACAAAATTATCAGCTTATAGAACTCAAGCAGTGGGACATTGTTGTACTTAACTTTAGGCTCATCATTGCTGTGGTTGCCTTAGCAAATGATTTCAAGGGCCTTATATGATCCAGGGGTCTGACATTCCCCATTCCTGCTTTAGAGATTAATTTAAAGTGTCACCTACTCCAGGAAGACTTTCCCATTTCCCTTAATTGTTAGTGCCCGCTCCCTCAACAGATTATTGCTTATCTGTAAGACTGTTGTACATCTCTAGTAGGGCAGTAGTTTGGTTATTTTGTTTGTTTAGTGCCCCTACTGCCTAGCATGGTGCATTACATATGGCACATCATTAGTAGCTATTTGTTAAATGAAGGAATGAATGATTATTTTAGACTCACATGGGTGAAATTTTGCTGCCTCTGTGGATCAAGTGAGCACAAGGTTATAGAAGAAATGGTTTTCTGAAAGAACAGCTGTTGTGTCAAAACTCAAAGGAGGAAGAGATGGAAAAAATGACTCAGGAAGTGGAACCAACAGAAAATCATTTATGGGAAAGGGCATACTGGGGTTCAAAATGCAATGACAGGTGTCCAAATTGAACATCCAGCCTTTTGTCTTCATTGGGCCATCCTTTTGCCTACATTCTCTTGCTTGCCAATGTCTTTACACTCCGTGGCATTTGGTGATAAGACCCAATAAGCAGTGGACCATGACTTTGATTCCAGGAAAAAAAAAAGTGAACTTAGAGAGAAAATGACAAACCATATTCACAGAATAAGTCAATGTTAAAGGACATCATCTTGCATAATACACGTCAGGAGGGAGTGGTTTAAGTAGCAGAGAGAACATTGTATTTGAAGTCAGGGAACTTGGATTTATAACCTGACTTTACTTACCAGCTATGTGATTTCACCTTTTTGGACCTCAGTTTCCTCATCTATAAAATGAGGAGTTTGAATTAGATGAACTCCATGGTCTCTTCAAGCTCTGATTCTGATTCTTCTTGCATTCAGTCTGGAAGGAAATTATGTCAATTCCTTGAGAATGGAGGGTCTCAATGAGGCCTTCTTCTTCCCACTAGAGGTTTGAAAAACCATCTGGTGATGGAATCAGCATCAAATTTCACTTTGGGCCATGTTATCCCATCAGTTCTGTTCCTAGGAGAATGTCAATGGTGGAAATTGCATTAACTCTTTTGTCACTAACGTAGCAAGTTTAGTGAAGTTACTTGATTAAGAATTAGCTTAGAACCCAATAAACTAGCTTATTCATTATGTACAAGATATAACTAATGTTCTCATGGGTTTGGTAGATGACAGACTTATGACTGGATAGTAACATTCCATCTTCCTACTCCCCTTTTTCCAGGCAGTCCTAAATAGCATGAACTCTATTGATGTGACTGACATCCATCATGACACAGATTATTGCTTATTCTGTGGAATTCATCCCTTTCTAGATTTTAGGTACAAAACCTTCCAAGGTATCCCATGCTTTTCTTTTCTGATATTTATTCAGTTTATTTTTGAAATTTCTTCTCTTAACTTACCTGAAATGGTTAATGTAACTTCTTAAAGTGTCCCAGGGAGGAACCTCTGCTCTGAGAGAATTCAATTCTATATAAAGCTGCCAAGATGTAAAATTCTCTGATAACTCAAAACAAATGTCCTGTTTCTCATTTTTTAATAAAATGAAACTGTCCTAAGAATGCATGACACAATAACCCAAATATATGTGTGACCTTTTTTACCAAGATAGAACACATACAATGTATTCTATCCATAATCACAGATGATACCTGATCTTTGGGTCAAAGTCATACTTTATTTGGAAAGTAGGAAAATGAAAATTTCATTTTTACATGCAATTTCCAAGTCTTGCTCTTTCTATAGTGAAATTGATAGATATAAGTTATATTCCTGGCCCAAACTTACCCCTAAAGGTCCTAATTCTTATTTTATCCAAGACATATCATGCTCTGTGTTAAGACTTCTTGCTGTACCTCTCTTACTTACACATCTGTGTAAGTTACACTGCAAATACTCTTGGAATTCACTCACTTCTATGGATGAAATCCCTCAAATATAACTTCCAGTTTGCTGTAATTTGGCTAACTTTTTGAAACCACTCCCAAATTGAAGTCTTTGTAAAATACGTGGTTTGTAAAGAGAGACAAACTTCCCCTGAAATGGAATCACACTTATCCACATGAAGATGGAGATCATAAAAATCAGAAATGAGAATAGTGCCTTGGAGGTGAGCTCATGGTATGAGGTCATGCTCTGCTGATCTGAGAGAGCATCAGTGCATACTGGAATAATCAATCAGGAGATAAAGAAAGATTTTTTTTTGGCAAAAAAAGCTTTTTAGAGCTGCAACATGCCAGGACTAGATATAATTTGCAAACAGGATAATTTAGAGGACTTTATCAATCACAGATAATCTCCCTTTTTCCCAGGATTCTATATTGGATCCCCTTTGGCCCAGTGGTGAATATTTTGATTGAATCTCTATTCTTTATGACTTGCCCATTATTTATTATCAAAGGATCATTCAGCAGGATTATTTCTGTCATATCTTCCAAGGAATCCTAAATGATCTTCATGTATAGATAGGTTATAACTTGCAAAAAGGGCCAGCAAAGCAGCATTTCCTTCTATTGGGTCAAATGCCTCTTTATAATCCAGAAACGGTAAACAATGGGATCTTACATTCCCCAAATCTTTCAGTCAGTTATGAGATGGCCTCCAGACTGACTGGGGACCAACCATGTCCATCAACAGAGAATATAGAAAGCTCTGATTTTCTTCTTCTCCTTCCATAATTTATCAATAGATATTAAGAAAAGAGTCCAGTATCAACTGCTGCCACTGAGGGGAGCCATGGGTTTCCCCCCTTCTCAACTCCCTCATCTGATCCCACTGCCATGTGCTCCATCCCTCTGTGCCCTGCTGCTGTATTCTCACAAGGTTAAGGATGCCCTTAACTCCTAGATCTCTACCATTGCTGGACATATTCCTAGTATCCAATCTATTCCACTCTAACACTATCTCTTTGGCAGCTCAATAAGCTCATATTGAGCTTAGCTATTACTTTCTAAGACCCTCTGGGTCTTACCATTTGCTCTACTACTTTCCCTATCCGAGTACTATTGAACCTTTCCATCTGCCATAAACTAAACATAAATCCTCCTTAATGTGTTTTCTCTCTCCCTCAAAATGTGATCCCTTTGAGGGGAAATTGAAACAGTGACTACTTCAATTTTCTAGCTGTAACCTGAGTGCTTAGCACAGTGCTCAACACATAGTATTTAAAAAACATTTTTTCTATTCCATTTCAATTCATGTATAGATGACTCAAACATTTTATTTATTTGAGGTAGGGTAGGCATATTGGTTCACAGATTCATCAACAACATTTTTTAAAGATTCCAAGGCCTGTGATTACCTTCCCCAACCCCCCATTCTAGATGTCTTACCCCCATCTTTAAAATATCTTGTAAATTGTTCCCTCGATGGCTTCACAAGTATATCACCTGCAGAATGAATTTCCTCTCCATATTTTATCTAGTTTGACGGCTATTTCCATCTCTGCACTCTTTAATGCTATTTCTGCTTCCTCTATAAGCACCTCAGGGACTTTGATGTTATAGTCCAAGTGTGGTGGTTCCACTATTCTTGATGTAGAAAACACTCTGTACTAATAGTTTTTGCAAATCTTTTCCATTTTTCTTTGGATTGCAGTTCTCTTTCTGTTTTAATACTTGCATCCTCTGGGATAACTTTGCTTAGTTAGATATTTTGCTCAGTTTGCTTTAGACAGGTTTTATCCTCCATTGCTTCTCTCTGTGCTTTATGAGATGATACTGGTCATCATCATCCATCATTCTTCATAGGATTTTACAAATGAGTTTGCATTTTAGCCTGATATTGTCTTTGGCAGCCATCCCTGTGTGTTTGGAGAATAAGTGGAGTGTTTGATCCCTAAAGTGTTTTCTGGGTTCTTTTAGACACCCCATTGTGATAATTAATTTACATTACTTCAATAATGTATTACATTACTTTTGCCTTATGTTCAAATCTAAAGTTTTTTTTCTCTCTGCAACTCCTGGTTCTTCCCTTGGGAGTCAAACTGAACAAATCTGATTTCTTTTTCCTCAACAGCCCTTCAAGTTAGTTTGAAGATAATTATCATATTCCTCTATTTAAGTTGTCTCTTATTTTTTTTCTAGGTTAAACAAATCCAGCTCCTTTAAAGGAGATTTTTATGAGAATGGGTAGGAAGACTGGAGTAAAGGGGAATGGACAAACATTTTTTAATCACCTACTATGCACTGGGAAGCTATTGTGCCAATTTTTTCATAAATATAATCTCACTTGATTCTCACAGTTACCTAGGGTGGGAGTAGGTGTTATTTTAATCCTCACTTTACACTTGGGGAAATTGAGTTCTAAGGTTAAGTAATTTGCCCAAGGCCACATAGCTACTAAATGTCAGTTTGGATTTGAATTCAGATCTTCCTGACTCCAGGCCCAATGTTCTATCCACTGTGCCACCTAACTGCCTCATATGGTATGGGTCTTGAGGCTTTTAACCATCATCCTTGCTCTGTGTTCTTCAGCTTATCAGTGTTCTTCCTGAGATATAATTGTGATGAAGATAAAATACAGGAGGACTGTCACGTTGCTAGTTCTGCATGCTATACTTCTCTAGATATAGTGAAAGGTTCATATCAACTTTCTTGGATGTCCTAAGACAATGTTGAATCATTTTGAAATTACAGTCCACTGAGAAACCCAGATCTTTTTTAAATGACCTATCTTATACTTAAAATCACGTCTCTCTCTCTCTCTCTCTCTCTCTCTCTCTCTCTCTCTCTCTCTCTCTCTCTCTCTCTCTCTCCCTCCCTCCCCTCCCCCCCCCCATGACAATTTGTCATAGTCAAGGAAATCTTTGAAATTTTCTCCCCATCCAGCCTGCATTTAACTGCTGCTTCTTATTTTTAAGAAAAGAAGAATATCTTTCCAATAATCATTTTCTTTTTCAGTAGCTAGGATAAAGCTGCACTGATGATAAACCAGTATGATTAAATCTCTCAGAAAATTCCTCTGCCTGTGACATTTAATGTATTCTTAAGATTTATAGTACAGTACAGTATTCCTTTCTTTCTAAATAGCACATACTGTGCTATGTACCCCACTGTGCACGGAGAATTAAAAAGGATTCTGTAGTCACTAAAAAATGTCATTACTTAATATATACATTTATTTATAATTTATAGGAATAGGGAAAATTAGTTTTATCAACTTGAGATTCCACTCAGTGTCGAAAATTCATAGTTTTATTTCCCATTCAGGAGTTACAAATTCAGTGTGTCTCTGGAAAAAACTTCAGTTCTAAGCTGCTAGAGGGGTGTGTGTGTGTGTGTGTGTGTGTGTGTGTGTGTGTGTTGAGGAGGGATGGGAATGGATTAAAAGGAACTTCCCAGGCAGTTCCAGAAATGGGAAAAGATTTTAAAACAATGATGTGCTGTCCATGGTGGTACAGAGCTATACTCTCTGCTACTGGTAAGCTGAGGCTGGTGGATGCCTTGAGTTCTGGGGTTTTGAGTTCTGGTAGAGCTAACTTCCTCTCTTAGATCACTGCCTTGACATGGGAGAAGGGATTACATAGCTCAATGAAGCATGAGTTATGCCTTGCACTGGTTACTCAAGATGGACAGGTCACAGTAGAGAATACTGACAGACGGTGATCTGTTAGAGAAGGAACTGGCAAACCATTGCAGTATCTTTGCCAGGAAAATCCCCTGGACATAATTAAAATGATAAAAGACACGACCCTGAAACATGAGCCTATCAGGTCAGAAGGACCTTGTCACAAAGGTCATCATTGAACAACAATAATAAGGACTAACTCACAAAGTCCAGCACTAAGAAAGGGAATCTTGGAGAGCAGAGAGGTATACTAATTTCCCTATGAGGAACAAAGTAGTCAAGGCTGAAAATGAAACAGGTCAAAGTTTCCAGATGATTAGAAGTGGAATCAGACTGAGTGGCTATTCACTGCACTTTCAGCATGGGAGAGATTGGGAAACCTTTTCCAAAAGAAAAAAAAAAGAAAAAGACACAATGCTATAATGTTTGCATTACTACCCTTTAATTAGAAAAACATGCTATTTACATTAAATTATCTTTGAAAAACAAGGGTTTAAATGGAAAAGAAAATATTTTGCAAAACTTGGCAAAGTTTAACGGAGCTTAAAACTTTATTTTACTGAAAGAGAAAACAGCATCCCAAACCAGCCCCCAAACAAATGTCCTGCTAGTGGCACATCTACAAAATCTTTCCCAGTTAAGAAACATTGGAATTGTAAAGGAGAACCAACACTTTCTAAAAATAACCCAACAAACACAAGTTCTCCAGGTTTTGTGAAAATGAAAAAAAACAGCAGGTTCTTCTTGTCCTCTGAATGTTGCAAAGAGGGATCAGGGTAAAAGCTCCAGGTCCGTTCTTTCTTTCCCATGTGTTTGGACTGAGAAAGAGTTGGTTGTGTTTTTGCTTTGTTTTTTTTGCCAAAACCTTGATGGAGTTTAATTTGGATTTTCAAAAATTCTCGTGGAAAATTTTAAAGTATATTAGTTTTTGTTTATAATTTCACTTTCTCTTTGACTAGAAAGAGCCCATTTAAACTAGATATCTAATTGTTAGTATTCTCTCCCTCCTCATATTATCTTTTATTATTTATATGTACACATTGGAACCCTCCCCCAATTGTCTTGAGTTCCTTGAGGGCTGGAATTGTTTTCATTAAAAAAAAAAATTCCTAACATCTAGCAGAGTTCCTTGCATGTATTAAGTGCTTATCAAGTGTTTATTGAATTTAATTTCCAGATTCCTATTCATTTTCAAATTTCTCATCTCTCTCTGCTCCAAGATATTTTTGATTGATTCCATTCTCTGATGACAAAGGGAGGGAGAAGATAAAACTGGAAGAAATGACTTCAGGGTTTTTTGGGGTTTTTTGCACTGGATCTCCTTTTTCTAAGACTATCATCGTGGGCTTTGTTTCTAGGTGTTTATATAGGTGGGAGTTTATATCTTGCTTGTACTTACCCCTACCTAGTACATAGCAATACAGAACAAGCAATGCTAAAGAGTATTAGATCAGTTTCTATCCAGTACAATTTATCTGACTCATTCTGAGAATGAACCTGCCTTCTTTTCCACTTCCAAAAGGAGAGTGCCTGTGGGCAAGGAAAGGAAAGAGACAAGGGTATTTGGCAATATATTTTTTTTCTTTTATTCAATTCTCTTGTACAAAATGACTAATATGGAAATGTTTTAAACATTTGCACATGTATAATCTATTATATCAATTGCCTTACCAAATCTGAGAATGGGGGTGGGGAAAGGAGAGAGAATCTGGAAATCAAAACTTTAAATAAAAATGTTTTTAAAAATTGAGGAAAAAAGAATACCTGACAAAGTTAGTCAGAAATCCCTGACATGACATAATTATTAACGACACTTTTTTTTATGGTGGCAAAGAAATTAAAGGAATATCCATCAATTGGGGAATGGCTGAATAAGTTGTGATACATGAATGTAATAGAATACTATGGTGCTATAAGAAATGATGAGCAGGCAGATTTCAGGAAAACCTGGAAAGCTTTATTTGAACTGATATTTAGTCAAGCTAACAGAACCAGGAGAACTTTGTACATAATAATATTGTGAGATGATTAACTGAGAATAACTTAATTCTTCTCAGCAATACAATCCAAGACAATTCTAAAAGACTCATGATGGAAAATGGTATCCACATCCAGAGAAAGAACTGATGGCGTCTGAGTGCAGATTAAAGCCTACCATTTTCTCTTTCTTCAGGATTTTTTTGAGGGGAAGTTCCTCCTTTTGTTCTGTTTCTTCTTTCATAACATGACTAATGTGGAAATATGTTTAACATGACTGCACATGTATAACTATAACCTATTTCAGATTGCTTGCTATCTTGGGGAGGGGAAATAAGAAGGAGGGAGAAAAATTTGGAACTCAAAATTTTATAAAAAAATATGGAAAACTATCTCTACCTGTCATTGGAAAAAGTATTTACATTTTTACAAAATCCTAAGGAATAAGATGGGTTGGTTTTTTTTGTTTGTTTGTTTGTTTTCCTGAACTTAAAATTTTAAAATTATTCTGCTTAAACAGAATAGTTCTTAACCAGAATTATACATTAATTTCTCAAGCAGATTCCAGCCAGCCTTACCAGATTCACTTCCTAACATTTCCCATCACTTGCTCTATGTTCCAGGAAAACTGGGCGATTTGACTTTCAGTAAACTCAGCCACCTACCTCTGGCCTTCTTATATTTTCAAAGGCTAGCTGTTACCCATACTTAGCCTATACTCCTTCTACATCTACATTTTTAAACTTCTTAGCTTTCCTTAGGGCTCAGCTTGGGTTTTCCTTCTGCTGCAAGCTTTTCCTGATCCCTCTAGTAACTAGAATTCTCTTACTTGGATTATTTTGAATTTACTTATCTGTTCATTGGATATTTCTTCCAAAAGAAGATAATAAGCTCCTTAAGGATGACCTGTTTTTGTTATTCTTGGCTCTGTTATTAGTACTTACAAACCCTTACATATAGTCAATTATAAAAATATGTTGAATTAAATTTCCATATTAGATTGAAAGTTGGAAGGTATCTTAGACTTTTCAGGCATAAGACCACCTCATCCAAATCACATTTAACAAAAGGAATTTGTTAGGTCAGGAAAGGTAAAAGATTTGTTCAGAGTCATTTAGCTAGGCAGCTGGTGGTTTAGTAAGTAGAACATTTGGCCAAGGGACAGGAAAATTTGAGTTCAAATTTAGTCTCAGACAAATTATTAGCTCTATAACCTGAGGTAAATCATTGTGCCTCTGTTTGCCTCAGTTTCCTCAACTGTAAAACGGGGATAATAATAGTGAAGAGGGAACTCCGAAACTCTGAAAATGCTTAAAGGAGAAAATCTCCTTCAACTCCGCCTCAGTGATGGACTCCACCCAGAAGGACAAACAGTTTCATCTTTGTTATTGGGTGGGGTCAGCTCAATCCTGAAACCCACTGAATTCAATTCAAATTCCAGCTCGAAGCTGAAACCCAGCTTGGGGACAACTTGGGACTCTACCCATGAGCCCCCTTCAGCTTGTAGCCAAAGCCCCCTATTATAAAAGAGCCAAACTAAAACCTTCTCTTTGTAGAGGTTCCTAATATGCCAGCCATACTGTGCTTAGGACCCCAAGGAACTTTACCCACTGGAATACTCTTTTCTAGTGCCCTCTTCTCTTTACCCTCACCTATTTCCTTAACCAGACTTTAACCTTATTTCCAATCCTCATAATAAACTCTTTTATCAATTTAGGTTTTCAGGTCTATAAATTCCTTTACAGAGAACTTATGCTTGCGCCAAATCCCAAGGGATTGCAGGGGAGACAAACCCCTCTATTTGATTCCCTGAACCTCGAACCCGCCACTAGACCTCATTTAACTCCCTGACCACCAAAAACCCTAATTTCATTTGGGTTCCCCAAATCTAAACCTCATCAATAGCACCTACCTCTTAGGATTGTTGTAGGGATCAAATGACATAATAATTGTAGAGTGCTTAACATAGTAGGTGTTATTTCTTCCTTCCCTATCTCCCTTCCTAAAATTACATAAGTAGTATGGTTCAGAACTAGAACTTTCCTATGCCTTAATGATGTAAGTGTCAAAATAAGTGACAATTCAATATATCATAAAGAAACCTTTTGCACTTGAATCCAGATGGCTTTGGAAGAATAAAATAAAATTTAGCTCAATGATCCCTATATATTATCATGGGGGCAAAAAAAATGAGTGCATAAATCTTTATCAAATGCTCTTCTTTTTAGACAATTCCCAAATTTACATGTTTGCTTATTTTTCTTATTAAAAAAATTCTTCCCATCGGTAAATTATTAAGAAGATGGGATTCAAGTAATCTTTGTTTGAGCTCCATGACTCTTAGTTCCAGAGTGAGCCTGTTTTCACTTTGTAATTCCATTGCCTCCTTTGCTGGAAGGGTTCAGTGTAAGACTGGGCATTGGATCAAGAACCTTGGTCCATTATCTCTTGGTGTTTCCATTTGAAATTACATTTTTGTTTAATTTCAAACACATTTGATCCACAACAATGAAGCACAAGATTCATTGGGTGGCCTTTTCTGGCTATACCTCTCAAATCAAGTCAGTGAGCCTTAGATAAATAGAAAATATGAATACAATGTCTATGAGGACATATTCCCTATTACCATTCAGGGGTTCAGACTGGAGGAAATCTGTACTAAAGTTCACATCTTTTTATGATTGCTTTTTTATTTGTTTCCTACACTTTCAGACTAAGAACATAGAGCTCTCAGAAAGGCATGATAGGATCAGGCTGTTTTCTGGAGATCTCAGCCTAAATTACAGATGTTTTGGCTCAGTTAATAATAAACTGTTCTTTAGCCTATTTTTAAATTTTAGTTCATGAAGTAATAGGAAAATATAGCAACCTTAGAGTACATGCCTTAGTTTCAAGCCCTGTTCTCATATTTTACATTTTCTGATTTTGGCTTTGGCTATAAATGGGGTTAGCTGGAAGCTGATTAATGAAAAATCATCGGTGTCCTTCCCTTTTCATAATTTATCTTTGACACTCTCTCTCCTCTGTGCCAAGTCCTGTGGAATCTATGGAAGTTATCTTCTGTACCCATTCTAAGTTCTTCACTCAGAGATTTTCTCTTTCTACCCTTGAAGTCTCTCATGCCCTTCACTGCTGATCGCAGCATGTTCAGTGGAAAAATCATTGTTTTGGAATTAAAATAACAATAATCCTAGTTCTTTCCCTAACTACGTATATAATGTTGATAATCTTTTCATGTTTCTGAGCCTCAATTTTTTTTCATCTATAAAATAAAGTGTTTGGACTAGATGGTTTCTAAGGGATCTTCTAGTTCTAAACCTATGATCCTACATACGTTACTTCTTGACTGACATCATATGCTTCTCCCTTTCTCTTCCACCATCCCCAGATACCAAGAGTTTGCCAAAACCATATTCTTCTCAATTTGCTTTACATTTTCTATTTCTCATTTCTTCAGAGATGTCCAGATCAGAGATTAGCTAAATCCAGTCTCTCCCATTTAATAAAGATACTAAGGCTTAGAAATGTACAGTGGTCCACTTAAAAGGTCATCCAAGAAAGAAGTATCAGACCTGGGATTTGAACACAGATCCTTTGAGTAAAAATTCCATGGTCTATCATTTTTTTCTTTTTAATAGTTGTTTATTTTTTTCAAATATATGTAAAGATAGTTTTCAACATTCATTTTTGTAAAACTTTATGTTCCAAATTTTTCTCCTGTTTCATGTTTCCCCTTTCCACAAGCAAACAAAAACCACAACAGCAAGAACAAAAAATGAAAATACTGTGCTGTGATTGACATTCAGTCTCAATAATTCTCTCTTTGGATATAGATGGCATTTTCCATCCCAAGTCTATTAGAAGTTTCTTGAATCACCACATTGTTGAAAAGAGCCAAGTCCATCACTGTTGTTCATCACTAATCCTATTACTGTGCACAATATTCCCCTGGATCTGCTCGCTTCACTCAACATCAATTAATATGTCTTTCCAGGCTTTTCTGAAACCAGCATGCTTATCATTTCTTACAGAGCAATAATAATCCACTACATTCATATACTATAACTTATTCAGCCATTCCCCAACTGATGGACATCCACTCAATTTCATAATATATCTGTTAATCCATATTTCCATATCTATTTCCTAAAGTGAAAATGAGTCAATTGAAGAAACAAAATTCCCTACAATGATAGAGGGTCAAAAGAGAACCATAGCTTCCTTCTTTTCCTCTCAGATAAAATGTGCATTGTAACAAAAACTTTCCAGCAGAGCTGGGACAGGATATTTATGCATCTCAGGCAAAATCTGAGAACTTTACTCTTCCTCACCTTCATATTTGAAAAACTAGACCTTGTATCCATCAGATTTAAGCTTTATAACACCTTTGATGAATCACAAAATAATTATGTGCCACAGAGAAGGATTTCCTATCTTTTAAAATACAGGCATTAATTAGAAAATTATCCCTGTGTAGCCCTCCTATTGTATTACATCTTTGGTGCCTATCTGCTTTTTCTTTGTTCTTTCCCACCATCAGATCTTTTCCAATGAATCCTGTTTTTTGATTACATGGCCAAAGCATTTAGGTTTCCACTTTGGTATTTGACCTTCCAGTGACTAACCTGAATTAATTTGTTGAAGTATTGACTAATTTGATCTCCTTGCTGTCCAAAAGACTCTCAAAAGTTTTCTCCAGCATTACAATTCTAAAGTATCAATTCTATGGTGTTCAGTTTTCCTTATAATCCAACTCTCACAGTCATACATTGCTACTGGAAAAACCATAGATTTGATATATTGAACTTTGTTGACAAGGTGATATCTCTGCTTTTTACTATGTTATCTAGATATTCCATAGATTTTCTTACAAGGAGCAAATATCTTTTAATTTCATAGATGCAGTTGCCATGTGCAGTGATCTATGAACTCAGGAATATAAGATCTGACACAGCTTCCATTTCCTCTCCTTCTATTTGCTAGGAAGTGATGGTACTAGTTGCCAAAAATTCAGGTTTTTTTTTTTTTTTATGTTAAGCTTCAGGTCAACTTTTACATTTTTTTCTTTCATCCTTATCAAGAGACTTCTTAATTCTTCTTCCCTTTTTGCCATCAGAGTAGTATTGGCTGCATATCTGAGAAAGGGGGAAGGCAAAGAATGAGATGGATCATGGAAGCAACAAACAGGAACTTGGACAGACTTCAAGAGATAGGAAAATCTATTTCTCCTCCTCTCCAAGGCTAAGGTAAAGATACCTGAGATATAATTTGTATTTCTTCCATTTGTAGGGTTTTTCATTCATTATCTCTTCTCCCCCTCTCCCACATTTTCATCTATAATATAGTGAAGTTTATCTGAGAGGAAAACAAGCCTCTAGATAACTTGGAATGAGATCCAGGTAAGGCAGACAATTCCAAGAGCACTTGTTAATGTAAGTGGTCTTCTCTTATATATTAAATCTCTCCCCCAGTCTTTTTTCTCTCTCCTTTATTTTCCTAGAGAAATTTTATTTCACTTTATAAAGTGATTACAGGTAGCAATGGTGGATACATGAGAAGAAAAGTTTCTGATTCTAAACAAATTTACTTATTTAAGAAACCAAATTAAGAAAGGCTTAAGGGATTTAAAATTCAATTAGAACTCATGTTAAACAGCATTTTGACATTCCACCTCATACTTGAGGTCTCTTCTATATTCCAATTTGACTTCAAAGACAGAAAAGCTAATGTGAAAGTAAGTGAAGAGAGTTTATAAGAAAGCATTTGGCATTTCTAAGTCTTTGTCCTTTCTCTTTTGTGGCAAGGTTAGTTTTGGGGAGGGAATTTTTTTTCCTGTGGCAGTTTTTACAATTTGTGATTGCTGTAGCTTGAGAGTACTTTGACTTTTCTGATTAAACTGCTTTGCTTACTACAACCTAAAGCCGAATTTGTCCACAATTAGATTTAAAATCAGAAAGGTTTATAAGGGAAAGAGAATAGAATAAGTATTTACATAGCTCATACTATGTGCCAAGTACTGTGCTAAAGACTTTATAAATATTATCTCAGTTGAATCTTTTAACAGCCAAGGTACTATTATTTTCCTCCTTATTTTACAATTGAAGAAATTGAGGTGAATAGATGTTAAGTGACTAGTTCAGGATTATGGAGCTAGCAGTATGTAACTGACTCCCAACTTAGCGCTCTATTCACCAAACCACCTAGCTGCTTATTATTAAGTTCCTGGGACCACATGAATGGTAATATCCTGATGACTTATCAGTTAGATGTATTTTTGGATGGAGAGAGTGGAGCCTCAAACCGAGGAGCTAAGTAGCACTGTAGCCTTATTGTACATCCTTGCTATCTTTGGTTCAATATCGCACAAGTACTTCTTTTTGTCCTAACATTACACCTGAACTAAAAAGGTATTGGAGTTAAGGTGGGAGACAGAGCCAAACTAATAGAAGCCAGAGTTTCAGGAAGGCAAAGTTAAGGGCACTATTATTCCCCACATAAAGTTATACCCCCTTTAGTAAAAACAAAACACAACAAAACAAATTCAATCACAAAGGAATCTTAAAGACATCATTTTAATGCATTTTATGTAGAAATAAAAAAGGAAAAAATAGATGACAAGGATTTGCAAACACACAGCTGTTGCACAGAAATGCCATTAGAAATGCCAATACATTGCTGAGGGATAAGCATTTCTCCCCTCCTTACTCTCTCCACCCTTCCCATGTTGTTAAACTTTATTTGGTTATCTTTGGCTCTCAAATTTCCAGCCATTTCTATTCATGCCTCATTTTTTTTTTAATGATGAATGCAACAAAAGTGGAATGGAAGCATTAAAAAAAAAAAAAAAACAAGTTCCACTTGATACACAAACCTGAGTATCATTGTCTTCTTTGTGGTTATGGGAAATTCTTCTGATTCTATCCAGAATCCTATCATGGGACTATGGAAACCATGTTTAAGCAGAACTATTCTACTGAAAAATCAGATTTTTTTCTCTTCCCTATTTATTTTTGTTCCTCCACATATAAGAGGCAGTCGGGTGCAATGGAACACATACTACATTTGGACTCAGAGGGCTTGGCTTTGTATGCCAAACTAATCTTTTTTTCTTTTGGCTGACTGTGGGGGAGTCAATTTACCCCTCAGGATCTTGATTTATTTTTCTGTAAAATGAAAAGATTTGCATTTTCTCTTTCATTTCTAAAACTATGATACTATATGATGTATGTGTATGTATACATGTGCAAGAGAGAAAAAGAGGAAAGGAGAGAAGGAAAGAAAGAAGAGAATGGAGAAAAAAGGAGATGGAGAGAGATACACAGAGAGAGTTTGTCAGTCAACAAACATTTACTATGTGCCAGGTATTGTGCTTAGAGGAAGGTAAGTGGCTCAATGGATGGAATACTGGGTCTGGAATCAGAAAGTCCTGAGTTCAAATGTGGCCTCAGACAGTCACTAGCTGTGTGATCCTGGGAAAGTCACTTAACCCTGTAATCCACTGAAAAAGGAAATGGCAAATCACACTAAAACTTCATAGACAGAATTAGCATGTTATAGTCCAGGTCATGAAGAGTCAGATTCAGCTAAAGGACTGAACTACAATAACCAGACAGAGTGCTAAGTTCTAGGGATACAAATGAAAGTGAAAAGAAAAACAGCCCTGTCCTCAAAGAGTTTACATTCTAAAAGGGGAAGACAACTGTAAAAGGGAGATGAGCCAGGAGAGGAAGAAAGCTGTTTCCTCCTCAAAAAAGAGGTCCAGGGAGAAACTCACCAGTGGAGAAGGTGGCTGCAGAGATAACAATGGTGGTTTAGTTAAAGCTTTAATGCTCTAAATCTATGCTCTTAGTGGGAAAGAGCATGAAGGGAGTAAACACTTATAGATAACCAATTATGTGCCAGATAGTATGCTAACCACTTTTGACAAACATTATCTTGTCTGATTCTCACAACAATGAAGCTAAATAGGTGCTATTGCTAACCTCATTTTACAATGGGTAATTAGGGGCAGCTAAATGGCACAGTGGGTAGTGCTTCAGAGCAGCAAGTTGTGTGCCCCTGGGCAAGTCACTTAATCCTATTTGACTCAGTTTCCTCATCTGTAAAATAAGCTGGAGAAAGAGACAGCAAATCATTCCAATGTCTTTGCCAAGAAAACTCCAAATGGAGTGATGAGTTCTGAAGAATCAGCATGAATGAACAATATAACACAAAGCAAACTAAGGCAATCAGAAGATGAGGTCTTGGGTCACTGGGATTGGCAAAGAAAGCCTGTACTGATAAGATTACTCCTTGAAGCAAGCAGGGAGGGGCACTGATGGATTCAACTCAGCCTTATAGTCTCACCCCTTGTAGGGTCTTGGATAGCCCCACTTTACAGTAGCCAGTCAGAAAGTCAAGTTATGTCAGACCCCTGAGGTTAATTTTCCCTACTCCATCTTTGCTAAATCCCTTTTGATTAGCCCACCATGGTAATCTGCCTCATGCTGCCTTTCTTTCTATACCCCCTTCCTCCATGCCTCATGATATCTTTCTCCTTTCTTAGAGCTAACTAACTCTTTTAGAGTACTAAACTCCTTTATAGATTTAGCCTGCCAGTCATTGATCTACTTCTACCTCATGAAGCATCTCTTTTCTCCTGGTTCATTGTAAATTCCCCTAGGGAATTCACCTTTCCCCCGTTAATTGTGAAAAACCCCTTTCCTTGCTAACTATATGCTTTCCCAAATCTATTTCACATTTAACATTCCTGGTGTCTATTAGATCTCTTCATATTGTCTTTAATCTCTTCCTATAAATAAATCTACCTTTTGGCAAAGAAAAATAACTGAACCCCACTATTTAGTGCCTTCACCAATCTCATCATTTAGTGCATTGTGTTCATATCAATCCCATCAAAGAGGTTAAATGAACTGATCATACAACTAGTTGTCTGAGGCAAAATTTGAATGCTAACTCCAGCCCAGTTCTCTATCCACCATACCACTAACTTCCTTGAAGCATACTATGATCCGTTCTCATGATTATGAATTTTTCTAAGGTCCCTTCTAATTCTGATTCATAAATTTATTTCATATCCATGAATATTATGCCCAAGAAAAGTAACAGATTCCTTTGAATTTCAGAGGAGGGCTTTTCCTTTGATTTTAGGAAATATACTTTTGGAGCTGTTCCTCTGTCACAGAATCTGGATAGTCTTGCACTTGTGAGTTTCCCTTCCTGACACTTTCAAAAGCTCTCATTTCCCTCTCTTCTTTTTGTAAAGTTTTGCAAAGTTTTTGTCACTTAGTGAATCAAACAGCTATAGAGCAACCACAGCTTGAGATGATTAAGAGCAGGAGATTCTCTGAGCTTTGATTCTTTTCTTTCAGAGAAATTGCTAATAAATTACAGAATTTTTCAGTATCAGCCCAGTAATAATAATAATTCACATTTAAAGTGTCTTAACTTTTCAAGACTTTTGTTTTCTGAGCTATAAAATTTGGGGATGAATTGTAATAGTGGAAAGGGTGTCTTAGCTGAAAATTAGTGTCCTTGAGTCTGTTGTAACCAGGAGTAGATTGATGACTCAGAAAGATGTCAAGTTGGATATTCTATGTACTAAGACATAGTTTCTCATTAGCTATTTGGTGAAAGTCTGATCTTTGACCTAAGAATGTCAGTAGTACTAAGGGGAGGAATATTGAAAAAGGCTTAACCAATCTAGATGGAAAAAGTCCAGAACTATTCTCTTTATTTTCAGGTTTAATTCTTTTTTTTTTCATTCCACAAACATTTAGTAAGTTCCTACTGTATGCTGGACTCTGTGACAGGTTTTGGGCATCCAGAGACAAAAAGATCCAAAAGGCAGTATGAGCCAGTGAAATGAGTGCTGTATTTGAATTGGAGAGCAAGGGCTATGGTTCTAATGCTGCCAGTGTGACATTTCCCACCTATGGAACTTTGACAAGTAACTTTACTTTTTTGATCTCAGTTTCTTCATCTTTTAAATAAGGAGATTGAAGGAGATGATCTCAAAAGCCTATTTAGCTCCAAATCTGTAATTCTGTGAACATAATCCAAATATGAGGATCAACTGATCAATTAACAGTACCAGGAAGTATTCAAGGCTTGGGGATAAAAGAGCAAAGTAATGCATTTCTTGTTTTTGCTTAATCTCAGATCTAACCAAGGTATTCAAACTATATAATCTAAACACATCCAGAATACAAATATGTACAAAAACCCTACAATAATACAAACTATTAAAAGATAACTTTAGAAGGAATATACCAAGAGCTTAGGGATCAGTCAAGAAAGATTCACATAGAAATTGTGTCTGGTTGAGACCTGGGGGGAGGAGGGAGACCAGGGTCTCCATAGGTAGAACCAAGGACATAGTGCATTCCAGGCATGGGTCCAGCATCATGTATGAGGAAGAGGAAAGATACCAACTTGGCTAGACATAGTGTTCTTGAAGAAGAATGATGTACAATGAGATAGAAGAGGCAGGTTAGGACCTGATTGTGTAGGATTTGAAGCAGATGAAATTTACTTTTGATCCTAGAGATAGTAGGGACCTCCTGCAGTTTATTGAGGAGGGGAATGACAAGGTCAGAGCTACACTCCAGACAAATCACTTTAGCAGTTTTAGGAAGAATGGATTGAGATGGAAGAGATTTGAGACAGGGGAAACAATTTGGAGGCCTTTGGTCATTTGGAGGCAGCTGTGGTCAATGAAATATCTAGCTAGACGAGAATCTTATTTGGCTTTCACATAAAGCTATAATTTAACCCAACAGCATAAACAACATTGTTAACATACTCTAATTTTAGAGATTTTTGTTTTAATTGTAGACATTACTCCTCTTTGTTATTCAGTCATTTTTAACTCTTTGTGACTCTGTATGGGGTTTTCTTGGCAAAAATATCAGAGTGGTTTGACTTTTCTCTAGCTCATTTTATTTACCAATGAGGAAAATGAGGCAAAATGAATTAAGTGACTTGCTGAGCTAAGTGAAAAGTTTGGAAATATCTGAGGCTGGATTTGAACTCATGTTTCTGATTCTAAATTCAGTGTTCTGTCATCTAGCTGTCCTATATAAATGTACCTTCTTATTATAATACTAATTATAATTACAATGTAGCTGATGATTCAGTGGATAGAGCACTGGTCTGAAGTTAAAAAGTAAAAAAAAAAAAAAAACCCTCAGGCTCAAATCCAGCCTAGGACAATTCCTAGCTATGTGACCCTCAACAAGTCACTTAACTCCTGATTATTCCCTGAGAGAAGGAAATAGCAAATCATTTTAGTATCTCTACTAAGAAAACTTCATTAACAATATGGTTCATGGGATCATAAAGAGTGAGACACTACTGAATGAATGAGCAACAACAAAAAATGACAATTACTATTTAAGTCTGTTATTTAAATGCTATAGCTTGGTCAACTTTGGAGAGGCTCATAATCAAATTATGAAGGTAAAAACCAGATTATAAAGACGTTTTCATTTTAAAAAATCTCTAAAGAATGTTTACTGAGTCATGACAGAGCTGTAATTTACAGGGATGTTGACAGTGTTAAAATCACACATTCTTGAAGAAAATATAGATGTGATTAGAACAACTAACATTTGTCACAATTTAAAGTTGGCAGAGCACTTTATATACATGGCTTCAATCTCATGAGGTTGGGAATATTATTCTTCCTGTTATATAGATAAGGAAACTGAGGTTCAGAAAGGCAAAATGAGTAATTGTTAGTCAATTGGCTAATAAGTATCAAAAAGGGATTTTTTAACCCATTTCTTTCCTTACAGATTATATACCTCTTTTCACATGTTGCTTCAGCAGTTTGGAAGAAATGTTAGACAGTTTCCAAGAAGTAAAATGTCCAAGGACCTACATTTGAAGCTAAGATAGATGGTTTTTCCTTGTTATTTTCCTAACTCAGTCTTACCACTAGACTCAGATTAGACATTATGGCTTTGCACAACCCTGTCTCACTTAAATCCAATTCCCTTGCAAGTGAATACTCCTAAATCATTGGTCCTCTTTGAAAATGCAGGACAAACAATAACAACAATCTCTGGAAAAGATAGTTCTTAACTGGGTTATGGGGTGACTTGTCATCTTTAATAGGTCTACTGACTTGTTTTCCTTAATATAAGAGGTTTCTCACAATACTTAACACTTGTTTCAAAGTTAGTTTTTATCATCTCCATGTGCTGTATTCCTTAGTTTATCAGCCTTTTTCCCCAATACGTTCTCAGAGAAGTAGTCATTAGCAAAACTCAATTTGAAGTAAAATGGGAAAGCCAGTATGATTTGGTAAAACTATAAATTAGAAAATAAAACAGTAACAAAATTTTATTAATTTATTTACTTTATTACTTTAATGTACATTATATATAACATTACAAAGTAATGATTAAATGGGACAAATATGTGAAATGAGAAAGTTGATAAAATATTACAATTCATAATGTCTACATTATATAATAAGGATTTGTGAGCCTTTAGGTCTTAAATTATACAAAAATTATCAGAATGAAAAGGTGAAGGTTTCTGGAAGAAATTCTCAATCTCTTCTGTCTTTGATGAGGGCTACTGATTTTAGACTACATTTTCTTAATTTAAAAGTATAATCTGAAAATTCATAGAGGAAAAAAATTCACTTACTCCCTGCATGATTTTGAGAAAATAGCAATTTCTCTGGTCCTCAGTTTTTGCATTTGTATATGAAAACAGTTGAATTAGATGACTTCTAAGTTTCTTTATTATTCCAAATTTGCAATCCTTTTAAAAATTATTTTTCCAATTATATTTGGAATCAATTTTTGACATTCATATATAAATTTTTTGAAGGCCAATTCTTTTCCTTCTTCCCTTTCCCTCCTCATTAACAAGACAACTAATTTCATAAAGATTACATATGTGCAATCATGTAAACCTTTTATTTCCATATTAGTCACTGTTGGGAAAGAAAGCATGAACAAAAAAACAAAAAACAAAAACAAAACGAAAAACAAAGAAATTTTTTTTTAAAGTATGCTTTCCAGATTCCATTGGTTCTTTCTTTGGAAGTAAATAGTATTTTTCCTTATAACTTATTCGACACTGTCTTAGATTACTGAATTGCTAAGAAGAGCTTAATCATTCATAGTTGATCATTGTACAATATTGATGTTACAATATTTTGCTGGTTCTGCTCACTTCACTTTGCATCTGTTTATATAAGTTCAGTTTTGCTGAAAGCATCCTGCCCATCATTTCTTATAAGACAATAGAATTCTATTAAAATCATATATCACAACTTGTTCAACCATTCCTCAGTTGATGGATATCCCCTCAATTTCCAATTCTTTGCCACCATAAAAAGAGCTAGCATAAATTTTTCTGTACCTATAGCTCCTTTTCCTTTCCTTTTTTAAAAACCTCCCTGGGATATAGATCTAGTAGTTTTGCTGAAACAAGGGGTATGAAAAATGTTATAACTCTTTGGACCTTGTTCCAAATTGCTTTCCAGAACAATTGAATCAGTTTATAACTCCAGCAATAATAACTGAAGCATTAATGTTTCAGTATTCCCATCTTTCTCCAACATTTATTATTTTTCTTTTTTGTCATATCAACCAATCTAATAGGTATGATAGAATTGTCTTAATTTTACATTTCTTTAATCAATGGTGATTTAGAGCATATTTTCATATGACTGTAGATAGCTTTGATTTTTAATCTGAAAACTGTCTGTTCATTTCCTTTGACTATTTATCAACTGGGGAATAACTGTGTGTGTGTGTTTTTTAAACTTACGAATGACCTTTCTGATTTATCGCAAATTCTAAAAGAGTAGGGTCAAAATTAAATAGGTCTTTAGCCATTATATAAGTATTTTAGCTTTGGTTTGGGCTTCACCCATTCTGAAACGCATTGGAAAGCTTTCCTTAAAGCATCTGTTTTATTATTCATATGCTTTTAATAGCATCTCAGTGATTGTTTTTCAGATGTTCCCTAACTTAAGTTAATATTGAAGAGATTCCAAGCAGTTCCCCTCTTAAATTTTTAACTATAGAAAGAATTGAGAGACAGTGCAAGTTTTCTTGGGCAACACTGATATTATGTCAAAATAAAAATGGGTACCATTTCCCATGTTAGTTTACAATTTTAATCTAGTCACAAATGTTTTAGATTCTTGCAAAAATATCAGACTTAGTCACTGTCTGCAGTAAATTTAAGTAACTCATTTTTTCCTCTTGTCACACTTTGGACTGTGAATACAAGTCACTGTAAGAACAAAAGTGAGAGATTCACCATCCTGTACTCTGCTTTTCCAAGCAGAGGGAATTATTGCTTGTTGAAAAACAACAAACTGAAATAAAGGTAGTGGGAAATAAAAATACAAATACAATGGACACAGAAGCCAATAAGGTCTAGTGTACTGGTCCCAAATTGTTAATCTTCACTTGTCAGTGGAGAAGGCACAGGATTTGAAATGAGGAAGACGAGTTCAAATCCCATTTTAGACATTTTTTCACTCTGTGCCCCTCAGATTAACTTTTCTGTACCTCATTTTCCTCATTTACAAAATGAGAGAGCTAAACTTGATGGCCTCTAAGTTTCCTTCCAATTCTAAATTTATGATATTAGAATCTGGATTCTAATTAGTAGGTAGGTAAAAAGTTACAGAATTTTGAGAAAAATAGCGAGATATGACAGCTGTTAGGGGAGTAATGAGAAAACGTTAGCTTGCCAATTACTTGAGAACTGGTGACATGATTTGTATGTACGTGTAAAGCAATATGAAAAAAATGCTTTTGGTCCATGCTTATTTAATTGACCTAGATGGGCTCCTTAGGAAATAGTCAAGAGAAAGCCACTGTTTTATTGCATTATTCTTTGACTGAAAGAAACCTCGATTGTATTGAGGACTTGTCCACTGAGTCAGTGAGTGATCTTTGAGAAGTTACTAATTTTTCTGGGCCCAAGTTTTTCCATATGTGAAACAGGAATAGAATCACAGATTTTTAGAACTAGAAGGAAATTTAAAGGTCATTTAGTACTTTCATTTCATTTTATAGATGAAGAAATTGAGATTGTGGACAAAGCAATTCTCCTTTGTAAAGCATGGAACCATCCTTCAGGTTCTTATCTTTTCTAGTGTAAATTATGAATATATTGCTAAGAATGGTTTACATTTTTATAGGAAAAGCCGAGATTTTAATATTTATAGCAAAGCTTAGAGGATGAAACATGGATGTAATGTGATCTTTAAAACAGGTGACAAAACCTGTTCATGGTTGTACACCCCTGACATCTCAACTCCTAGGCAAAGCTGAGGTTGGCAGATTGCCTGAATTTATATGGACTGAGTTGCAATAAGGTGAATTTTTTAAAATTTGAAAATAAAAATAAAGCAAACTTTATTTTGAAGATAAATACAATGGTATCAGTTTTGGATAGTAAAGTAGGGCTTAATTATTAATATGTCATTAATGCAATCATATGAAATAGCATACCAGGGGTAGATACAAGAGGGTTAAATTTTAAATTGGGTGTTTATACTAAGTATGAGGAACCTCCAGGAGTATAGGAAGAACAACAATCTAGATCTGGTCAAAGCTTCAATGGCAATCAAACTTTGAATCAGATAATGAATGGTCACTGCAGTTGCAATCTGGTTAAGGTAAGGAAATCAATGCCAACCCCTCCACCTGAACCCCACTACCAAAACCCCAAAACAAAACAAAACAAAAAAGATAGAGATAAAGAGAGAGTAGAGTAGAGAATTTTTTGCTATTGTTATTATTATTATTATTATTCTTCTTCAGACTGGTGATGTCAAAATGTCATGGGTAGAAGAAAAATCTCAGTGGGGTAACTTTTTCTACTAATACAGAACAGCAACTACATCATATCATTTATAGTTTTAGAAGTTGCCTGGGACACTGACTAATTAAATGATTTGTCTCTGGTCACATAGCCAGCATGTGGCTGAGACAGGATTTGAATCTAGATTTTCCTAGACATCAAATCAAGTTTTAAGTTTTGTATCCCAGATAACCAACCAGCTATTAACTCAGGTCCTTATCATTTGCCTACAACTATTGACCTGGTCTCTCCCTGGACCAAATTAGAATACCGGTCCTGTTTCCTAGACCTCCAGCCTTAGTTGTTCCAGAATCCGGGCCCAACCCTGGAGAAATTGATCCACTCATCTTTGGAGTACCTGCCCTAGGACCCAAGCTAGCTGAGTGGTGACTGAGTGTATGCAAACTGGCCCAATTAATGGATGATATCTACTGACAAGTCTTAGATGCTAAGTCTTGCTTCAGCTTCCCCTCCCATTTAACCATTCATTTCACTATTTGCCTTCTCCATTGCCTGCACTTCTCCCTATATCCCCAGAACAAAGTCCTCTTCTCTGTACGCATTGTTTTCTCCTATTAGAATTGATACTCTTAAGGGTAAAAGCCACTTCTATTTTATCTTTGTATCCCTAATTTAGCACAGTGCCTGGCAGACAGGAAACATTTGAGAAGTGACTTGCCCAGAGTCACTCAATTAGTAAATGTCAAGTGTCTGATCAGAATTTGAACTCAGGTCCTCCTGACTCTAGGGACAGTGTTGAGAAATGTTTTATTTATTTGTTTTTCTGTTTGTCTGTTTTTATTCATTCATTCATTTGTTTGTTTATTTATCTGTCTGTCTATCTGTCTGTTTCTGATTCCACAGCTAACCCTCTCTCTATTGTTCTGTGCTTTTTCTCTACAGGGATTTTAAATTGGAAATAATAGTACTTACATTGCCATCTTCAAAAGGTTGTTATGAAAAAATCTCATAGCTTTCATCTAACATTAAATTGTATAATTCATCTATATATTTAAGTTAGCACTGTTTTCTGTTCTTCTTTGAACTGAATTTGTGATTTCATGAATATGAAAAAGTCCTGGGGAGAAAATAACATCTTCCACTGCAGAACAGCAAGAATTCTGCCTAGGGGGAAATAAAGGACTGAATGCAGTGTTCTTCAGGTCATTTTGGCTCTAAGACTTTTTCTCTAACCACTATAGAAGGCTTCTCTACACATCATCATCATCATCATCATCATCATCATCATCATCATCACTATCATCATCCTTTATCAATAAATTTTATCAAAAAATATCAATAAATTTATCAATAAATTCCTTTATCAATAAATAATTCCAGCATCTGAGAATCAAGAGAGCAAGATTTGTAGATTCCAGATTCAACTTTGACAACTGAGAGATTTTCAGAAAGAAGAAAACAAGAAAAGTTTCTTCAGTGTAGTTATTTATAGACTAACATAATGATAGATCCTGAGAGGAATATTAAAGAAGTGTAAGACATTGCTGGCTACTAACAACAACAATAACAACAACATATAAAGCACTTTAAGTTTTGCAAAGCATATGATATATATTAACTCAAACCTAAAGAGCTTTCAGTCTAGATGGAAAGACAAAACTAAGGTGTTAACATTAAGGATTCATCCAAAACAAGATATAATTAAATGGGATATATGTGGTTGTAAAATTTTAGAGGAGTAAGTTCTTAAGGGCTGTAATAGTCAGAGGAAGCTACATTTTGGAATTGATATATATACATACACTAATATTTATGCATATATATGTGTATGTATGTATATATATGTATATATATACATATACGTATGTATATATATACATATATGTGTGTGTATATATATATATATATATATATATATATATATATTATATATATATATATATATATATATATATATATACATACCAGTTCCTTCTCAGGATATGGATAGGATTTTTAATCATAAGTCTTTCAGAGCAATTGTGGATGATTATACTACTGAGAATAGCAAAGTCATTTACAGTTGGTCATCACAGAACATTGCTATTACTTTGTATATAGTACATTTCACCTTTCTTGAGTTCATGAAGACCTTTTCAGGTTTATTCTAAGAGCATCATGCTCATCATTTCCCATAAAACAATACTATTCCCTCATAATCACACACTATAATTTGTTTAGCTATCCCCCAATTGATGAGCATTCCATCAATTTCCAATTCTCTGCCCTGAAAAGAGAGATGGTATAAATATTTTAGTATATATAAGTTCTTTTTTTTTTAAAATCTCTTGGGATCCATGCCTAATAGTGGTATTGTTATATCAAAGGATATGCATGAATTTATAGCCCTTTGGACATAGATTATATCTTTTAGATCATTTATCAATTGGGCAAGGCTCTTTTTTAAAATATAAATTTGACTCAGTTTCCTGTTTGAGAAATGGGCTTTATCAAAGAAATTTGCTTCAAAATTCTTTTTTACAATTACTATTGCTAACTATATTGCCTCCCCTTACCCCGGGCCTCCTCAAAAGTGTTTTGCTATTGACCACTCCCTGCCTCAATATGCCCTCTCTTTTATCACTCTTCCCCCTTCCAGTATCCCATTCCTCTCCTACTTTCCTGCAAGTTAAGATAGATTTTTATACCCATATTAAATATGTATGTTATTTCACCTTTGAGACAATTCTTGTGAGAGTAAGATTCAGTCATTCACCTTTTCTCCATCCTCTTCCCCTCCATTTGAAAACCTTTTTCTTGCCTCTTTTCATGGCAGATAATTTGTACCACTCTACTTCTCCCTTTCCCTTTCTCCCAGTACTGTTTAGATGCCAAAATATAATGTTCTGGTTAGCTTTCTTGAGGTCTTGGGACCAGCCTTGCTCTCAGCAGAATAATAACCATGAGAATGGTCAGGAATAGAGTCCAAAGTCTTTATTGTCTTCTTCAGTTTCCCATCTGAACCAATCTCTCCCAAAGTGCAAGAGACAGGAGAAGCACCACAAGGTGGATCAAAAATGGAATTTCTGGCTGACTTTGTCCTCAGTTTAAATACCCTATTACAAGTACATCATCATAGGTGTCAATCTTGTAGAATAAGTGTCAACTTGTAGAACTATACTAAGTACTAAGTACATGTAAACTAGAAAATCATTATCTTAATTCTATTGAGTTAACACCTTGTTTTAGGATTAAATCAATCATACTGATCCTTAAGTATATTTTTCCAGAGTCCCTGCCCTTTACACGGTACATTCCTCTCTCACCCCTTAACATTTAATTTTTAAGATATTATCCCTTCATCTTCAATTAATATCTGTGCCTTCTGAATATGTATATTCCTTCCAACTGCTATAATAATGAGAAGGCTCTAATGAGTTACAATTATTATCCTCCCATGTAGGAATGTAAATAGATAAACCTAAAAGAGAACTTTAGATAGAGGGCAAAGTCCAAATATAAATTAATGAATCACTAAAGTGGACTTAAATCAGCTAAGTGGCCCAATGGATAGAACAGAAAGATTCATCTTTCTGAGTTCAAATTTGAACTTAGACATTTACTAGCTGTGTGAACCTCAGCAAGTCACTTAACCCTGTTTGCCTCAGTTTCTCATCTATAAAATGAGGTGGAGATAGAAATTGTAAATTGCTCCAGTGTCTTTGCAAAAAAAAAAAAAAAACCACCAAATGTATAAAAAAAAAATTGAACAAAAAGAACTAAATAACAATTAATAGGGTTTCTTCCTAGAAACTTTTTCAACTCTTTTACATAATGTGGTTAACTGATCTCTCTACATATAAGGCTGTATTTAATCTTGTTGTCTAAATACAGAGAAATTCAACAGGGCCTAATTCCTCCTTGGTCAGTATTAGATTTTTTGAGGAAAACCTTTGACTTTGCAGTCACTCCAAGCAGTGGTTGTGAATGAGCCTAAACTGGACATTAGAGTGTCTCTTTGGGCAGCAAATGACCTAGTACTCCCCTTGGAGTCAGGAATATCTATATACAAAACTGGCTAGTTGTGATTCTTGGCTAATTCACGTAATCTCTGACTCAATTTCTTCATCTATAAAATGGTGATAATAGCAGCATCTACCTCTCAAGGTTATTGTAAGGATCAAATGTGATGATATTTGTAAAACTCTTTGTATACTTTAAAGTGTTATATAAATAGTAACTATTAATAGAAGAATATAGTTTAATATTGTTACAGACTGCTGTCCTATGGATTTTCCATACTTCTGACATATACATCAATAAATAAAGTAGGTTATTATTTTGGAATGGAATCTCAGACCAGATCCCCATTCAGGCAGAGTTGGAGTAAACACATATTTTTCAGTCTTTTTTTTTTTTTTAATGCTATTAACTGCTTGCTATTAACTAGTCTGGGCGGATTGGCACCTGCTCCCTGCCTGAATGCACACCCCACCACCATCCATTAGCTACAGTGTAGCCTCCCAGAGGAATAGGAAATATATAAATACACTGGAAGGGTTTGGCTGCTTCAACAGATACCAAAGCCATCTATTTGGATGGCTTTCTTTCTCAAGTGTAGACTACTTACTAAAGCAACAGTTTTCTTCCTCATCTCTTTTCCCTCTTACTTTTTCCTTTATCTTGTGTCAGTGTTGGACTAAGGTAAGTGTCTCAGATATTTATAACCACTGTCAAAATAATCCTTCTCTTTAAGACTTTGGAGATATCTTTATCTTTAAAAGGAAAGGAAGGATTCCTTCAAGAGTCCTACTCTAATGCTCTTAAAGATATGTTAACAATTTCTAAAGTCTATATGAGAGGGCCTAAGATAAAATCACTTATGCAAACTGAAAAATCTCAGAATTAATTATTTGAACAGGTCTGTATTCTAGTTTTCCTTAGGTCCTAAGGTCAAGAGGACCTGGACAATAATTTGAACAGTCTTGTTGCATGTATCCTCTTTGGCAGTATCCATGTGGGCAATAGTGAGTGTATAAGTGTGGGTAGAAGGGTCACCATCACTTAAAAGCCTAGCCTGGTTAGACAGGACCAATTCAGAAAAGCTATTCAAAATCATGTTTAATAATATCTATGTATTCAAGGTATTCAAATGATTATTATATACCATACCCCAGATCTCTCCTTCAATTCAATTTAATAAACTTTTATTAAGTACCCAAACAGGCACTGATCAATGAAAACATTTCCTGTCCTCATAGAGCTTACGTTCTACATACAACCATGGTTATAATTATTGCTCACATTAAAAGATTACAAAGAATTTTCCTCATAACAACCTGCTGCAGTCTACAATGCAAGGCGTATACTCATTTTGAAGTTCATGGCACAAGTATTATACTGTTTTTGCAGATGAAGAAAAAGAGACAGCATTCAAATGTTCCATGCATTGCTTACCCTACTCCCCTTCATATGCTTACTGTCCAGTTCATTCAAACTGGATTACCCATCTCCAATTCTTATTCTGTCTTTACTTGTCTTCTTATGTCTACTCATACTATATCCCAGAGCTAGGATTAATTCCTTCCTATCTTCTCTTTACCCCCCTCCCCATTCAGGAGTATGCTAGAGCCAAAGCAGACTGACTTTAATTATTATATTTTTCAATATGAGTAATTATATACCTCAGAACTTAGCAAATGCCATAAATCAGAGCTTGGTTTATTTTTGTTGTTTTGTCGATTGTTTAGACTTAAGAAAGTGATAGAAAAAATGGCAATAGATGCAAATAAAATTTTAAAATGTGGCATTTGAACATTTCCCCTTGAGAGTCAGTTGTTAAACATTTATCAGCAAACTTTTGTCCCCATTCCTCTATTTCCAACTGGCAAAGTAATTTCCTTCCAAAGTCCAATTCTGTTATAAACTTCTCCACGAAGCCTTTCATAGTAGAAGTATTTTTTCCACATGTAATTGTTCTCGCTTAAAATCTCTCATATCACTCACAGGCCATCCAGCATATTACCTGGATATCTTGCCATCTGTTCCACCCCTTGCTCTGGGAACAGCAATCAAATCATTTTTACCATTGCTTCTTGAAAAGGCATAACAATTGAATGCCCTATTGCTCTTTTCATCATCTCTATATGTAGCCATCCCAGATCTAATCTCCTTCCATTGGACCACTCCTTTGTATGTTCTGTCATTCCTTATTAAAATGTAGAGTCCTTGAGGGCTAGAGCTACCTTTGTATTTTTATCCATTGCACCTAGAACAGTTCCTGGAATATTGCAGACATTTCATAAACCTATTCGGTTATTTTTTTTCCTGTATTTGCATTGGGAATATTCTGATTTGGAACAATTACCTGTGAAACCTGAAGTTGTCTTGGCCAAAGTTGTTTTAGGTGAGTTACTACTAAAAACCTTTGTTCATAAACTCCCTAGGATGTTACTTTTGCCAGATCAACAAAAAGTTAATTCAGAGAAAAGAGTACTTAAACTGCCTAGCAAAATATATATTTTTTACAAATGTGAGTCTTTTCTCCTCCTTTATGATTTCTTTTTTAAAAATATTTTTATAATAGCTTTTTATTTAAAAGATATACACATGGGTAATTTTTCAGCATTAATAATTGAAAAACCTTTTGTTCCAATTTTTTCCTCCTTTCTCCCTTCCCCTCCCCCGGATGGCAGGTAGATCAATGCATGTTAAATATGTTAAAGTATATGTTAAATACAATATATGTATACATATCCATACAGTTATTTTAGCAAAATAAATTTCAAGTAAAAATCCCTTCATGTTCACAGATTCCTACATTATTGTGGAAAGAAACACACACAGGAACACACATGGCCAGAGTGCCAAGTAGAAGAAAGACAACTCACAAACTAAGGGTAGCATCCCTACACAACCCCTTCTCTGCTTCTGATTGCTGCTTCCCTTCGTGACAGGTTTGGTGATATCCCCAAGCTGTGAACTATTGTTCTGCAGGCTGATCAAATGGTTCTTCATGGCCCTCTTCACTACTTTTTTTTTTTTTTATGAGTCATTCACTCACTTCTGAACACTTTTGTGCAAATTTTTTACTCCTCCCCTTAAAAAAAAGATTTCAAACTTTTCAACGACAAGACTTGTACTCATTTGATCTTTATATTCCCTCTACCTGACTCCATGCCTTTCACATTATATTAATTTAATAAAAGCTTATTGAATTGATTTGTGTTTTGAAATTGTCCAAACAGTGGTAGAACCTGAGAAAATCAGAAAATATGATCATCAATAAGGAGTTTTATGCCAGGTACTGTGTTTGGTGCTTGCTCGTGGTTATCACACCAGTCTCTGACCTCAGATAAATAGGTTACGCTATCAAACTACTTGTTTGTAAAAATGAAATATCTCTTTCCTTTTAAATTAATATATGTAGCTCACAAATTACTGGATTTCCTGAAATTGTTATTAAGGATTTCAAATATGCTTGTGGTCATTTTCAGGCATTAAAACTTATGTTAGCAGCAAATTGTCTCACCTTGCTAAGTAAAATCAGAGCTTTAATGTTGGGCATACTAAATAAAGTAATCCCTATTATATGATTGTGTTCAAATGCTGTCATTCTGTCCTCTTGTGTCCTTCTTCAGCTCTCCACTTGCTGTATTATCTGGAAAATGATTTAGGGTGTGTCTGTTGCCAAGATACTGAATACTCTTCACATAATAATATGCTAAAAGAATAATTGGAACTGGCTCTATACTCCAAGGTAAGGATCTGATTAATAGATATGTGGCAAGTGTTCAGGCTATTGAGAAATACGATAAAATATACAGCAATGTGAGAAATATGAAAAGAGCACTGAGACAAGTTCTGTCAGACAGGGCAAGCTAGCAATTCGGAGCAAAGGACTGAATTTTGCAGAGGCATCGATGGCTGGTCATCAAAACTTAGGTAATCTATTCTCACCAAGAAAAAGCGTTTGAAGCAGATTCTCTCTGTCTCCTCTGTCTCTGTCTCTGTCTGTACCTCTCTGTCTCTTGAATCTCTGTCTCTATTTTTGTCTGTCTGTCTATCTGTCTTTCTGTCTCCGTCTCTCTTTTTTCTCTCATCTTTTCTTCATTCCTATACTCAGCCTTTGCTATTGTTAGCTTTATTAGATAAGGCTAGACTTTTGATTTCTTCATCAAATGTTGAAAATACAGCATGTCCCTAAACTAGACATAAAAGAAGGGCTGGAGAAATGCCGATGATGCTGGTAATTCTGTCTCACAGATTTCTCAATTGTTTTTCCCAGAAAAGGGACAGTTTGGCCGAGGGTAATGGTAAATGAGGATTGCAATGACAATAATGATTTTGTAATTAGGAGCCTGCCTTGCTTTTTGAGCAAAGAACTGTCCCTCTAGAAGTTATGGCATGGCTAAACATGTCCCTGGATGTAACCAGAGGGCCCTGAAAGTGTGAATTAGGTGAAAACCTAGGGACACATTAAAAGAAAAATAGTAAACCTGTGAAGCTCTAGAAGATGGTGATTACATTGAAAGGCAACATAGTATAATGGTTAGAATCTTGGAGAGAGTAAGGAAGACCAAAGTTCAAATCCCTTTTCTGGCACATATTAATTTCATGATCTGGGCAAGTTACTTAAGCTTCCTGAAGCTCAGTTTATTCATTTTTCAAATGGTGAGATTGGACTAGATGGATTCTAAAGTTTCCTTCAGTCCCAAGTTTATGATACTATTATCTGCTGAGATTCTCTACACTAAAAGTGGGAGATTTTTTTGTGAACTAGACTAAATGTTGTTGCTTCCTTCTCAAGACTATCAAGAAATAAAATCACTATTCACCAACTGTCCCCTTCAGTTCAATTTAAATAACCTTGAGTAAGTACCTCCAATGTGCCAGGCATTGTGCTGAATAGTATAGGTATGAAGACAAAAATGAAAATAGTTCCTATTTTGAGGAGGCTCATGAATATTAAGAATTAGAAGCAACAACCTTTTAGTCCAGGCTATAGCCAGATATCCCACTTCTATGTCTAGAAGTATGAAACTATGAACTTTCTTTGAGCAGAATAAATTTGGAGGCAGAAGGTTTGGATTCAATTTCTACTTCAGTCACTTACAAGTTCTGTGTCCACAAACAGATCATTAAATCTCCTTGTGACTCAATTTTCTCATCTGAAAAATATGGAGGTTGAACTTAGAGAGCTCAAAAGTAATTTCCAGCTCTAAATCCATAATCTCATGAATACATAGGTAGTAAAATAAATGAAAGTAGAGTTCTTATCTTCTTGTCCTACATAAATCCTTAATTAATCTGGGTGAGATTTGGGCTGACTTGAAAATCAGAGTGAAGGCAAATACTTTGTCATGACTTATTGGCCCTTAAACCACAACCAAGAATAAATCCCCATCAAGCATTATTTTATATTGACCAAGCATACAATAAGGCACTGATGATGATTCAGTGACCTTATTAGCACATCTTCACAATAACAATTGTGCTTTTTTTGAAAAGGCACAAACCCCCAAGCTTCATTGTAATATTCAGTAATGCTTGAGACATAGCACTTTTTCTTCTGAGGATTTAAAAACCTTTCACAAGCATTATCTCATGAATCCACAATGTGATGGCTGTGAGGTAGGTGGCAAATATGAATGACCCCATTTGATATAGAGAGAAATTGGGACACTGTGAATGTGACTGGCCCTGGGCTACATAGAAAGTCACTGGCAGAGCTAGGAATAGCAAACAGGTCTCATTGACTTGTAGGCTGGTCCTCAGGACAAGAGATCTGAATTCCTAAGAGCTCAGTATTGTCTTGTTGATTGGAAGTTTTCTAAGGCATCATGATGCTTAAGCTTTTTTCTCATGTAATAATTTCCTTACTTAACATACATTTAATGATCCCCTTCCCCAGTACTTTCTTAAGTTTTTTTTTTTTTTTTTTTTTTTTTTTTACTTTTACATTTACATTTACTTTCAGTAAAATAAAAGTTCAGTTAGGGGAGGGGTTGTTTTGTTTTCATTTTTCTATTCCCAGTTTTGCATATTACATGCTTTTGTGAATTGAAGTGAATCCATCTTATAACTATCAAGGATGACCCATAGACTTAGATCTTAAAGATCCTCTGCTAGACATCGTTTAATTCAATCCCCTCATTTTATAGATGAGGGAGGCAGAGTAACTTGTCCATTTTCTCCCTTAAGAAAATAAACTCCTCACTAGTAAGGATATATATTTTTTTCATTCTTTGTCTTTATATACCCCAAAGTCCCACTGGTAGCAAATAGCAGATCCCACTCTTCTGACTCAAAGTCAGGACTTCTAACGCCAAACCTGTGCTCTTTCCACTGTTTTGTATATCCCTAAAGCTCCTCAGAAACTGAAGGAGCAAGATTTCCAGGCTGACAAAAGCAACAAAATTCATAGAAAAAACAATCTTGAAAATCCTAGGGAAATTTTAGGGAATTTTTTCATTATACTCCAAGGAGCTACTATTAAGAAAAGCAAGACATTGATGAATCACCAAAGAGCCTTCAGTTACTGATAAAAAATTTTAAAAAAATCTTTTCCCCTCTCTTCTAAGAGTACTCACCTAAGAATCCTTTTTTGCAAAGATCTAGAATTTTAACCAAATGCATGTAAACTGAAATTGCAAACCAAGACCATTTTTTGTAGCAGCAGTCCTGGCAGGAGATGTACTGTAGCTCTTAAGCTGTCTCCAAGACCAGTGAAATATTTGACAGGCAAGTGCACCTTGATGACACTGTTTGATCCAGAGACAAAAGAAACTAGACTTGCTTGTGATGCAGACATTGATTGTACTTAAGAATTTAATGTTTTCTACTTCTTTTCTTTGGTGTGGAGGGGGAAAGGTTTGAAGAAATGTGATTTCTATTTTAAAAGATTGACTCAGTGAAACAACTTCTTATCAGTCCAAGGCAGAGACTCAGAATGAGACTAAAATGTCCATCTTTATATCATTCACCATGCTTTTATTACACAGTAAATGCTAAAAAATATTGGTTAAAGGAATACTCATTTCAAATATGGAAGCTCTAAGAAGTCATACCAATGCAATGATCAACAATATTTCCATAGAATGAATGATGAAATATGATGTCCACTTCCTGCCAAAGAAGTGAAAGACTCAGGTTGCAGAATATGACATTGTTTAGACATAGTCAGTGAAAGAATTTGTTCTGCTTTATGAGGCATGCTTTTTTTTTCTTCTTTTCCAGTGAGTGTGATGAGTAGGAGGGAAAGAAAATAGAGTTCTGTTAAATAAAGCTAGATTTAATTTTAAAAGAATGAATACTCATTTTATGCTTCTTTATTTTATCCTGAGAATAATACCACAAGGAACTACATGGGGAATGAGTAACCCAAAAATCTAGTTGGTGAGAGCTTTTTGCCTATGAAGTTAAGATAGGGAACTTGATCCCTAAATTGTTTTAGTAGAGTAGAGAGATATGTTCTATGGCCATAAACACCAGCCAGCCATTTTGAAAATGTATGACAAAAATTATGTAGTGTAAAGACATGGCTGAGTCAATACAAATCCATTACAAATTCTATTACAAACCATAAAAATATAAAAAATAATTATCCTACTAACAGTGGGATATGTATGGTCTATAGTATATGACTGGTCTATGTATCTTCCTGGGAGGAGCCATTCAATCAAAGGGAGAAGCCAAAGGGTACTTCCAATGTGTGGGAATGAGCTTAAGGATGAAGAGTTGAGGCATGGTAGAAGAAGTCAATAATGGAGCCTAGAGGGGATTGAGGCAGAGCAAAATCTAATGAAAGTGCAGATTTTGAACGAAACGATACAAAAATGAGGTAGAGGCCATGGAGTCAGTATGGAGACATCTTGATGTATTTTGCACTGAGTGTAAACAGGCAAAAAGTAATCAGATCATTGGTAGCACATAGTACAGCTCAAATTGTTTTTTTACCTTTCCCCATCAGCTTGCAGGAAAAGGACAAGAGAAAATTTTGTATAAAAGTTTGGAAAAGAAGAGGTTTAGTTCTAAATAATTGGGCATGAATTCCATTTAATAGGCTACACCTGGACTACATCTTATAACCCTAAAACTTTATTATATGAAGAACAATTCTCTATTTAATAAATATTAATTACTTTTACAAAATGACTGTTTTTATCTCCTGTAATGTCAAACTCTACAACCTAGTCTGGTTCAATGTAGCATACAAGGGAATCACAGACAACTCCCATATTCTGAGCTTGAAAGAATAACTAATAAGAAAAGTAGGAAAATAAGGAGGAAAAGTTGATTTAGAAAAGGAGATGATAAACTCAGTTTCAGAGTTCTTGATTTAGAAATGTAAGTGGGACATGCAGAACTGTACCTAAGAAAAATCTAGTTGTGGGGGGGGGGGAAGGATTAGGTTGGTGAGAGCAGAACCATGGATAGTCTGCATGAGGTACAGTCAAACTAGATGAGTAAACCTCCAGGGAATCTAGTCTGGGCTCCCAATGGCCTTCAACCCATGGGTGGAGATAAAGGATCTAGATGAGGCAATGACAGCTGAGGAGAAAGAGGGGTGGTAGGAAAAGGTAGGCTCCCAGAGGGAGGTGCTTAATTGTTAATTAACTTATGGAATTCTTAAATAGGAGCAGATATGCCCAGTTCTTTGCATACTTGCCAGAAAAGACCATGACTTCAGCAGGAAAGAAGGTTTCAATCATACTTTAAACAGACAGAATATTATAGGGACAAATGGCCTAGAAAGTACAGATACATATGGAGAAAGGAGGATGCAGAGGTAGATGATATTGGGGCAGGGATGGGATGATAGAGAAAGACAGACATCATGAGGAAGAGATTGAGAAGGGAAACAAAGTCTCTTATACAACCATGAATTAGGGCTGGGAATAATATGGATCTGAATAGAAAGAGAGAAATACTGAGGAGGGAACGATTTTGGATTTTCATTTTTACAATGTTTTCCTAGGTGACAGATTGTTATCCCTGCCCCATTGGGGTTGGTTCATCAATATATTCATATCATCTCAAAGTTATCAGCAACATTCAGTGTTCTGCTGGTCTTATTGTGGATATCTGGAGCTTATCTGAGGTTTTCAAAGCATGGGCAGTTAGCAAGACCAAAAGGCTCTTACAGCAAGAGCTAGCTGTCATCTCCTAATTTAGCATATAGTCTCAGAATATGATTTTTAGTTAATTTATGATACAGTTTTCTTTTTTTAATTTTATAATAACTTTTTATTGACAGAACCCATGCCAGGGTAATTTTTTACAACATTATCCCTTGCACTCACTTCTGTTCCAATTTTTCCCCTTCTTCCTTCTACTCCCTCCCCTGGATGGCAAGCAGTCCTATATATATTAAATATGTTGCAGTATATCCTAGATACAATATATGTATGCAGAACTGAACAGTTCTCTTGTTGCACAGGGAGAATTGGATTCAGAAGGTAAAAATAACCCGGGAAGAAAAACAAAAATGCAGATAGTTTACATTCATTTCCCAGTATTCTTTCTTTGGGTATAGCTGTTTCTGTCCATCATTGATCAATTGAAACTGAGTTAGGTTTCTTTGTCAGAGAAATCCACTTCCATCAGAATACATCTTCATATAGTATCGTTGTTGAAGTATATAATGATCTCCTGGTTCTGCTCATTTAGCATATGATACAGTTTTCAAGTAACTGTTATTCTTCTTTTATCTATAGTATAATCTGTAAATGATTTCCAGATTCCCCTTTGAAATCTTACTTCTGGCTACTGTTATTTTATATTGACAATTTGCAAATTTACTCTAATAGTTAGAAGGGAAAAGGGTGGTAAGGGAGACCAGAATAAGATACAATTTCAATACAGATGTCATGGTGATGAGACCTAAGGTGACATTCCAAGTTAGGTGAGAAAATGGATAGGTGGGAGACTGGATAGGTCATGTCACATCATATAGGTCAGTGAAGAATGGTGGGCTAAAATGCTACCTGAATCAGAAGTAAACTGATTTTCAGCATCCTGGGGCAAACTCTAATTTCTCTATCAAATCTGAGTTTTGGGAAGAGATTTTTGGGGTCATCTGACTAAAGAAAATAAACATACAGTTGAAAACATGGGACTAGACATTGGAATGTTTCCTTTGAGCTATAATCAGGATTTACCAAATCTATGCAAAAGAAAAAAATGTCAAAATAACATGTTAAGGAACTGACTAGTATAAAAATTCAAACATAAGACTTTGATTTATAGAGACTTTGACTAGTTATTTTTAAAATTTCAAGTATGCATATTTAAATTAAAAATGAAAGCATCCATTTTTCTAAGATTATGTCAAGTCAAAATTTATTGTTGATATTATTTGTCAGTCATGTTTTGATATTAGATTTGTTTTACATATATCTAAATATAATATCCAAGATCAATGAATTGGGTCTTTAAGATAGTTGTTAGAATAAAGCATCACTTAATTCATAAATGTTGCTTATTGAAACTGACAATCCAATAGAAGAATAAATGAATTAATGAATAAAAAAGATGGATTAAATGGGATTGTAAATTTTTTTAATTACTTAGCCAACAGAATTGCTTGTTTAACATTCTTTCTAAAACCATTTGAAATGTTCAATACTTTGCATTTCAGTCTGGTTTTCATACTCTGAATTTAAATGGTGGGTGATGAAAGGGCAAGGAAAAAAAAGTCACTGGATCTGAAAAAGCTTAAATAATTATTGTAACTATTTCTTTAAGGTGGTCTCTGACCTTCAGCTTTCTCATCTATAAAATGGGTATGTGTGGACTCTGAAAATACTCCTGGATAATTAATATATAATTAATAGTTACTTTTACTTTCTGAGGGCTTCATGATACATTGGAAAGAGCATTGGATTTGGAATCAAAGTATATGGGTTCAACATTCAGGTCCAGAATTATAACTAAGGTTTTGCTATAGTTCAGTGAAATTTAAAAAATGCAAAATTTGGTAGGTGCTTTCTTTTAGTGGTATACATGTCACAATTATAACTAATTTCATTTCCATTCAACTTGACATAATTTGTATTATTTACTTGTATTATTTTCATATCATGGATTACAAATTATACTTGAATGAATTATTTATATTATTTATCTCATGTGCCTTTTCGTGCTTCTAGTCCCCAGTGTCAAAAATGCTAGTTCTAGCTATACTTTTTTACTTTGCTATGACCTTGGAAAGCTGGAGAAAGAAATGGAAAATACCAAATGGGCTTATGAAGAGTTGAACATGATTGAAAAAACAAAACAAAACCTGAAACATCGACTGAGCTTGTATAAGTCACTCTTTGAGCCTCAGTTTCCTTTCCTCATTTGTAAAATGAGAGGACTAGACTAGATTACCTCTAAATCTGTGACCCTAATAATTTAAATTTTGCTCCAGAAATATATATCATATCATATCACACCTTATCATCAATTTATCCTATCCTTTCCTTTATTATTCTATACCATCTCATCCCATTCATGCTGTCCCAAATTGTTGTAGATTAGAGATGGAAGGCACCTTAAAGGTCAATTAATCCAACTCTTTCATTTTACAGATGAGGAACTGAATTCTAGCAAGAAGTCCAATGTCTTGTCAAGACATAGAGATAAAAAATAAAAGAGTTCTAATTAGTGATTTTGCACTGGGGATTATAAGCCTAAAAATTAAACCTAGGTTCTCTAGCTTCAGATCCAGCACATTTTGCACTGTATCTTAGTATCTCTAACAATTTTAACGATCTGGAAAGTGGCACCAACAGTAGAGTTAAGATGGAAAAATCCTAAATATCCTTCAGGGATATCATAGCAGTTGTAGATACTTGAGCCTTATTGTTTTTAAAATTGGGGCATGTTTTTATTTTATTTAATTCCACTATCTGGCACTGGATTACCTTGAATAAGTCTAGCAGTCATATGCTTCATTTTAGACAATTAAAAAATGAAGAAACATTACCTCCTTAGAGAAAACTATTACACCAGTTTTTTAAACTCTATAAATATATTATGTGTGTTCTAAATATGTGGGCTTGGTAAAGAATGGCCTAATGGATGCATTTTATCGTAAACAAAGGAGATTTACATATTCCCTTATTGATAGTGGCATTCTATTAATAATTGAACCACAGTTTCAGCCCAGGGTCTCATTCTTCAAATGTGGTCTGTGATGTATTGTGGAATATGCTTTGTGTGGGGAGGTACTGTTAGAGATAAACATTATTAGAAATTCACAACTGACCATTCATTTTATAACATCATGTATTTTAAAGAATTACTCATTGGAATCACAATATGAAACTCATGTGGGCCCAAAGAGGGAAAAACTGTTGTTTTTTTAATAGTAGATCAAAATGCACATTCACTAGCATGTAACTGTTCAGTTAAACTACCAAAATGACTAACCTGAAGATATTTTTGATAGTTTCTTATGGAGATAGAAATGATATGATTAATAGGGGGCATTTGGCATGAATTTCCCATCTTTTTAAATAATCACTTGAGCATCCTAGAGGGCCAGTACAGGCAACTCTATTTCATCTAACCCTTAATGTAAATGTTAAAAAGTTAAAAAAGAATATGCAGGCATTAATTTCTTATCCATCCAAATTCATCTGCTTAGTACAATGCCTGGCAGATAGTATATAAAAACAAATATTTATTGACTGATTTTACAATCAGATGAACAAACACAAAAAAGTAGTTCAGCAGTGACTTGGTTTAGTTTAGCAATTGAAATATTATAAAGAAGTAGGTCTTGAATAAAAAAGAGGCAGCAAAGGTCTTGGTAGTCTTGGAGCACTCTTACAACTCTCTGGGTTCCAGTTCCCTGAAGGGTTGAGTAAAAAGGAAGCAATGAACACCTTTGAATGATGTTTTTCTAATCTTGTAGTCATAATCTTGTAGTCCACATGACTGGAACTGGAAGGAACTTTATAAGTCATCAAGTCCAATCCTTTATTTGACAGATAAGGAAACTGAGGCACAGAGAAGCTAAGTGACTTCTCCAGGATCACACAGCTACTAAATATCTGAGGATTTGAACCTAGGACTTTTTAATTCATAGTCAACTACACCATATTCCTTCAGTCATTTTTTGCCCTTGTAATTTAGAGCAGAGGTATCAAACACATATGTGGTTCTACAACTCTTTCCCAGCAAGGCCCAAGACAGATTAAAATTCAATGGGGAAGATATTTAACAAAGTAAATAAAAATAAAATAAAACAAAGCTGATATTACATTTTAAAACTAAGTCAACAGGAAGCCTAAAGAGGTCCTTATTTACCACCATTTCTATGTGAATTTGACACCACAGGATTGGAGGACTGACTCTGCTCCCTTCTTTTCTGTTCTCTCTTGATTGCTATAAAATACAGGGGAAAAGTTAATTTTCCTCCTGAATGAAAGGAAGAATGTGGGTGATGGGAGAAATATACTATTGAGGAGGTGATAAAAATAGAATATTAGTATACTTTTTTTGGACAAAAAAACACAAAATAAAACAGATTCTCATCTCATATATTTAGTGCAATACAGTGGAAAGAGCACTAGGTTTGGGGATACAGGACATGGGTTCAAATTTCCATTTTCCCAAAAACTTATGTAACTGCCAGCAGGTCACTTTAGCTCTTAGTTTCACTGTAATGGAGCATTTGTACTCAATGATCCTTAAAGTACGGAACTAAAACAGGTACATTTTAAATGTCTATTAGAATTCAAATCTTCTTCCTGCTGATTCAAGGCCCTATCTATCAGATGATATCACTTTCCCTTTACTGATAAGAAGGTTGTCATTGTCAGTTATGGTGGTGTGCAGACTACTTAAAATAAGCAATAATTTTGATATGGTTTCCCTTGTGACAGCAATAATCATGTGTATGTGTTTCTATGAAAACTCAGCTGTTTCAGGATATCTGATCTTGAATAGATACAAATAATTAATATGGTTTCCCTTCTCTTTAGTTAGTTCTTTATCAGTTGCATACAGGATTTCATTTCATACACTTTCCTTGTGGTTTTTTTTTTTTTTGTTTGTTTGTTTTGTTTTGTTTTTCCCCACTTAATGGTATTTTTTTCTTCCAATTACATGTAAAAATAGTTCATTCACTTTTATAAGATGCATATATATTCACTTTTATAAGATTTTGATTTTCAAAATTTTTTCTCCTTCCCCTCTCCCTAAGATAGGAAGCAATCTGATATAGATTATATATGTATAATGATATAACACATTTTCATACTAGTCGTATTGTGAAAGAAAAGACAATCCAAAAAGTGAAAATAGTAGGTTTTGAGCTGCATTTAGTCTCTAGTTCTTTCTATGAATATGGACAGCATTTTCCATCATGAATCTTTTGAAATTGTCTAAGATAATTGTATTGTTCAGAAAGTTAAATCTGTCAAAGCTGATCATTGCTGTTACTATGTAAAATGTTCTCCTGGTTCTGCTCACATCACTTAGCATTAGTTCAGGTAATACTTTACAGGTTTTTCTGAAACCACCATTTCTTATAGAGTAGTATCCCATTACATTAATATATCACAATTTGTTCAGCCATTCCTCAATTGATGAGCATCCCCTCAATTTCCAACTCCTGCCAACACAAAAAGAGTTACTATAAACATTTTTGTACATGTGGGTCATTTTTCCCTTTTCATGATCTCTTTGGGATACAGGCAGTAATAGTATTATTGCTGGATCAAAGGATATGTGCAGTTTTATAACCCTTTGGGCATAGTTCCAAATTGCTTTCTACAATGGCTAGATCAGTTCATAAGTCCATCAAAAATGTGTTGGTGTTTCAATTTTCCCACATCCTCTTCAACATTTATCATTTTCCTTTTCTGTCATTTGAGCCAACCTGATAGGTGTGAAGAAGTAGCACAAAGTTGTTTTAATTTGTATTTCTCTAATCAATAGTGATTTGGCACATTTTTTCATATGATTAGAGATAGTTTTAATTTCTTTGTCTGAAAATTGCTTGTTCGTATCCTTTGACCATTTATCAATTGGGGATTGTTATGTTTTTAATTTGGGGATTTTTTTAAAAACAGTGGACAAGCAAATGAGCAAAAGTTATCTATTTTAAAGAGCACATTTTAATGATTGTTAGATATTCTGTATGCTTTTTAGTGTAAGGAAATAAGATATTTCAAAGATAATTCAAATTCATAATGAAATAGCAACAGTTACACTGAAGTTTAAGAATGTGTAGTTAAATAAATACCAAGAACTGACAATGTATTGTTATAAACATCCTAATCAATCACCTGAAAATTAGCAGTCATGTTCAGAGGGACCAGGCAGATGAAGATGTTGTTGTTGATTCCTCTATAAGTATTAAGATAGATAGTAAAGTACTGGGCTAAGAGTCACTAGCTATGTGAACTCGGGCAAGTCACAATCTATTGGTCTCAATTCCCTTAACTGTAAAATGGGGATCATAATAGTATCTACCTTACAAAGTTATTGAACAGCTGGGTGGCACATTAGATAGATCACTGGGTTTGGAATCAGCAAAACTCATCTTCATGAGTCCAAATCCAGTCTCAAAAACTTATTAGTTGTGTGACTCTGGGCTAATCACTTAACCCTGATTACTTCAGTTTCTCATCAGTGAGATGAGAGTGGAGTGAGAGTGGAGTTTTGGCAAACTACTCCAATATTTCTCAATAGAACTCCAAATGAGGTCACAAATAGTTGGATACAACTGAGAAATGACTTAACACCAAGTTGTGTATCAAATAAGGGAATTTCTTTAAAGTATTTACTTAGCATAGTGCCACGTAGTAGAAATTTAATAAATTTTTTCTCCTGCCTCCTTTCCCCCTTCCTTTCTATAATATGATTTAAATTTCTTAAAGTTGGGAGAATGAGAAGGGCATTTTCAAAAAGCTGTGAACTATTTCTAAGAAAAAAATGCTTGTCATAAAGTACCAAAGTTTAGGGGAAAGTAATTTTTACTAATCAAATTCAATTTTTAATTCAATGATATATCAAAACCATTATCAGAAGACATCTAGATGAACCTACAAGACCTAGACAACTTCATCAGACAGTCCCTGCTCTTAAGGAGTTCACTAATGGAAGAGAAAATGTGAAAACAACTATGGACAACCAGTTATATATAGGATAAATTGGAGACAACCAACTGAGGAAAAGCCCTAAGTCCAAGTGGGTTTGAAAAAGGCTTTTTGTGGAAGGTAGGGTTTTACCTGAGGTTTGAAGGCAGTCAGAGAGCAAAAAAGCTGAGATGAGGAAGAATAGCTTTTCAGGCATTGGGGAAAGCCAGTAAAAATGCCAAGAGTTAGGAGACAGACCATTTTGAGGAAGGGATAGCAAGGAAGCTAGTGTCACTAGATTACACGGTACCACAAGTGAATAAAATGTATGTTGGTAAGATAGGAAAGGTATAAGGGACTTTAAAAACCTAACTGAAGATTCTACATTTGATTCTGTAGGTGATTGGAAGCTAAAGGAGTTTATTAAAGGGGAAGAGAGATAAGTCTGTGATTTAAGGTGATCAACATGACAACTGAGTAGAAAATAGAATGTGGAAGACTTGTGGCAGGGAAATTGACCAGTCCAGGACAGGGCAATAGTCCAATTGTGAGGTGATAAGGCTTTAATAAGGCAGGGCAAAGGAAATATCTGAGGACAGAAAAGGATACATACAAGAGATATCATGGTGTTATGATGACAAAATGTGTCAAAGTCTTGTGAATAAAGATTAATAGCAAAATAAGCATGTAATATTGCAAATTATTCATTTTTAGAGGTTAAATTTTTATGAGTTATTGTCCCTCAATAAATTGCACTATTACACATTGTCCCATAGATTTTACACACCACTGAAGAAACCTCTTTGTCCCAAAGTCCTGGACTAAGCAAGGGCTAAGAGGATCTCAATTTCTTTAATCAGTAATGATTTAGAGAATTTTTTCACATGACTATAAATTGTTTTGATTTTGATTTCCTCATCAAAAAATTGCCTGTTCATATCCTCTGACTATTTATCAGTTGGAAAATGGCTCACATTTTTCAGACTTGACAAAATTCTTTACATATTTGAGATATGAGACCTTTATTTGAAAAATTATCTATAAAAAATTTCCCCTATTTTCCCGCTTTCCTTCTGATCTTGGTTACATTTGATTTATGTGTATAAAATATTTTTAATGTAAAAAATGTAACAGAAATTATCCATTTTCTACCTCATATACTTTCTATCCCTTATTTATTCATAAATTATTCACCTATCCATATCCATAAGTCCAATAGGTAATATCTATGTTCTGCAAATTTTCTTGTAATCTCTTTATATCTAAATCACATGTTCATTTTGACTTTGCCTTGGTAAATGATATAAGATATTATTCTGTGCCCAATTTCTTCCAGACTGTTTTTCAGTTTTCCCAATATTTTTTTTACCAAATAATGAATTCTTATCTGTGAGAAGGTTGTATACTATAATAGCAATACTGCTTTAAAAACAACTTGGAATGGCTAAGTCATTTTGACTATTATAAAATGCCCACATTAACTATAAAGGACCTATTAAAAAAGATGCTATCTATATCCAGAGAAAGAACTTACAAATAGAAGTATGTATATAATGATTTTCCATGTATACATACATATATATACACACATATGTATGAATATACACACATATTTGTGTTTAATTATAGCCATTGCTGGGGAATAGGGGAGAAAGAAGAAAAAAAAGGGATAAATAAAACAAATATTTAATGCATTATAATGATAATATAATTATAACTTTAATATATATTTAAAAGGAATGACAAGTTGTATGTAATAGATTTGCAGTTTCATTTGTAATCATCTTTTTTTATTCTATTATGTTTTGGAAATGTTTGTTTCATTTAATAAATTTAAAGTAAAATAATCATCATCTTTGAAAAGCACCAAAAGAGTCAGTCCTATTGATAGCAACATGAAATCTCTTAGTTCACAGACTTATTTGTCACTAAATCAGGATACACATTGAAGACATGATAGGATTAGTATAAAGAGGTAAAACCCTAGGGATGAATCAGTCATTTTTGGATGTTTTTGCCTCTGATGCTTTTGTCCCATCAGATTTATAAAAGTATAGATATTTCTAAAATTTTTGCTTCATTTGTTTATAATTTATTCCCTGCCAATTTCCAAAATAGAATTAAATAAACAACACATAATCTTGGCAATGTAAAATTACAGTTTTCTTCACAGAATCACAGAATTTTAATGTTGTTAGGGTCTCTGAAAGTCATGTAATCCAATCCACATCTGAGTAAAAATCCCCTCTCTACAATATTAATGAAAGATCTTTGCTTAAAGATTTCTAGTGAGGAGAAATCCACTATATCTCAAGGCAACCTAATTTGTTGTTGTAGTTCAGTCATTTCTGATTCTTTGTGGCCCATTTGGGGTTTTCTTGGCAAAGACTGGAGTGTTTTATTATTTCCTTCTTCAGTTTATTTCACAGACGAGGAAACTGAGGCAAAAAGGGATAAGTGACTTAAGCAGGGTCAAGTAAGTGAAGAAGTATTTAAATTTAGGAGACTGAGTCTTCCTGACTTTAGGCTCAGCAGCTCTATCCACTGTACCATCCAGGAGTCCTCAAACTACGGCCCGCGGGCCAGATTCGGCAGCTGAGGACGTTTATCCCTCTCACCAGGGCTATGAAGTTTCTTTATTTAAAGGCCCACAAAACAAAGTTTTTGTTTTTACTATAGTCTGGCCCTCCAACAACCTGAGGGACAGTGAATTGGCCCCCTATTTAAAAGTTTGAGGACCCCTGTAAGCTTTAATTATTAGAAAGTATTTCTTTGTATCAAAATTAAATCCACCTCTCAGCAACATTCTTAGTTATTCCTAGTTTTACTTTCAGGGACCAAGGAAAATATGCCTTGCCCCTTTTGCATAAAACAGCTCATCAGATATTGCTATCTTGTCACCTTCCAAATCATTTCTTCTCTGGATTAAATGTTTCTAGATTTTTCATAGCTTCATTCTGAGGCTCTTTACCATCCATCCTCTATGAGTTTTTAGCCATTCTATGTCCTTCTTGTAATGTGATGCCTTCTTCTAATGTGGATACAGTATTCCCATTACAGCTTCTTCAAGCCAAAGTTAGAGTGAAATTATCGTGTCAGTGATATTTGAATGCTAAATCTCATATTTACATGTTTAAAAAAATCAGCATTGCAGGTACAACATAGGGAAACATGGCTAGACAGAAATTTGGAAAAAATTTGGGAATTTTTAATAAGCTATAAGCTTATGGTGTGAATCAAGAACGTGATATAGAAATCAAAAATGCTGATAACAATCTTAGGTTTTGGTTTCCAATGCAAATGAAAGAGGGAGAGAAAGCAAGTACAACAAAAAAGGGAACTGAGCTGTGGGGAGACCAGCCTCTGTTTCAATCTTTTGTTTCCTTTGTTTCTTATAATAATAATATATTATATATGGCATATGTAATAATGATGATAATAATAATCACTAGCATTTATATTGTGATTTAAGATTTTAAATTTTAAAAAATAAAAGCACTTTCCAAGTATTTTATTTTATCCTCATAACAATCTGGATTTGTGGTTACTATTATTAACCCCATTTTATAGTTGAATAATTCAAGGCAAATAGAAGTATGGCTAGTAAGTTCAGCCAGATTTAAATTCAATTCTTTTTGATTCTAGGTTCAACATGTTATCCATTCTACTACTTAATATGCATGGCCAACAATAACCTTCCTAGGTGCTAAGTCACACCAAAAAGTAAGTGATCACTTTTCTCCAGTGTTCCTATGATTTCAATTTCATAAAACAATTTCACTTGTTGTTAAAATTGGGTCTAGAATTATTTTTCCTCTTATTTTTGCCTCCACCTTTTAAGCAATTGGATTATTATATCCAGTTAAGAAAGTCTGAACTGCTTTGCCCTTGGCAGAGAGAGAACTTCAGCAGATAATGAATCTCCCATCAATACTACATCATGTTTCTATGCTAGGCTTGTGATCTTTTTCTTGGTTATGTCACAGGACATAAGAAATCAGCAAATTTTAAAAAATAGGCTCAGAAACTAACCAAGATACATGTAATATGGGTAATAAGCAAAGGGAATCAGAAATTCTATTGCAAGGAGGCAGATTTGACTGTGTAGATATCTCTAAAATTTAATGGGATGGAACTCACAATTGGAATATGACCCTAGATAGGTATACCTTTCTCAGAATAAATAGGATATGTAAGGGGGAAGATAATATATATTGGGGTGGTGTATGCACATGAGAAAATTCATGAATCAGGGTTAGAGGGATGGAAAACATGCTGGAGAGTATTGTTAATGGAGGTAGAAACAGAAAGAATATTTGCATTGGACTCTTGAAATGTAGAGTATATCACCGAGTGTAGGAGTGAATAATATTTGGAACTTGGAATTAGGGTCATGAAATGACTCTCCTGAAAAGCTTCCCCTACTTGTTGGTAATTTTTGCTTCTTTCTTTTCAGTTTATTTTGATTAGTCAGTCAACTAGTACCTACTGAGAACCTACTATGTTCCAAGCATTGGCCTAAGGACTGGAAAACCAAAGAAAGGCAAAAAATAGTGTCTGCCCCCAGGGAGCTCACAGACTAATGGATTATTAAATCTGAAAGATTCCAGATAGATTTTTTTAAACAGAATTTTCTATTTTTGAATTTTTTAATTATAGCCTTTTATTTTTAAAATATATGCAAAGATAGTTTTTGTCATTCACTTTTGCAAAATCTTGGATTCCAAATTTATCTCTTTCTCTTCCCCCATCCCCTCCCCTAGACAGACAGTAATCTAATATAGATTATACATGTGCAATCTTCTAAACACATTTCTACATTTATTATGCTGCACAAGAGAAATCAGATCAAAAAGCAAAAACTTGAGAAAGAAAAAAAAAAGCAAGCAAACATCAGCAAAAAAGGTGAAAATCCTATGTTGTGATACACATTCAAACCCATAGTCCTCTTTCTGGATGCAGATGGCTCTCTCCATCATAGGCCTGAATCACCTCATTGTTTAAAAGAGCCAAGTCCATCACAGTTGATCATCATGTTATTTTGTTCTGTACAATGTTTTCTTGGTTCACTTCGATTAACATCAATTCATGTATGTCACTCCAATGCTCTGTAACCTTCAGTTGGCCATAGAACTTTATGTCATGTTGGTGTCCTGTCTGATAGCCTCCTAAAAAACCTTGTTGTAGCTTTGACTTCTCAACTGAGCTTTGGAAAATGTGCTTCTTGGGTAACAAAATTGAGTTTTGGTTTGTAGCACTGTGGCATGAATAAACATGCTTGGCTTTGTGTATATCACCCCTGGTTTAGTCTAATAAGTGAGCTTGCTCTACTTCAGGTTTATAAGTAGTTCATTATGTTAGACCAACTTTTTTGTCATTTAGATTTTTTTTTTCATATATTATTCAAGAGAATATTGCTCACACATGTCATCATCATCATAAATCACTACCATTCACAAAAATAGATAGAAGGATAGATAGATTGACTGATCGCTTGACAGCAAAGCACACACTAAATGACAAATAGGTAATCGAGTAGCTAGGTGGTACAGTGGATTGAGTACCAGACTTGTCTCTATAAATTCATATCCAGCTTCAGACACTTGGTAGCTGTGTAATCTTGGGCAAGATACTTAACTCTGTTTGTCTCAGTTTCCTCTGAAAAGAATTAGGGAAAGAAATGACAAGCCACGCTAGTATCTTTTTCAAGAAAATTCCAAATGGGGTCACAAACAGTAGAACATGTCTGAAAAGATTCAACAGCAATAACAATAAGAACAACAAAATAGGTGATACAGATTGTAAACAATCCAGGATTTAAAAAGAAGAAAATCATCATCATTCAAGAGCTGGAATAGTTTAAAGAAAATTCTCTAAGATGGAGTGGAGTTTGAACTGGGATTAAAAAATAGTTGGTGAGAACTTAATGAGTGAAAAGAAATGAACAATCTAAATTGAGGAACAATACATGAAGAGGTTTTTTTTTTTTTTTTTTTTTTTTAACAATTGCATCTGGGCATATGGAGCTGACAATATATACTGTGCTCAATGATCAAAGAGAAGACCTGTATAGCTGGAGCATAGGATTTGTGGAGAAGGAATAGTAGGTGTGAAGGCTGAATGTATATATTTGTGTCAGATTATTGAGGGTCCTGAATGCAAAGTAAAGAATTTGGATTTTATGGGAAATCGATTAAAGATTTTTGACAGCGTCAAGATTGTATATGCAAAATGTGTATATTGTAGTACTTTAAGAATAAGTTTTTATTGCAAATACTTCAAGGATCTGTCATTGTGTGTATGCTCCTTTTTTATGGATTTCTTCTACCAAATTCAGATTACAACTTCTCCCTAATTTAACAGATGATCTCTTGAATTGATAATGTCAGCAATTAATTGCCTGTAGCCCATATGATGATAAATCTCTCTGAATTTATTGAAATTGATTTGCAGAGAAGAGATGAACTATCTATCACTGGACCTTTATCCAAAGCCATAACAATAATAATAATAACATTAATATTATAAGTATGATTTATTTGTTGGAAGTAAGGTATGGTGCTGGTGATGGTGTATTTCCATACACATTATTTGACCTTGCCAATCTCATTAAATATTTATTAATTGTCAGTTGGGTGCATGATGCAATTCAATAAACAGTTCTGATAAGAAACAGTGCTGTTTTCTATTCAACAAACATTTATTAAGTGTTTACAATGTGCAAAGTTTCTTCCTTCATGTTTCCAGATCCAGAAAGTCTTTCTATGAGATTTTTGTGTAAATGACGTTTTTTTAAAAAAAGTCCTGTTAGAACAAAAGAGTGAGATAAAGTCTTAAGGGTATTCTGAGAATAATATAGGGCCACGTCTGAGGAACCTCTACCACAGTATACAAGTGGATTGGTAAATAGAAAGATAATATTCTTGATGGCCAAGCTGTTTTTAATATCAGAAATCTGCAGCTAAGTTGGAGAGAAAGCATTGTGTGGTGATTGGAGGGATGGTCTATGAATCAGGAAGATTTAAGTATAAGTATAGCCTCTGAAATATTAGTTACATTACCATGGAAAACTCAGTTAAGTTCTGAAAGCCTTAAGCAGATCTTTGAGACATAAAGAAAACAGGAGTAATTTTCTTATCAGGAAATTTCCTATACTTGTGGTATCAGATCAGACTCAAATAAGGGGCCACTAATCCATACAAAGAATCCTAGTGGGCTGCCTTTTGACTTGCTTCTAAAATGTGTTGTTATCTATGTTTTATTGTATTTTTATTTATTTTTTAAGCACTTCCCAATTATATTTTTATTTGGTTCCAACCATCATTGTTGCTATGAATTTGACACACGTATCCTATTCCAGAGAGAATACCAGCCTGGCCTCCCCCAAATGATCTGACTTTATGTCTCTTTGGCATATTCTCATGCATCAAAAAGTTTAATTCCATAATCTCATTTCTCTGTCCATTTATTAAACAAAATTGGTGAGATAACTTTCCAACATTATATATTCTGTGCTACCTTAGTAGTTTTCTCACCTCTCTGCAGAGAGGAAAGAAATGTATTTCATCATTTCTTTCTTGGGATCAATACTGTTCAATCATGAACATGCCACCAGATTTGGTGGCGATTTTGTTTTTATTTCCCTTTTTGTTACTCTTATCTGTACTGTATTGGAGAACATAGCAGAATTTAGTGGAAAATGTTCAGTCAGATCATCTGGGTTGGAATCTTTGTTCTAATATTTAAATAGTATGTATCATATGCAACAAGTCAATTAATTTCTCTGGCCTTCAACTCCTTTACCTACTAAATAAGGGTTATAAACTAGATAATTTCTGAGGTACTTTCTAGCTCTAAATTTTTGATCTTTGAACACATTTCTGTTTACTTCCTCAGTGTGTACTATAAACCTAATTCAACCAAAAAGCTTAGAAAATGGGAAGATTAGGCGAAACTGAACTTTATTGTAAAATGCAAGTAGTGTTCAAGCAGTCTGTCTGTCATTGATCATCTGTCTGAATGTAGAATACTTTCTGGCTTTAGTAAGGTCAGTCTACTCAACATAATTGATTCTCTCTTTGATAAGTAAGGATCTTGCAGTAATTCAGACTCATAAATTGGAGAATCATTTCTTTGTGTTTGGTGCTAAAGCCATAAAAGATTGGGCTGACCTCAGGATATACCCTAGACATTGATTTGGTGAATTGATTTCTAGTAGAGCTTGTTTTCTTAGCAATTGTCTTTTTCTTTTAAAACTGGAAAATAGGAAAAATAATATAGTCATATTATAGTTCAACAGGAAAAATAGTGAGCTAGAGGTAAAAAAAAATGGGTTCTAGTTTGGATTCTACCATTAACTAATTGTATAATGGTGTGCAAAATCATCACATCTCTCTCAGCCTTAGTTTCTCCATCTGTAAGGCCATTTCCTGGATTCAGTGATCTCAAAAGTCTCTTTGACCTCAATAATTTCAGTTAAAAAAGTGTTTCTGATGATTTTTTTCATGCTACATTAGTGCCTATTATTACTACCTTTCCTCTACTCCTTCAATTTAAATCTCCCTTGTAACAAAGAAAAACAATTCAACAAAATTGATAAAAAATAATGTTTGACACTATATGCAACATTGTACACTGGTAGTTCTCCATCTCTCTCTCAAAGGAGGGAAATATATTTCAATATCTCTTCTCTTGGATCAGTCATCACAATCAGACTAAATCTGACTGCGGCCTTCACTGCTATTTATTGTAATTATTTTCTATTTTTTTTTTTGGCTCTGCTTATTTTGCTCTGTATCAATTCATACTAATTTTCCTATACTTCTCTGAATCATTCACATTTGTCATATCTTACAGTACAATAATAGTCCATTATATTCATATATCACAATTAGTTTGGCCATTCTCCAGTTGACAGACAGTTACTTTGTTTCCAGTCTTTTGCTATCATGAAAAAAAAATGCTTCTGTGAATATTCTAATCTTTAATGATGATTGGAGCCAATTAGTGTGTAAATTTTTTCTCTAGAGTATGCAAATACTTGCTTCCCAAATCTTTTGTTGTTTCCTCAAGCATTGGATACATGATACAGATTGAAAAAGATTGGCTTTATTACCGGTTTGCTTTTTTTTTTCCATTGGTGATGGGCAAAAGATTAGTCAGATAGCTAACAATTCTGACTTTATGGGCCAGATCATCACGATGTAATCTTAGGATCACAATGATCTTCTTAGATTAGTCAAATTTGCTTGATTCCTGTTAGACATCAGGTCTAATAATGTAGCAATTTTTTTAAAACTATATCCCTTTAATAAAGCAGTGATTCCAAATCTGTGGGCCTCAGGAGCCTGGAAAATTGTGGACTTACTGTAAAAGGTCCTTATATCCAGATGTACACCAAACATTTTTGCAATCTTTATTTAACTATAACAACACATGCAGTGTGATTCAGTACAATAAAATGAACATTATAAAGACAGAATAAATAAAATGAATGTTATCCAGATAGGGAAATTTTCAAATACATCTAGCTATTTTGGTGGTTAATAAAATATGAATTCATTTCAAAGTGAATTTAAAGTAACTTTTTATCATTATGTATTTTTTTTTCTTAACCAAAGGAGATTTTTGGAGACAGCACAATTGTGAGGGAATTGTAACTGATTCTCAAGCAAGACATAAGAAAAATCATGGAGAATTTTTTTGTTCTTTTTAATTTTAAAACTTTTTTATTTCCAAACATATGCATAGTTTTCAACATTTACCCTCGCAAAAACTTGTGTTCCAATTTTTTTTCTCCTTCCCTTTTGTCCATCCCTTCTCCTAGATGGCAAGTAATCTAATATATGTTAAACATGTGGAATTCTTCTATACATATTTCAACAATTATCATGCTGCATAAGAAAAATCAAATCTAAAAAGAAAAAAATTAGAAAGAAAATAAAATGCAAACAAATAACAAGAAAGTAAAAATACTATGTTGTGATCCACACTCAGTCCCTGCATTGTTTTCTCTGGGTGCAGGTGACTTCATCACAAGACCATTGGAAATAGCCTCTCTATTGAAATAATTATCATTTAATCAGAATTGATTACCATATAATCTTGTTGTTGCTGTGTACAATGTTCTCTTGGTTCAACTCACTTCACTTAGCATCAGTTCATGTCTCTCCAGACTTTCCTGCAATCATCCTGCTGATCATTTCTTATAGAACAATAATATTCCATTACATTCAAATACCATAACTTATTCAGCCAATCTCACGGAGAATATTATTACCAAAAAATGTAACTGAGGGAGCATCTGTAACTATTGACCCATGTGCTTATTTTCCCAGTCCATTTAAAATTTCTATGGAAATAATCTCTGGAGGCAGTTTTGTTGGGAGTATTAGAGAAGAGCTAGATCTTTGCAAGTGATAATCCACAGTGGAACATATCTTTTTCTTCAGGCAATTGACTGAAATATGAGACTGAGATCCCTTCGTATTTATTGATTGTTGACTATGCAAAAATATTTTATTTGATATGGAAAAATGCTTTATTAAAAACTTTTCTCCAGCAAGGTATTCCTCATGCATAGTCCAAACTAATGATTCCTTGTAAAATGTAACAACAGAAACAACCTTATTCAACAATTCTTCTATGGTTAATATAAGATGAAGCACAAAACAGAGAGATTTAAATTTTCCCAAGGTATTCAATACTACTAGGGAGAAGATTCAACTTAGACTTCACTTTGGAGAAGGGACTCCCTATGGAGATCTATTTGATATTCCAAGATGTAAATGACATTTTGATGATTTTTTTGGTCAGAGCCACAGAATACTTAACAACCTTCAAAATAAAAAAAAAAAATCATACTAACAGGTTTAGTTTAATTATCCACATAGGAAAAACCAAGAAGATAAAGTGTGTCTATTATTCAGACTACAATATATAGCTAGATGGATAACCTATAGATAATACATATATATATATATATATATATATATATATTATATATATATATATATACACATATATGAATAAATAACCTGATCCATTGGTATAAACATCTTGGACTGACGCAGTAAATAGATAATAAGATAATAAGTTGAATGCAGGATGGAGAATGAATAGTCTTTTGAAACTACAAACTTCTCCCCAAAACAAAGGTCCATCCTTTTACTTACAATATTTTCCCACTGTTACTTACTGTATAGATGTGAGTCAATTTTTGAAGGACTGAAATTGTTGATCATACCTAGAACAATGGAAAGACAGGTACCTAGTGGGTGAGAACAGGCTACAAAATATTACAGTGAATTGTGAAAGGGAAAGTATGTCTTTCAAGAAATATATGAATAAAAAAGAAGAGGAATTGGTTAGAAGTGAGACCAAGAGATAATTGGTATTTCAATGATATCCTTGCAAGAAGATTAGAACTCAGTGAATGTCCTGAGAAGATTGGATAGAATCACTACAACAAATTTATGGGAGAACATGAATATCATATAGGATGAGCACCAGTATATGGGATGTGATATACTTCATTTCAGGAACTACCTAAATTGATAACATCCATTTGAATATTTTCTTAATCAAGGGATACCAATAATACAACTAGTATTATTGTTCACATTTTTTTAAACATTTAAAAAGCTATCTCCCATTCAAAAAATTTTGGTTTGTGGAGGACTATAGTCACTAAGGCCTAGTTTGTATTTCAAGAGTTAATGATTAGTGTTTTTAAGAATGAGAGGATTAATAAACCATTGACCAAGTCTTTCCAAGAGTGTGTTTACATGACCATTGCTACTTTTGTGATGAGTGATACTGTTGTTTTTCATCTTTCATAAAAAAAAAAAAAAGACTAATGACATCTCAGGTGATATCTTAATTTGCACATGAATTGGGTTTAAGTGAGTCAGAGTTGTTCAAAGTCATCAGCCTTATTTTCTCTTCCAGTCATTGAAGTCCAGTGGCAAGACAAAAGTCAAGATTATTGGCAATGGCCAAACATGCAACTGGGTGACCACAGCATCTTCAGTGTCTAACCAAACTCTAAGAACTCTAAGTTAATGTTATTTTTAAAATTTATTTAAAAAATCACCAAAAACTACTTTTATCTTTTTTATTTCTATAGAATTTCTCATATATTATTTTATGTTTCCCATAAATGTAAATTGGAAATGGATTTGAACAGACAATTAATTGGCCAGCAAGAGAAACTTTTAATCTATATTTCTCTCCCTATAATAGCTTATAAATTAATAAAAGTGTTTCTGACAGACGAGCTAAAACTCAAACTGAAGTTTATTTTCTTCTAAGATGGTAGAGAGGATTTGCTGCTGATCCTTTTACTTTTTCTATATGAAATGAACTTCAGTGAGGTGTCTACAGTACTATGATGTGTTCGCTAATATGAAGTTCTAGGAGGGTGGCCTAACTTGTGCTTGTTGCCTTTGATTGAAGTCTCATAGACAATGAAGAAGAGAACCATACTCCAGTTGTTCCCAATGTACATTTTCTCAATTATTATCTTAATGACAAGAATCACAAAGATGTCTTGTGCTATTTCCTCTGCTGAGTGTTGAGGAATAGGTAGAGGGTAGACCAAGAACAAGCTTGAGTAACTCAATGACTTTACAGAGACTGTGTATTTGGTCACATCTGTGTATAAAGCATAGAGATATGTTGAGTTCCATATTTCTCAGACCTAAATCCAGAGAGCTGCAGGTTCTCTTCATGATTCTTCCATGGATCACTTGGAGAAGGGAAGGGAATAAGTATTTATTAAGTGTCTACTGTATACTGTGCTAAACACTTTACAAATATTGTCTCATTTGATCCTTACAACAACCCTGTTGAGATAAGTGCTGTATTATTTCCATTTTATGTTAGAGGAAACTGAAGCAGGCAAAGATTAAATGATTTGCCCAGGATCGCGAATCTAGTAGATATTTGAGGCTAGATTTGAATTCAAGTTTCCCTGACCCTAGATCCAATATTCTATCCACTGTACTGCCAAGATGCTTCATAGTTCTCTTGGATCCATGTGAGACCACTAGCCATTATTGTCAATTCTCAGGCCTCATGAATATGAGCATATACTACTTCCATATGCCTTTTCCTCTCACTCTCCAAAGCTGCCATTCTCAGCTTCTCCCCACTTCTAAGGATTAACCTTTGTTACATTTTGGTTCCCTTTTAGACTTTTCTACTTCCTTCTCTCCAGATAACTCAAAGAATCATCTTATGTAGAGCCCAATTGCTCTGATCCATGAGAGTCTGAGCCAATTACATCATTCCAACATGCTGAGATCAAATTATTTCAATATCTTCTTTAAAAGAATAAAGGCTATACTGTAAATGAACCTTTTCACTGTTTGCTTTATGCTTGTGATTATCCATTATAACTTTAATGCACTTTATTCATTGAATTATAGTATTATACCTTATAGGTAATTTATTTTATGAATTTTTATGGGAAACTAAGACCAAGGAAATTATGATTTTCCCAAGTTCACACAGGTATTAAGTGACAGGACCAGCCTTTGAATCTGAGATCTCTGTTTCAAAAGTTACCACTATTTCCAATGTACTATGCTGTTTCTAATTCAGCTATCATAAGAAGTCTTAAAATTTGGAGGTATAATTTTGAATCATGAATGTTCCCTCACGTGAGAATTTCCTATGCTAATGAAATCTAGGTTCAATTCCTGTCCCTATTCCCAGTCTATATATCACAATGCTTGGCACATAATAGAAGCTTTAAAATGCGTGTTGATTGGTTGATTAATGAATGATTTCTGGAGATTGAAGGATGATCAGATGATTCCTTCCTTTCATTATATCCTTCTTCCTCTCTTCTTCTTCTTCTCTCTCTTTCTATCTCTTCCCTGTCTCCCTCTCTCTTTTATCCTTTTGTCTCTGTTTAATAAAACTATCCCCTTTACCTTTGTTAGCAAACTGGGACCTGGAAATGTTCTGGGTCTCACTGGAGTCCCATCTTCACTGCAGTAATACTCTGTGTAAACCAGATAGATGTGTCATTCCTTCTCTGGGTACCCAGAGAATCATAAAATCATTTCAAAGTTGGGACAAAGTTTAGAGGCAATTATATCAAGAAAAGGATTCCTTTTGTAATGTACTTGTTGAGTAGTCATCTAGATTTTGCTTAAAGACCTCACGCAAGGTAAAATATACTCCCTTTTCCCACTTAAGCCCCTTCCATTTTTGGTTAGGAAATTCCAATATTAGAAAGTTATTCCTTATGTGAAGCTGAAATCTGATTCTCAGAAGCTTTCTCCCATCTCTCCCAATTCTGTCTCTTGGAGTCAAAAAGATAAATCCATTCACTCTTTTGCAGAATAACTTCAAATACTTAAAGGACATCATTCCATCTTGACAAATTCTCTTTTACATGCAAAGTGTGCCTCAAGGAGTTCTTGGATATACTCTATATGAAGAGGAATGTAGTATTGGGGGTACTAGAGTTGCAATCTGGAAACCAAACTCCATCTCAGACACTAATTATGTGACTTTTGTAAAACCATTTAACCTCTCTGTCCCTCAGTTTCCTCACCTATAAAATGAAGGAGTTGGACTTAATGGCTTCTAGTTATGAACCAATCATTCTAAAACTTTTGAGCTGTAAATTATCAATCAACATCTATTGGTGAGACAAGAATTAAAAGCACTAAAATTGAAATGGGAACTTGGATAGTAACTGTTTCTTTGTGGACCTGCTTTCATGTCACTCTTGGAGTGATTTGAAAAAAACAGCTTTATGTTAAGCAGTGACCTATTATATGCAGGAAAGAGGAAGTTAAGAAAACTCAGGGGAAAAGAGGAAGGGCTTTCAATTGTACCAATGAAATCTATGTCAGAAGGAAGCAGCATGGTACAATAAAAGGAATGCTGAATTTTAAGCCAGGGTATCTGAGATCTCTGCCACTTAAAGACTTGGGCAATGCAACCTCTCTATGCCTGCTGTCTCATCCGTGATTTGAGAAAGTCAGACTAGACAACCTGGTCTTTTTCTGGACTAAAGTCTAAAATCCTAGTTGCTTATCTGAACCCTAATAACTCTATCCCTCACAATCCATTTGTCCCCTCTGTCCTCATTAATTACAATCTTTTTTTTAATAAAGCTTTTCAAAACCTATGCATGGATAATTTGGCAACATTGACCCTTGCATAGCCTTGTGTTTCAGATTTTCTCCTCCTTCCCTCAGCCCTTCCCCTAGAAGGCAAGCAATTCAATATATGTTAAACATATTAAAATATATGTTAAATCCAATATGTATAAACATGTTTATACAATTCTCTTGCTGCACAAGAGAAATCAGATCAAAAAAAAAAAAGAAAGTAAATGAGTAAGGAAAAATGCAAGCCAAAAACAACAAAAAGAGTGAGAATCTTATGTTGTGATTCACATTCAATTCCTACAGTCTTCTTTATGGGTGTAGATGACTCTCTTTATTACAAGATCATTAGAACTGGCATCAATCATCTCATTGTTAGAAAGACTCACATTTATCAGAATTGATCATCGTATAATATTGATGTTGTTGTGTACAATGATCTCCTAGTTCTGCTTATTTCACTTAGCATCAGTTCTTATAAGTCTCTCCAGGCCTTTCTAAAATCATCTTCCTGATCATTTCTTATAGAACAATAATATTCATATGCCATAACTTATTTAGCCATTCTCCAGCTGATGGGCATCCACTCAGTTTCCAGTTTCTTGCCACTATAAAAAGGGCTGCCACAAATAGTTTAGCACATCTGGTTCCCTTTCTTCCTTTAGGATCTCTTTGGCATATAGGCCCAATAGAAACACTGTTGGGTCAAAGGATATGCATAATTTGATAACTTTTTGAACATAGTTCCAAATTGCTCTCTAGAATGGCTAGATCTGTTCGCAACTCCACCAACAATGTATCAGTGTCCCAGTTTCCTCTCATCCCCTCCAACATTCATCTTAATCTTTTCCTGTCATCTTAGCTAATCTGAAAGGTGTGTAGTGGTATCTCAGAGTTGACTTAATTTGCATTTCTCTGATCAATAGTGATTTAGAGCACTTTCTCATATGATTAGAAATAGTTTTAACTTCTTCATCTGAAAATTGTCTGTTCATATCCTTGGATCATTTATCAATTGGAGAATGGCTTGGATTCTTATAAATTTGAATCAATTCTCTATTATTTTAGAAATGAGGCCTTTATCAGAACCCTTAAATGTAAGAATGATTTCCCAATTTATTGCTTCCCTTCTGATCTTGTCTGCATTAGTTTTGTTTGTACAAAAACTTTAACTTAATACAACCAAAATTATCTATCTGGTGTTCAATTATGAATTCCAGTTGTTCTTTGGACACAAATTCTTTCCTTCTCTAGTTGTGAGAGGTAAACTCTCCTGTGTTCCTCTGATTTATTTATAATATCACTCTTTATATCTAAATCATAAACCTATTTAGATCTTATTTTGGTATGTGGTGTTAGGTGTGGATCGAGCCCTAATTTCTTCCATACTAGTTTCCAATTTCTCCAGCAATTTTTATCAGATAGTGAGTTCTTATCCCCAAAGCTGGGATCTTTGTGTTTGTCAAACACTAGTTTGCTATAGTTATTGCCTATTTTGTCCTGTGATCCTAACCTTTTCCATTGGTTGACTACTCTATTTCTTAGCCAGTATCAAATGGTTTTGATGACCTCTGCTTTATAATATAATTTTAGGTCTGGCACAGCTTCATTAGCATTTTTTCATTAATTCCCTTGAAATTCTTGCCCTTTTGTTCTTTCAGATGAATTTTGTTACTATTTTTCTAGATATGTAAAATAATTTCTTGGGAGTTTGATTGGTATGGCACTAAATAAGTAAATTAATTTAGGTAGCATTGACATTTTTTATTATATTACTTTGGCCTACTCTTGAGCACTTGATATTTTTCCAACTGATTAGGTCTGACTTTATTTGTGTGGAAAGTGTTTTGTAATTGTGTTCATATAGTTCCTAACTTTCCCTTGGCAGACTGATTCCCAAATATTTTATATTATTAACAGTTATTTTAAATGGAATTTCTTTTTATATCTCTTGCTGCTGGACTTTGTTGGTAATATATAAAAATGCTGATGATTTATGTGGATTTATTTTGTATTCTGCAACTTTGCTAAAGTTGTAAATTATTTCTAGTAGTTTTTTAGTTGATTCTCTAGGGTTCTCTAAGTATATCTGCAAAGAGTGATAAGTTGGTTTCCCCATGACCTACTTTAATTTCTTTAATCTCTTTTTCTTCCCTTATTACAAAAGCTAACAGTTCTAATACAGTATTGAATAGTAATGGTGATATTGGGCAGCCTTGTTTCGTCCTAATTTTACTGGGAATGGTTCTAGTTTGTCCCCATTACATATGATGCTTTTAAATAGATGCTAGTGATCATTTTAAGGAAAAGTCCATTTATTTCTATATTCTCTAGTGTTTTTAACAAGAATGGTTTTTGGATTTTATCAAATATATTAGCTACAATCTAAAACAGAATAATGATAACTTTCTTGATCACAAGATGGCAGTCTTACTTCTGCTCCATTACGAATGTAGGAAATGATGTGAAACAGAGCAGAAACCAAATGGCTTCTGTCTCTCAGAAATATTGACAAATAAGCTGTAATCAAGTAGAGGAAAAAAAGAGAAAGGAAAAGATTAAAAAATAAATGCAAGAGATTTGATAAACAAAGATTTTTTAGATGTCTGACTCCATTAGTAGTTCTTTTGCACTTGTGCCAGAGCCTTGTGGATTTAAGTCTCACACTAGTATCTAGTGCAAAGAAAAGGAGGTAGAACTCCTGCCAAATGTATCTGGATTTATGCACTGGCATGATCTGAGAACTTGGTGGGAATACCTCTTTTTATCAGTCCTAATTCAATTTGACCCATCTCAAACAGTCTTTCTTAAGTAAAAATGATAATAAGAATAATAGTCAGCATTTATTTGAAAGTTTGCAAAGCTCTTTCAAAATATTAGCTGATTTAAGCTTCTCAACAACACTGAGAGATAAGTATTATTATTATCTATTTTAAATGTGAGGGAGTTGAGGCAAATAAGATTAAGTGATTTGTCCAGGATTCCATAGTTATTAACTGTCTGAGATCAGATTTGAACACAGATCTTCCTGAATTTAAATCTGGTACTCTCTCCATTGTATAACCAGCTACTTAGCTAAGTGGGACAGAAACGAGTGGTTCAAAGTCCTGGAAAGATGAACTTCATCCCCTTTTCCCCTAACTCTGGTGGCTTGCCATGGAACAATAAAAACATGCAGAAGTCTTTAACTTCCTAAAAGATGACACAGGGATAAAATGGTAGGCAAGAAATCAGGCATAGCTGAGTTTAGATCTAGCATACTAGCTGTATGACCCTGAGTAAGTTATTGTACTAAGTACCCAGGACATAGAGAAAATGATGTCTGCCCTCCTTCCAACCCCAGTGAATTTTTATTTTGTCCTGGAAGACAGGATATGGAAACAAGTAAGAGAATACAGGATAATTTGAGGAGAAAATGAGCATTGACAACTAAGTAAAATGAAATTCGATAAGGATTCCCATTTAATTTCTGCAGTAGAACTTTCCTATACCAGACAGTTAAGTGGGTGCTAGAGTTGCTGCTATTACTCATATATAACTCAAAACTATTCAACCCAATCATGTTCTTTTTATTTCAGATAGCTAACAGGATACAAAGATGAAGGGAAGACCTGATCATCAGGGTCACACAACTTTCTGTAAAACCAACCTCATCCTAACAGGAGATGAGAAAGATTCTAGTGAAAGGGCTATCCTAATAAACAGCTTTGTTACAGTTTCTAACAAGGTTAATGATCAAATGCAGCCTCAGCTATGTAAAAGTAGTGCACTTCTTGGAACTATACCTTTAAATGTGCTATTTAAACTTCAATTAAAGCAGCAATCTGGATATAATTCTAGGAATGAGTTGAGATTTAGACCACTCCTTGTTGGGTGACTGAACAAATTGTCATGATGTCAGGTAACTGGGGAAACCACTAAAATAAGGAAAGAAACATATTAAGTACCTCCTATGTGCCAGGCATTGTGCTAAATGCTTTACAAATAAATTATTTGATTCTCACAACAAACCTGGGATAAGGATCCTACGATCTCTATTTTCCAGTTGAGGAAACTCTGGTGGGGTCAGAGTCAGAGTGTTTAAGTGATTTACTGAGAGTTAGTAAGCTAGATTTGAACTCAGGTCTACTTGACTCCATGCCAACTTTCTATCTTCATGCCACCTCTTAGGAAGTTAAAGACTTGCATATTGTGAATGCTCCATGACAACCTACCAGATTAGCAGATTTAGGGCAATAAGAAAAATGATGTTCATCATTCTAGCCCTTTTTTAAAAAACTGGGTCTAAATTTCAAATAACTGGACATAGGGCTGAAAGCTCTCTCTTGTCCACCGATGTTGACTGGATATTGTAAGAGCTATTTGTTCATCTGTCAGGTCCCCTCTAAGTTCATTTCTAGCTTTCAGATTTTAGGAATCCATGCCTCTTTATATGTTAATCAATCCATCAAAACTCATTAAGGAAGCACTTTCTTTAACCAAGCATGAGGAAAGCCGAAGAAATACAGGAAGGTAGAACAGTTCCTGTCCTCAAGGAACTGATATTCTAATAGGGAGACAGCATGTAAATAATTAGATGTATGCAAAATAGAAAAAGAATTGATGGCTTGTGTCAGTGAGTCACTTTAAATACTGGAGGAAATCACTTAAAGTCACTGGAAGAGTTTCACCCCTTAATACTAGAGCAAATCATATTGTGCTGGAAAGATCACTGGGTTTAAAATCAGAAGAGCAAAGTTCAAATTCTGACTCTGCCAACAGAAAACTGTGGCTCAGAGCAAGTCATGGTACCTCTGGCTCTCAGTTAACTTACCACAAATGGGGAGAGAGAAAACAGGATAGTGACATTATATGGTCTGTAAGACACCTTCCAATGGTGATGTTTTTATGATTTCTTCTAAATTACATTTATAATGTGTCACCTCTGACAGGAGATCTTCCCTGATCCCACCTCACCTGCTAGTTAGTTCCCCATTCCCCATAGTCTGTCTGTCTCTGTCTCTAAATCGCTATCTCTCTGTTTCTGTCTTTAACTTTCTCTGTCTCTCTGTCTCTGTCTCTGTCCTTGTCTCTGTTTTTAACTTTCCCTGTCTTGTCTCTTGTCTTTTCATGTTTTTCTGTTTCTGTCTCCGTGTCTTTAACACATTCTCTTTCTGTAAGTCTCTATCTCAATCTCTGTCTCTCTGTATCTGTCTGTCTCTAGCTCCCTCTTTCCAGAACAGCTAGATGGCGCCATAAGGTATAAAGTGCTGGACTGGAGACTCATTTTCCTGATTTTTAGATCCAGCTTCAGATACTTATTAGCCATGTGACCTTGAGCAAGTCATTTAAACCTGCATGCCTGAGTTTTCTCATCTGTAAAATGAGCTGCAGAAGGAAAGGGCAAACCACTCCAGTATCTTGCCAAGAAAACCTCAAATGGGATCACTAGTTGGACACAATTGAAAAAGAAATCTTTGTGTATATGTAGATAAATGTATATGAATATATGTATAAACACATGTATATATGTATACAAATATATGTACATGCATATGAATATATGTATAGTAATATGGATATATGTACAAACAAATGTGTATATATATTTCCATGTCTATATATATACACATACACACACACACATACACATATATATATATACAGTAAAATATGTACATATTGTTCCCTAGTAGAATATCCACTCCTTGAGGTCAGAGAGTTTATTGTTTTTGTCTCATTTTTGTTTCATTCATTTATTGATATCCCCAGTGCCTAGCAAATTCAGAGCATAATAGGTATTTAATAAACCCTTGTAGATTGATTATAACATGCCTTCTTCACAATATCCTTATGGCTCAGGTGTTACAAATATTACTGTGTCAATTTTATAGCAAAGGAAACAAAAAACCAGAAATTAAGTTATGTGTTCAAGATTTCTTAGCTGGTATTTGTCAGAATTAAGATTCAAAAACACAGGTCTCCTGAATTCCAATTGAATGTGGCTTCCTAACTAACTAAGGCACAAAAGGATTAAATTGATTCATTAAAATCAATTTCCTCCTTTATTATACTACCCTACTTCTTTTTATAGGTCAGGTACATTTTTCATCTGAATTCTGAGTTCAAGCAAAGCTTATGGGTTAGAAACACAAGCTTACAATAGGAAATTGAAAGTTCTGGATGGAGCCCACAGAAATTCTTTTCATTCCCTTTTTAAAAGAAGGTGGTGATTTGGAGACGAAAGAAGAAGATTTAAGAAGTCCACAACTTTCCCTGTAGATGGTGATAAAAGGAACAGAAGTCGGTTTTCAGGATTTATGATAATAGAACAATAAAGTCTCAGTAGAGGATAGAGTGAAGAAAGAATCAAGAAGTTGTTTAGCAAGAAATTTGGCAATGTAATTAAGTGGGCTTTAACTTGGAATTTAAAGGAGAAAGAGGAAAATGTCTATCTAAAACTGTGATACATTATAATGGAAGAACACAAATTCTTTACTTACTTAAAAAAATTAAAATAGAAGATGAAATCATTAGTAATTCCCAGTAGGCAAGAGAAGAGGAAAAGTGGTACAATGGAGAGTATTGGGCTTGGGGTAAGGAGAAATCTGAGTTTGAATCTTTTCTTTGACTTTTCAGTTCTTTAATCCTGGACAATTGAGGCAACTTCTCAGTACAATTGCATTCTAGTGTTTTTTCACTTATATTATTATAGTCATTCTTCTTGGCATTTTTTGTATTTTCACGTATCCATTTAGTAAAAATTCATTTAGTCAGTTGTGACATAGAAAATGGTCCAAAAGGAGAAAGAGTAACACAGAAGACAGTGCAACAACAGAAACACTCCTGCCAAAAGAAGGTGGCCCCAACTTCAAAGTTTCCATGGGCTAGTTGGAATATAATTCTATAGAAGTCAGCCCAGGTGGGATTAAATGATCTCAGAAACGAAGTTCTGGAGACACAAAGAGAAACAGTTCTAATGAGAAGAAAAATGGGAGGCTGCCCAATGAGATTAACATGAATGTGCATGAAATTCATCACTTGGATATTTTAAAGAAATGTACAGAAAATCCAGGCAAAAGGGAATGAATGCAAAGGTCTGGTGTAGGTCCAGCATAGTATACATGTATTAAAACTCATTATGAACTGAAACAGACAAAGAAAACTAGTCAACAAGAAGGGGATTTTTATCTCAAGTCGGGAAAAAGAGGAGGATGAAAAGAGGAATAGGACTACTGCATTGGGTAGATGAGATGATGAGAATGAATAAAGACAAGATGTAAACTGCTTAACTTTTACTTATCAATCTGTTTTTTTTTTTTTTTGTCAAGGAGGATGATTTGGGGGTTGGAAAGGATAGAAAAAATGATGAAGAGGAATTGATACTCTAGATAATGAAGGGGATAGTGAAAAATCAATCACTCCACAAATTTACTGACAAGATTTACTGTTTCTTTTATCAGAGCAGAATTTCTCTGAATGGAATCATTTCATCAGAGGTGTGAACAAGTGTGAAAGAGGCCTATTCATCAATCATTCAAAGAACAAAGGAATTTCAACTAGGTATGATGGGAAATCTAAATCTAAAAGTTAGCTTGAGAGCTTCAGGGCTACTTTAATAAGCATCTACCTGCCATCATTTTGCCGCTGTGAAATCTTGAGCTCAGTTAACATCTCTGACATTAAATATTCAAAAAGTGATTTTTTTTAAACAAGTAAATTCATTCTTTCCAATTTTGTTTATAGAATGATACAATGTAACTTGCTTTTTTGAAAAAATATTGGTGGTGGGGGAATCACTTAAATGGAGGGAATATAATATCGAGTATAATATGATTAAGACACTAGAAACCTTCCTTTTGGGCCCAGCCTTTTCAGACACTCAGGGGATCTTGGATAAATGATTGGGAAAAAAATCAAAACAACCCTTTATACTTTCCTCAATTTCTCACTGGTAAAATGTCATAAGAGTGTAGGTCTAGAGCTGGAAGGAATCTTAAATGCTGTTGAGTCTGATCTCCTCACTTTAGAGATGAAGAAATAGAGTCACAGAGAAAGTAAAGTGATTTACATTACTGTAACTATTTCATCAGTCATTCAGTTAGGTGAGAACTCAATCTTTTCCCTTTGAGGGATATTCTGAATATTAATAAAATAAAATTCTTGAAGCATTTTGTAGTTCTTAAAAATAAGTTATTGTATCATTATATATTTCATTATGTAGTAATATATATTACATTATTATATTATGATTAAGTAATGCTAATATAATTATATACATATCCATGAAAGGCAGTGTGACATAATGGATAATAAGTTTGTCAAGGAGTCAGGAAAAACTGGATTCAAATCCTGCCTTCATAAGGCAATTTCCTTTCCAAAATTTTATGTTATATTTGTAAACAAGACTCATGACTAGCACTGCTGGCTGTGTGACCAAGCCAGAGAACAATGTAGTACAAATAAAACATTTCTGAGAAAGATACAAGGCAAATCTACTTAACTGCATATAGTTCTGAGCAATTTTTTATGATTGAATGCTATAATCCTTCTACCTGTCTGCATTGATAAGGAGAGTTCCTTATCTAGAGTTTACAAGATAAATCGTAGGTCCATTAAATTATTCATAAATGCATACACATACCTCTTGCTCTCTTTGCATACACAAATATACATATGCATTTATATGTATATAATGTGTATAATATTGTATATATGTATTTGTATGAGGTTATTATATATTTATATGTATGTATATATACATATATTTCCCTACACTAAAATTCTATATCCATGCTTTATCCTAAAAAAGGAGATTACCCTGATTTTCTGAAGATTTTTCAACATAGTAGTACCTTTGGATATGCCTATCAAGCTCATGAATTCAGCATTTTATTGATATTATTGACTTCTTATGAGGAAACTGATAGAGATTCTTGCCTGCTCTATAACAAAGAGTTGCTTATGGATATTGAAAGATTTTGTGATTATTTGGGGTCAACCATGACTATTTGTCAGAGGCAAAACTTGAACCTAACTCTTTCTAACTCAAAAGTTGGCTTGTTTTCTCCTATGCTAACCTATTCTCTTATGAAATTTTATGTTGCAGTGGTAGAGTGGTGTGGTGAATCAGATTGTTCAGCTAATTCTATTCATTTCTCTCTATCTCTACCATGGCACCACAGGCTTATGGCTTAAATGTGTTTACTGGAATAAATTCCCTTTTTTTCCTTTTTCAAAATGAGGTAAAAAAGATTCATAATTCTCCCTACTTTTTTTTTTTTTTTTTTGAGTTTCCAGTCTCCAGACAGATATAGTCCTCTGGTATAACACCTATGTAAAATCTAGCATTCTTTCTTCTCTAAGGAATCTTCTTCCTCTTTTACCCCATCCCTTCCCTACATTTGCTTCTTCCTAACCAAATTTATTATTTGTTCCAGGCACTGAGGTAAGCCTTAGTGATAGGAATTAGAAAGAAAATACAGATCCTGCCTGCCCACAAGGAGCTTACAAGATAATGAGGGAAGATAACACACAAAAGGAAGCTGAAGAGAGTAAGTCATGGACAATTTTGTTTCTTGGAATCCAAACCAAGTAGAGTCGTGATGAAAGTGAAGAATTATTTGGAAAGTTCTAATAGTTCAGAGACCTCTATAAAGGAAAAGTTTGGAAGAATTTAGTGCTCCATCATACAGCCAACAAGGTGAGGGGGAATTATGATGGGGTGAGAAACTGCTGAATATAAAAGATTAAGTCAATTAGCATGGTGATATTTACCAGTTCCCAATAAATTCGCCCACACTAGCAAATGTCTATGGACAACATTGTTTATATTTTATGATGTAGATCAAAGAGAGAAAGTGCGGGTTATTTTTAATCCAGTTGGGACCCATCTCTGATCCCAGCCTAGCACAGTGAAATTCAGGTATATTCTGTCTCCTATTGAGCCTGTCCCCACCACTTCATTTCCCACCTTCATTACCACTTTCAGCACTGCATATCCGTCAAGGCAACATGGTACTCCTGTCATGATCTCATTGTGGTAGGTTAATAACCACACCCCAATTTTTCAGATTTTACCCTTCATAGGCCTCAAGTGATTGATATGTTTGATGGGAACTTAGAAAATATGGTGTGTCAGCTTAATGATCCAAAGTCCTCTATCATCTCACTAACTAAGTGCTTATGTGATAAATATTAAAATAAAAGCAACTACTTTTTAAAATCCTTTTTATGTCTCGTTGGATTTTTGGGGAGGAGAGTGCTTTGTAAACTTTAAAGAGCTCTATAAATTTAAGTTATTGCTGTGATATTATTATTATTCATAACAGCAACTACTTCAATAATATTTGGCTACTTGGAAACTGAATGTATTCTTTCCACAGACCAGAAAAAGAACATAGTACAAATGCAACGTTTCTGAGTTCATGTTGGGGGGGAAGGCGAGACTCAAATCCATCCACCTCTATTACATTTTAGAGGAACATCTGCTTAGGTCCACTAGTCAGTCAAACAATTACTTTTTCTCTTTTAAAAATAATTTTATTGATATCATTTGTCTTTATATCACTTACATTTCACACCATCTCTTCACTCACTTTTCTAGAGTCATCCCTTATAATATAGAAGAAAAGGGAAGGGACATTCAACAAAACTATCCAACATATTAAAAAAGTCTGATGTTTAATACAGTGTCCAACATCCATAGTCCCCCATCTCTGCAAAGAAATGGGGAAGGCATCTTCTCATATTTCTTCTTTGGGACCAAGCTTGGTCATTATAATATCAGAGCATTTAATTTTCACTGCTTTTTTGTTTTTTATTTATTTTTTAAATTTTTTAAAATAAAAAAACAATAGAAAAAGAAAGACAGAAAAGGAAAATTAAAAAAAAAAAAAACAACCCACCTCTCATGTGCTCAACAGAACATCAGGAAGGATTCAAAATATGTAATGATAAATTTCCATTTCAAAAAAGATACATAATAATAGAAAAGATTATATATTCATGACTGTGTTGTTCTATTGACATTTTTGTATTCATTTTGTATATATTTATGTATATGGATGTGTATAGGTATTATGAATATGTATACATACTACATGCACATGCATACATACACACACACATATATACACACATATCTATTCTCCCCACTCCCCCATCATCCACTTACTTTAATTTGCATTAGTTCCTGTAAACATTTTCATACTTCTCAATATTCATCTTATGCATTTATTTTTATTTATTAAATGCCTCCCATATAACAGGCATTGTACTAGTAATGTAGAAAAAAATACAAAAACATGACAGCTCTTGATTTCAGGAAAAATGTGTTTCACTGTAGGCAGCAAACAAGTTCAACATATACAGAAGAAATACAGGTTGGGTTTGAGTAAGGATGTGGGAATGAATTGATGGCAACTGATGAAATAATCAAGAGAAAAAATGTAAAGAGGGCATGAGACAAAGTCTGAGGGTATATCCATGCCTAGGTGATAGGACATGAAAAAAGGACTAAGAAGGATTAATTAGATCAGTAAGAGGAAAATCATGGCCAAGCAGTGTCACAAAACTGTGGTGCAGTGGCAAAGGAAACTATGACCTGCATTTAAATGTCAGCTTTTCTATTTACTACCCACGTGATTATGGGTGTAAATAGGAAATTTTTCCTCTGGAGGTTCAGTTTTCTCATCTGTAAATGAAAACGTTTGGTGAATATTTTCTGTTCCTCTACCCCTAAATGCTAATTCTTTCATAGGGCTATATGTAATAACAATAACTGACATTTAAGAAGGACTTTAGAGTCTGAGAATTGATTTCCATACACTAACTCATTTGAGTCCAGCACCAACCTTTGATATTAGGACAGGTATGATTACCCCCATTTTATCACTGAAGAAACTGGGACTAAGGGAGATTTCAATGACTTGCTTAAGCTCACAAAGTTAGTGTCTGCAGGGACATTCCACAGACATCGCAGATGTGCACTTTTTACTAGGGTAAGTGAAGTAACATAGACTACTTGAAACTACCCACAGGCCTACCCAGCTGAATAACATTGAATAACATTTAAATAAATCCTGTGGTTGAATTCACTTTCACTTTTCAGTCCCTTAGCAGGCACTTCTGTGCAAATGCAAAAAGGGGAGGGGGCCTCAGGTTGCTTTATTGAAGTTACTTGTGTTTTCCTTTTCATGTCCGTTTTAATAAGTAGCTGGCCATCTGTGGAATCCGCTTTGACTCCGAGCCTTTCCGCGTGTCTTCTTTACCTCGAGGCTGAATTACTGCCTAGTTTTAAATGTATTGACCTTCTGACTTATAACCAAAGTGCAAAGGATGGTTCGGGTAGTCCAGTCTCCCACCCCCGGACCCCAATCACAACTCCCTGCTTTGGGTTTTGCTATGGCTTGTACGAATTTTGGGGCTGGGGAGAAGACGAATGAGGTGAATAAGCAAGAGAGTCGCTCAGGGATGCTCACGGCAGCGTAAGCACCGCTGGGCACGCATCTGGCGCAGGAGCAAACAGACCGCAACCTCTCAGGAGCACCGGCGGTTTGTACAAGGCAGTGTGCGAGGATTCTCTCCCGCACGGGGGCGCTGCGGTCTTCAGACGTCTCCGGCACTGCGGCGGCTTTTCCTAGCTTCCTTTCAAATTACTGCGGAAAAAATAGACTCCCTCTAAGAGGCTCGGATGGAGAGACATTGCATTCTTAAACATGGCATGCTGGTGCCGTCCGTTCATCATGCCCCCGGACCCTTGAAACGATTATATTTCAATGATTATCAGTAAAGGGATAGGTTTATTTTTCTCAGTCCGTTTTCCCTGGACAGTTTTCTTTATCCATTACTGGCAGCTAAGGGTTCGATTTGGGAGCGCACGCACCGACCCTCGCACACAAGCGTACGCACACAGAAGGTGCACACATTCGCGGCGGGGGTGGGGAGGGAGTAGGCGCAAGAGAGATCGCCTTTGGAAAGATTGGCGTGGCCCTTCCCAGTGGCACTGCCTGGGAACGGGCATTTGTTTCCCAAGGAGGACTCATTTCAGCCTGCCAGTTCAAATAACACAAAATAATCGGGGCTATAGGCCAAAGTTGCCGCAGAGCTCACGGGGAAACCAGCTGCCTTTCCCTCGCTTGCTCCTTGAGCCTGGCGATCTTTCTCTTGGGTAATCGGGACGATTCGAAAAGCTCTATTTATCTAAAGCCCTGAGTTGATTTTAGGTATCCTCTCCCCACCTTCCCCGCCCCCCCCACTTCCCCACACCTCCCCACCTCCACCCGCCTTAATCTGAAGGGGGGAAGGCGCGGATCAGTACACTAGCAGCCTTACATTGAAGTGTTAAACTGGGTTTCTAATGCACTTTACAGATGAAAAAAAAAAAAAAACATACATATATATATATACATGTTTTTCCACCTTAGGACCGCTCTCTCAGTGTCTTAGGTAGAATTGAGAAAGGAAGGACAGAGAGAGGGGCAAAGGCCGGATTTCACATATGAAGAAAAAGAAATAGATGCTACTAAAAGAAAAGGCAGGGTGAACAAGGGATTGGGAAAGAGATATAGCACCAGTATATAGTCTATCATTTTATAGGTTTCCATATAATTTATATACAGCGACATACGCGTATACTGGATGAGTGGTGTGTGTGTGTGTGTGTGTGTGTGTGTGTGTGTGTGTGTGTATGTGTGTACGCGGCCGCTCTTGTGTGTGCGTGCGTATGTGTGTGGACTCCCACATGCTTAGCGCTATCTGGATCTGGGCAGTAGCAGCAGTACCTCCCCTACTCTTCCCGCCCCCCCCCTTCTCCTCCCCCCTTTCTGTTGCTTTTGTCTTGAGGGTGTTGTGGGTTTGTGTGGTTGGGTGTTGTTTTTTTTTTTTTTTTTTTTTTTTTGGTGGATTTTTTTTTTTTTTTTTTTTATTTCAGACTAATTTTCTGGAGTTTCTGCCCCTGCTCTGCGTCAGCCCCCACGTCACTTTGCCAGCAGTAGCAGTGGCGGCAGCGGCGGGGGCTCCTGGAATTGGGCTGGAGCGGGAGCTGGGGCTGCTTCATCCTCGGCTGTGCGAGGAGGAGGACAGAGCCTCCCGCCGGGAGCACTAAGCCAGGCGAGAGGCGCCGCCGCCGCTGCCGCCGGACTCCGTCTGTCTGGGTGAGGAGCTAGCTGGCGCTCGTGGGGCCGCTGCCCGCAACTCAGCTCCTTGCTTGCCCGAAGGGTGACAGCAGGAGGGGCCGGGAAGTGGGAGCAGCCCCGAAGGCTTCCCCAGGTAGGACTGCTGGGCGCAGCCACCTGCCGGGGCGCCGATGCTGCTCTGCGTGGGGCTCCGCTGCCCTGGCTCCCAGCTCTGGCACTGCGGCCGCTGCGGATTTTGCAGCATCATCTGGGGGAGATTCGTTGCGAAGCCGCCTCCCGAGCTCAGCTCTGCCCCAGAATCGCGTTCTCTCTACCCCGGCATGAAGTCGCTGAGGGGTGTCCCATGTTCTTTAATGTACCTGGTTCTGAGGGCTCCCGGGGATCTAAACGCCTCCCCATGGCCCGCAACAGGGAGGGGGGGGTGGCGGTGCAGGAACATCCCCCTGCGAGTAGCATCGGGTCTCCTTTCCCCAGGGGTCGGGGCCATGACCCACCCCTAGGGGTGGCACTAAGGGTTGGATGGAGTTGTGGGAGGGAGCATGTCCGTCACAAGCAACGCTGGTCCCCTTCTCCATCTCATCCTTGTTATCTGTTTGCCTCACAGCCTCAAGGTGCTGCGGCCATATCTTCCACTTCACATCTTGCTTCTGCTCAAGACTCAGCCCGGCTGTCTTCATCCCGGATTTGGCACAGGCGTGAGCCCCCAGGAGGGCAACCGAGTCCCCACCCACAGAAGGCGCGTGGATATGCAACAGCGGCAGCATCTCCAGTAGTGCCCCCTGTGAAGAGGCTCAAGATGCCCCAGCTGCTCCCGCCGCTTTGAGCAGTGCACACCGGGACCGACACACGCACAGAGTGCCGGGAGCAGAATTAAGAACGACCCCGTGGGAACAGGCCGGTTGGGGGCAGCAGGAGGCGCTTGGAGAGGGGGGCGGGGGGCGGGGTGGGGGGTGTGTTTGGGGGGCTAGAAAACATTTGAGCTTTGGCTGGCTTCTGTGGCTAGGGATGTTGTCCTGGAAGAAGTGTCATGGACTGGGCATGGCGCGGCTCTTGGGTTTCTGCTTGTTGGTTCTGTTTTTCTGGAGGGGCTCCCAGGCTTGCCCCACATCCTGCACTTGCACTACTACTCGGATCTGGTGCAGCAATCCTTCTCCGGGTATCATGGCCTTTCCAAGACTGGAACCAAACAGTCCTGACCCAGAGAATATCACAGAAATGTAAGTATCTGTTACTTACTATTACTTCCTTAGCCAAAATACACCTTCTCTGCATTATCCATCATCACCTCCCAAACCACAAGGTCTGGCAGGTAACCCTCTATTAAACTGCATCCTAAATCTGCATCTGAAGCAGCTGATTATTAGATTTGTCTATCAAAACCCTATCCATTTCTTTAATCAGGGACATAACAAGAAAAGAATAGTTTGTTTTTAAAAGGAGGTTATAGGTTTTGGTTTTTTTTATATATTTACATTTCTATACCATGTAATATATATTTTCTATTTCAAGGATTTGTATGTTCATTTCATATACAATATGTACCTATGTATGACTTGGGTTTGAATTACTTTTGGGGGTTGTCTATAAGATAGCATTTGTGTTGTGCAAAACGAAGTTAGAACAATTCTCTATAGAAGAGGAGACTCCTGGAAAAGAAAAGAATTAACTATCTGAAATCTGTTAAAAGAGATTAGTATCCTTTTTTCGAGTTTTGGAGTTAACCAGTTTTCATATTTCATTTCCATAGATCAAATTCTGCCTGGGAGATTGTGTCTAGGGACAATTTTGAAAATGATCTGTAAGAGGAGAAGTTCTATGTATTGAAATGCACTTGCTCAAAAGGGAAAATGTGATAGTTGGAAGCCTAAAAGCCTGGTCTGATTTAATTTAGACTTGACTTCCCAGAGATATAATTTTGAGACCATTTAGATTATAAATCTTAATTGCCCATTGAACAATTTCCTGGGAATAAGTTGGAGGATAAAACTGTGTTAGTGCTAAGATGAGTGTTGGTGCAAGTATACTGACAATAGGAATTTTCTAGTTTTTCAGATTCTGTTGGGAAGCCAGATTATTCATTCCCATATCCCCTTCCATGTTGTCCTATCAGAAGTCACTGCTAGGCTGTTACTGATCAATCTCTTCTACTACCAAGTCCTTGATCACCTCTGTTAGGTGAATAAATTCAAGGTTTCACTAATTCCTTTTGGAATCTGTAATAGGATCTTTACCCCTATCTTTTGATTTTTAGACAAAAAAAAATAGGATCAATTGTAAGTAAGGTTTGAGCAGAGGCCTTCTGGCTGGTAGTATACACGAATATTTCTTGTGGTGGGGGCAGTCATCTTTGAATATCAGTAAAGAGTTCTCCAAATTTTATTTTTCTTAGCGTGGCTGCTGCTTACTTCACTTATTCTGTGACACCCTTATTCAAAAGACTCCATCAGAAAGAAAGGGAATTTTCAGGCCTAATTTAGCTAAAGTGTTCATTAATGAGGCCAAATGGGAAAGGTTACTTAATACTTTAAGATCTCCATCTCTTTGACAGGTATAGTGGACCAAAACATGGCTAGAAAAGGATACAAGGTTCAGCTATTTTATCCTATTGCTGATGCAGTGGAGTTTCTTGGTATTAGTATAACATTCAATGTAAATGTGTCCTTACCAAAATACTTAAAATTTGATTATTTTCTCCTCAGGAAGAGGAGGAAAAGTATATACTATTTGAACATATAATTTTTTTCTTGATTCTAAAGTATAATTATAAAGTTCATAGAAACATCTTTTCTCTCACATTGGGGAATAAATATGTAACCCAGAGGGGGAAAAAGTATCTTGAAGGATTTTGACCTTTAGTTGATTTTCTCAGTTCTTAATTGAAAATAAAAAACAAGAAAGCTAATAATTAAGCGAAATCTTAGCCTACAGTATTCAGAACTGACCAAAATTCTATCTGCTTGGTTTTTATTGGCATAGAAGCTCCTAAAACAAGTTCATATTTACAACATTCTATTTCTTTTCTCTACTATAGTAGCTTTTTTTTTTTAAAATTTTAAAGGCTCTTCCTTTTAAACAAAGCTATTATCACTGTTATCCGCTCCACAGAGGCATATTGCTGATTGCTTTCTATGATTTATTTCCCTTTGGATTTGTAAAAGCCTTTGAAATGCAGAGAAGTCCGAGTAAGACAGTAAGGACAGTATAGGAATAAAGACATAGGAAAGGAATTCTTTTGGTTCTATTGGTCAGGTCTGAGGCCTGGAAGTTTTGGAAATTGAGAGTTACATTCTTTGATCTGCTTCCTGATTTTGTATGACCTTGCCTCAATCAGTTAACCTCTTGCTGCCTTAGTTTCTTCATCTGAATAACAGTTAATAATGCTTCTTTGTAAAGTGAAATGTAGAATTATTTGAAATTTGCTACTCTTTGAAAGTTAAAAAAAATAGGACTGAAGGAGTTTGTTCGACCTTCAAAACTTATACCATGTTGCTTGATTTTTCTTTTCACTGTTGGACATTTAAATATAATATTCTTTTATCCCTCAGTGGATACCTGATCTCATTATGAAGTGAGTAACATTTCATTGGCATGTTATTGAGAGTCACTGTCGCATACTCAATATCATTTTGAAAAAAAAAATTCTCCTCGTCTTTTTAAAGCACTATTTTAAAGTCTCACATTTGGCTTTTGTTCTTTATGACAGAAATACCAGCCAACAGAATGTGAATAAGACCTTCAAAAGCAATACAATAACATTGTTTTAAGATTGTAACTATTTTAGCACTTACATATGAAAAGTAAGAGACCAAGTATTATGCAGGCACAACATACATCCTAATTCCCCAGAGTTGTTTAATAGAAGAAAATAAATAACACATACTTGTACACCTACAGATGTTCAGGACATAGGATTTACTTTGCTTCTGATGTACAGTTTGTAATCAGTTATTTCTTTTCCATTCAATGACTATGTTTATGGACCTTTTATGCAAATATCTTTCCTATTACCATGTCAACTTTCATACTATTTTCCATTAACACTATATAAATAACATAACACTTTAGAGAATTAAGTTGTTGTTTTTTTTTTTTTTTTGAGAATGATTACAATTCAAATGGGTTTTCTTTTTTTTTTTTAATAAACCAAATATAAACAAAAACTAAAGGTGTACCTCAATTTAAGAAATCCCGACAAATGAAAGTTTAACATACACAAAAGAAAATAAAACTCTCCTAGCCAATTTGTTCAAAAATTTCAATCTCAACCTGTGATTTTTGATATTTTAAATAAAACATTACAATTCACAGGAATGTACCATACTGTACCAAAAAAGGCATACCTGGATATCCAAATCTGCCTTAGATAATTTTATTATACCAGTGCTAAATTCAATTTTAGAATATCATTGCAATATGTAGAAATAAAGTAAAAACTTTTGTTTGAACTCTTGAACAAGCTACCTAAGACTTTTTAAAACCAAGAGCCTAAGTATTTTGAAAGAAACAAGTACTGTCTGACCAAAGCTTTAAAGACATGGACAAAATGGTTCACAAAATTACAAAGCTACTGATTATCAATTCCAAGATTTCTTTTGAAAAAACTGCTTCTGTGCTAAACTTTGTTGGCTAGTAATAGCAGATATTTTATTGCAGCTTAAGATTTACAATGTGATTTAGGTATCTTATCTCTTTTACTTCAGAACATTCTCTCGAGGTAGGGTGGTATAGATATTATTATTCCCATTTTGTAGATGAATAAATTGAGACTTAGAAAAGTTGTAATTTGTCCATATTCAGTTTGTGTTGGAAGCACAATTCAAAGCTAGTTTTTCTTGACTCCAAGTTTAACTTTTTGCACCAAATCAACTTCCCCTTATCATACTGTATTGGTCTAAAATTTTGTCTTGAGACAAAAAGTCCATGGGCTCTGCTTTCAAAATTCTTAACTGTTTGGCTTAGTTTAGCAGTTTTAAAGTAGTATCTCTAATAGAATGGCAAGTGCAACAAATTGTTTTTAGAAGTGTAAAAAATAACCTGCAATAGGGTATAAGATTTTACTGCTCAATAATGCTTTTCAGATCTACTGAAGAGCCAAGAGTACTGGATTGTGTATGACATATATTTCAAAACCTCAAAGTAAATTTCTAGTGTAGTTGCATAGACTACTCTAGACTTGTTAATAAATAAGGCAAGTCTAATTTCTGTCATAACTGATTTAAGATGACTTATAAGCCTGCTGAAAAACATCTTGTTTCATCAGTAAAATATTGACAGTATTAAGCAGAATATATCACAGTTTTTGCATGTGTTGTTCTTGTTGTTGTGGCATATGGCTGATCTTGGCAATATGGAGACTTTATTATTTTTTGTGAAAGAGTTGAAAAGACCCCATGACCCTTTTCCTTTCCCCCCATCCTTCCAAATCTCCATCATTGGCTATATAGGAAAATGTTTGAGTCTCTTCTGAAAGTGATACTTCCTTGTGGGAGTTGGGGCTATAGAGTAATAGAAGGCCCTGCATTATATATTGTTACAAGAGAGTAATGGAATGTTGAGACAAAGTAAGGGACAACTCCCTAGAATTACCAGAGTTCAAGGTTTGTAACTGTTTTCAACCCTTTCAATATCCAGTTATAAAAATGTATGGTCAGCTGAAAGTTGCAATCCCTTTCCCCTTAGAACCTTCTGTAGATTCTGACTACATTTAAGTTAAAGGAGTGTTAAAACTTAAGAGGGTTTATTTTTGGAGGGAGGGGATTAGGGTGTGTATTTCAGGTCTCCCTGTCTTCTGTCCTTGAGTTTGTGGTGCTCATTATAGAATCTACTGAATCTCTTAAGGGTCCTCACAGTTTTATCATTTTATTATTCTTTGAATTTAAATATTTTAGGAATCCTAAATGTGATTCCTATTATTTTATTGGTTTTTTTTTTAATAGAAGACATGCCAGCTCATATTTCAAACTTGTATTCTGCTAATATTTTACCTAAGGTGGTTTGGCCCTGGAAAATGAATCCATTATTATTGGTTACCATTGCTTGCTTCTATACCATTTGGAAAGTGCAACATGCAAGTATTACAGATTAAAAGTAAGAGAATCTAAATAATCTTGTGCAATCTCAATAATGTAAACAATAAAATAATTCAAAAGAGTATATTCTACTGGGAGATAGTAAACTACAATGGAAAGTGATGGATCTGCTTTCAGGATATCTGTGACTTCAATCTGGTCATCAACCTCTCTGAACCTCAGTTCACTCATCTTTAAAGCAGAGATAATATTTGTCCCACGTATATCATGGAACAGTTGAGAATTCAATTGATTAATATATGTGAATGTATTTTATAAATTGCAAATTACCATGCAAATATAAATTATTGATAAGACATGTGGCTATAAGACTTGAATTCGAGGCGATCTTGATTCAAATCTCACCTCATAAAGTACCTAATTAGGGGATCCTAGGCAAGTCAGTTTATCATTTATTATTTTCCTCACCTGGAAATGAGAATAATGAATAGCATCTCTCTTAAGGAGTTATTTTGAGGAACAAATAAGACATTTGTAAAATGCTTTGCAAAGCATTTACAAGTAAGCTATTGGTAGTATTATGTTTCTTTTGAAACAGGCCCTGTTTTGTGAACATTACTATTGTTACATAAAATAAATGATATTCTTTTGACAAGTCAATTTAAATAAAAAGGAAAAAAATGGAATAGGACAAAGGAAAAGTTTAAATAATATGGTAATAGTAAGAATTGATAACTCTGAGCTCTCATTGGATAAGTTATACAGAACAATTTCTTTCATTCAGTCATTCCTGTGGTAATCTTGAACTGATTGAGAGATCAGAGGTACATCAGGAAACTTTCAGGAAAAATCAGGAAAAATGGGAATGAACTCCAATTTCTATTGATGGACTGAGATAAATTTGAGAAGAATAATGTTAATATTTTTGGTTTTCCTATGAGATAGCCACTGCCACAGCCAGTAGTGATTATGTAATAATGCCTTCCTGCTATTCACTGGAGGAACTCAAAGCTTTTGACATTAATTTTCTGGTTAGTACCCATGACAGACAACTAGAATGCACACACTCATGTATGTGCGCATGTGCACATGTGTGTGTGTGTGTTTCTATATCTATTATCTATCTACATAAAATCACTTCTTGCTTCTGGACTTTCCAGTTATTCAACTAAGGTTGCTGGCTTAGTTCAGCATTGAACTCAAGAGAACAACTTGAGGATTAAATTTTTTAAAATCAAGAATTATGGTTTACATGGTTCCTATGACTTGACCCTGGGACTAAGTAATAGTATAATGATGTTAGCACTTCTATTCATACATAGCTTCTCTATTAGATAGCTTCTTGTGTTTTACAAATATCTTCTAATTTATACTTAACAAAGAACTTTGTAGTAGTTAGGGAATATAGATAATGGAATAGAGTAATTGATGTAATAAAATAGAATAATAGATAATCCTTGATTTACCAGTGGAGAAATAGGAGGTTAAAGTTGCCCGGAGTCATGAGGAATTTCAAGGTTTAACTAAGAATACACTCTAAACCTGATTTCCAACCCAAAGTTCTTTCCAGTAGAACAGTTTTTATCAAATTGGAAACATTTGTCCTAGAAAAGTCATTAAGAGAGTTTTCAAGCACTAAATAGCTGTTTCATGGTGATGTTCAGCCATGTCCAACTCTTTGTGACCCCATAGAGGTTTTCTTGCAAAGATACTGGAGTGGTTTGCCATTTCTTTCTCCAGTTCAGATGAGAAAACTGAGATAGACAGGGTTAAGTGACTTGCCTAGGGTCACACAGGTAGTAGATGTCTGAGGCTAGATGTGAAATCAGGTTTTCCTGATAAGTCTCCTGACTTCAGTCCCATCAATTTATGCATTATGACACCACCTAACTGTCCAATATAACTATTTAGTGATGAACTTTACAAATTAGTTGGACTGGCCTTTTTCCATTTGGTCCTGCTTCCTCAGGTAAAGTAAAATCTCAGGCAATGTATATCAATAATATTAATACCTAATGGTTACCTACTACTTTAAGGCCTATTATTTCATTGCTTCATTATGGATATTTTAGGTTTGTGGCATTTTGCCCTCTTTTAAAAAACACTTTTAGTGATAATCTCTATAAAATTCATTGTGTATTTCTCTGTATTTTAAAATAAATACCATTTATTCTTTTCTGAATGACTTAGTCATCCTTATAAAATAATTTATTGTATGCTAAAAGATAATGCCAGGCTAATTTTTTCCTCCCCAGGTTAAATAGTTAGGAAAATTCAAATAACACTATAGATTTAGCATACCCAAATTTCAATCAAGCACTTGACAAAGTTTTTCATACTATCCTTATGGATAAGATGGAGAAACATGGACTAGATGATAGTATATACCACAGTAAGTTCAAATCTGTTTAAATGACTCCACCCCCAAAAAATTAGTTAAGAAGTATATGTCAGCTTAGAAGAAATGAGGTAAAATGAAAAGTTGGGGAAATCTTAAAATGTTACAAATAATTATTTAGCACTTAAATCAAAATTCAATTAAGTACTTAAAATTTAAACATGTAAAATCTTGCAAATGCTATTTTGTTGTTGTTGTTGTTGTTAATGGAGTGTTCCAAAGATTTACCCTAAATTATTTCATATTTTTATTAATAAGTTGGAATAAGGTATAGATGATATGCCTATTAAATCTGCAGTTAACACAGAGCTGAGAGGTTTAGATAGCATGTTGGATGATAGGATCCAAACAAGATCTTATTTAGAATGATGGGCCAATCCTAGTAAGAAAAATTTAATGGGGACACATAAAATGACTTCTGTTGGGTTCAAGGAATAAGCTTTACAACAACAATGATCATTGAGGCATGGTTAGGTTTCAGTTCTTGTTAAAATAAAAGATAGATAGATAGATAGCAGAGTCTTCTACCCTCATTTGACACTTAGTATGACTCTGGACAAGTCACTTATCTCTGTAAGATATGTATAAAATGATATAGAAAAGGAAATGGCAAATCATTCTATTATCTTTGCCAAGAAAATCCCAAATTGGGTCACAAAGCATTGGACATTTCTGAAAAAAAAGAGAAACAACATACACTCATATGTACATACATATATATATGTGTATATACTATACATATGTACATATACATACATACATACATATAAGTTATGGTGATTTGTAGCAGTGGGCTACAAAGGTATTTTGTCTAAAATAAAGGTGATAGTTCCATTGTTCTCTGCCTTGATCAGACTATTTTTGCAACATAGTGTTTACTTCTGATCAGCACATTTTAGGAAAGGTGGTCATGAGATGGGAAATGACTAAGATGGAAAAGATCTTTGAGGCCATATGAAAACTGACCAAAGAAAGTAATTAGGAAGGTTTAACTTAGAGATGAGAATACTGGTAGAATATTATTTTGCTTGACTTTAGAGTGCAGAGCTAGTTACAGTGGATGGTAGTTTCTTTTTTTTTAACTAAAGCCTTTAATTTTCAAAACATATGCATAATTTTCAATATTCACCCTTGTAAAACCTTGTGTTCCAATTTGTTTCCACCTTCCTTTTCCCTCCACCACCCCTAGAATACATATTTCAATACATATTTCCACAATTATCATGCTGTACAAGAAAAATCAGATCAAAAAAGTTTTGATAGATTCTTGACTGAGAAAATGAATTTTATAATTATAAAATATCTTTCCCAAAACTTTAACACTTTAATTTTTGTATTATTTTGCTCTTGACAAGAATGTTTTTTTTTTCCTTTTCTTTTGATTGTTTGTTCTTGTTATTGGTCTTTTCATTATTCTAATTTCAAAATGTTTACACTATACTGGAGTCATTAATAACTCTTCTAGTTTCCTGAGAATTAATTTAGTCATTTCACAGCACCAGTTTGTTAATTCGTGGTGTTTTTTTTTAAATTTTCAACCATACTTTCATTTATGCTTCAGTATGACTGATCTTGTTTCTTCATTGACTTGAATAATCTTTGAAACACTAAGCTTACGCAGATCAAAAAGTGTGTTATCTCTAACAGTTATTGAAGTGTGCTCTTTTTTTTTTTTTTTTGCTATTCAAAAATAATTCCTTAGAGTAATATCTATTCTTAAAACTACAGAATTTGAACAACAAAAGAGAGCAATGCAACACATATGTCTGGAATAGAATTGATTGTTCATCTGAAAGAAAACTAAGTAAGGTTATGGGAGTTCCATCTCATTTTGCTTGGTGAAGATCAGATTTCTGTCATCCTAATGTCAGAAATAGCACACACACACACACACACGAGATAATTGCTGTCACCATATAAAAGCACATCAAAATCATTGCTTGTTCCAAGTATTTTACACAGCATATTAAATTAAAAAGTTATATCTCTTCTCTTTCCTTTTCAATTTCTTATGACTAAATCAATTGATCTTTATTCTTTTCCTCATCCTTTTGAACTCTGCAATATTTGACACATTATCTACTTTTTCTCTGATACACTTTCTACTTTTAGACCCTTTGAGACACTATGCTCTTAAGGTTTTCTGTCTTCTTCCTTTTAAACTTCGTTGATATATTTTGTTTTTACAGCACCCCTATTTTCAAATATGTCCTTCCCTTCTCCTAGTCATCAAGCCATCTTTTTTTAACCATTATTTTTTAAAAGAAAAAATAAAAATCAGTTCTATCAAGTTAATCAGGCTATCAACCAACTCTGTTAGCATATGCAATATTTGACATTTCTCCAAAGAGACAAGGGAGGTATATTTCCTTAGCTCTTGTATAGGACCAAACTTGGTAATCATAATTTCATAGCATTAAATTTGGGTATTTAAAAAAATTATATTGTTGTAGTCATTGTGTACGTTTTCTAGTTTTTCTTGGTCCTGCTTAATTCTCTCTGCATCAATTAATATATTTTCTCATCCTTTTCTGAATTCTTCATTGCTTCTTATGGAATAGCAGTGTTTTACTGTATTTATGTACTCAGCTTTTAAAAGTACATTTCCAGTTGATAGACAATTTCAGAGTCCTCACATATTAAACATTTCTTTTGGGAAGAGTGAAATCTTGTGTTAGATGTTAATGGAGCAAAGTATAAATAATTTTTTTCCTTCTTAGTTTTGTGATGAAGTGTAAACTTAATAAAGGAAAATATGTTTTGACTTATTCTGGACCCAATAGGAAAGTAAAGCAAAGCAAAGTTGACTTTTATGAGTGTATCTTCTTCTCCCATACCCTTTAACCACATTGGTTTTTTGAATTGAAGACTCAGGATTATGACAGAAGATTTCTGGTTTAAGTTTTATTATTTCTTGACCAGAAATGAATGCTGAATCGAAAATGATTGGTTTTCAAAGGTGTTAAATAGTAGAAAGAACTCTGGACTGATGATAACTGAATTTGAATGTTAATTCTGTCCTCGTTTGCCATGTAACTTGTGGATTTATCTTTAAAAAACTTAAGGATTTATTCCTCTTTGGATTCTTTCTTATGTATATTTTGTATTTCTTCATCTTATTAAGAAAGAAATATTGTGAATAATTTAACCTCTTAGAGGCTCAGAGTCTTCCAGACCATATACATAAATGATGCCAGATATATCAGTTTTAAAATTCTTTAAGCTGAAGGAAAAATAAAAGTATTGCTTCTAATGATTTCTCACTCTGGTTGTAAGAATCAAATGAGATAATGCTTGCAAAATGCCTGGTAACTATAATACCCACTATTCATATAGCATTTAAGGTATATAGAGTTTTATATATGTTAATTCATTGGATCCTCATTATATATCTATGATTAAGTCATGTTATTATCCTTATTTTACATATGAGGAAACTAAGGCACAGAAAAGCTATGATTTGTTGAGGGCCATTCAATTAGTTCAAATCTGAATCACAATTTAAACTTCCATCTTTCTGATTCCAAGTCCTGTGCTCTATTCACTGAATTGCCTAGCTCTACCAATTATTGTTAACAATAATAAATATTTTTGAGACAAATTGCTTGATCATCTATTCTGTCAAATAATGTTCCTCCCTTTCTTCACTTGAATTCATGTGATGGTGCCCTACTCCAATCTTAAGGGAATAGCTGAAAGGCATTTCAAAGAAACCATTACAGATAGTCCTGTAATTCAGTCTTACAATTTTCTCAAAAAAGCTGGAAGAAAAACAAAACACATTTAAGATAGCTAGATCTTTTAACAAAAAATTTGCAAGAGCATCAGATTCTTTTCTCTGATACTTTGTGAACTCTTCCTAACTCCAAGGATATTGATCTTTTGAGAGAAAGAGAAATGCTTCTTTGAGATGTAATGTCTCTTCTCAACTAAGTTATAATGGCCTTGCTGGTATGGTCCATATTCTTGGAGGGCTGTCCCTCCTTAGTTGTCACTGATGCTGCTCAGAGAACTGAAAAAATAGAAGTATGCATTAAATGAATTTATCTAAAGACACATTTGTGTGTAATGGCAATGATCTCTACAGTGGGAGGGGAGGAAAAAAGGGGGGGAAAGAAATTTATGTGATAACTTTATTTAAAAGCTATTTAAAAGGAATAACAAATTGCATATAGTACATTTGCAGTTTCATATGCAATCATCTTTATATATATATATATACATATATATATATAATGTTATTGAAATGTTTGTTTTATTTCATGAATTAAAAATAAAATTTTTTTTTAAAAAAAAAGAAACAGCTTAAAGCCATATCTTTCCTATGGAAAGCCATTCCTAGATCCTCCTAGTTGTTGGTGCTCTCTCTATCTCTGGTTCTTCCAATAATTTGTATTTACATTTCATTTCCTTGTCTATAAACAGGTGATATCCATAGTAGAATGCAAGCTCTCTGAAGGCAAGGACTATGTCTTTTAGTGCCATACTGGTTTTTTGAGGGAACATGATTTCATCTGTGTAAGGAATCTATTTCAATGAAGATCAGTAATTGGGTGCAACTAAAGAGACTTAAAAGAGTTGTGGGGGAAAGTAAATATGTAATGAGAAATTAAGTAACTTGCTTAGAATAGCACAGCCGATAGATATCAAATGCAAAACTTAAATGCAATTCATTCTAACTCCAGTGCTGATCTTTTTTCCTAGGGATTCTTTACATGGGGTCCACGGACTCCCAAGGGGATCTTTGGATAGATTTCAAGGAGTCAATGAACTTTGATGGGGAAATTAAAAATACATATCTTGATTTTCATTAACTGAAATTTAATAATTTCTTCAATAAGGAATATAAGCAGTAAATATTATTTTGAGATAGAGCCCATAGATTTCCCCAAATCGCCTAAGCAGTTAATGACAAACAAAAACATTAAAAATTTGCTATTCTGTCCTTTACTTCATGCTGGTGCTTTTACATACAGATAGTCAGAGCTTAATAAAAGCTTGTTGAGTTGAGTAGAATATCCTCTGTTTTGTAATCCCTGAAGCTCCCAGTGACATTCAGATCTCAGTGTAAATCTAGATAGAGATTTGCTAGTTGGTTGTAAAAACTGGTTGATTTGAAGGATATAGTGGAGTCTCAAGAGGCACTACACATGACAGAGCTCCAACCCTGATGAGACAGAGAGTGCACTTAGCTGAGAAAATGAAGAAGGACAGAAGAGAAAACCAAGAGAAGAGCCAGTCTAAAGGAACAGAGAAAGAGATGAGTTCAAAGAGAAATAGAAATTATTGGGACACATGATCTTCAGCAAACAAATAGTTTAATGAGTAAGATTTCTGTCTTTTCTGCCATGCAGCAGCTAATAATGTAAGTCCCTTTGGATCAATTTCAGTTTTCCCTGTGACTAAATGTATATTGCCTTACTTAACAAATTCCAATGTGAAATTTCACTTATGATTTATCTTTTTAGTTTTACAGCTACATATTATTGTTGTCTTTTCTTTTACATTGCCTACATTTCTCCTATATCTTTTACCCATTCCCCTTCTTACAATTATTAAAGAGCTATCCCTTATTATGTAAGTTTTTTTTTAAAAGAAGAGAAAAAACAGCAAAAATAGTCAACACATTGAAAAAATCTGCAATGTTCTACACCCATGGGTCCTCCATATGCAAGGGAGTGGGAGAAGACATTTTCTCGTGTCTCTTATTTGCGGCCAAGTTTGGTCTTTATAAATTTGCAACATTAGTTGTGATTATTTTGTAATTGTTGTTCTTTCTACTTACATTGTTGTAGTTACTGTATATGTTATTTTCCTGACTCTTTCTACTTTGTAACAATTTTAAGTTTTTCCATTGACAGATAATAATATTATATTACATCCATGCACTTCATTTTCTTAGTGTTTTGTAGTATTTTATGTATTTGTGAATAATTGGCAGTTCTTTTGAGGACCATGTGTTCATATTCTTTGATCAGTTATCTATTGAGCAATAATTATTAGACTTACATATATTTATTGTTTATATATCTTGGATGTCAAACTCTTAGAGAAATTTGATACAAAGTTATAGATTTTTTTTTCCTATTTGATCACTTCCCTTCTTATCCCAGGTGCATTTATTTTGTCCATATATAATGTTAGGTAATAATTCACATGAAAGCCATGGGAAGAATTTACACTACTATTTGCCTGGAAAAGTGTTATTTTGTTTGATTCTATGGTAAACCAAGGCAATTACTTATAGCTGGAAAGGACTTCAGAAATCACTTTCACTTTACAGATGAGAAAATCCAAGTGATTGTGATTTGTGATTTTTCTGAGTTTATATACATATTAAGTACTAGATTTGAACTCAGTCTTTGAACTCAGATTCTGTGATTCCATCCAGTTCCAGTATGCCAGACCACATATTTAGAATAAACTGAAATTTACTTGTTTTCAAGCAGATAAATAGAATTTCACACAACTTCAGTTTACAATTTTTAAATTGATTTGTTTTTATTATTGCTACACTAACTTCCAAATATATCCCTCCCCTTTTTCATACAGCTATCACTTATAGCAAAGTTTTTTTTTTAAAGAGATAAAACATTAGTTGATCAAAGCAACGCATTGATTATATCCAGTTATATATGTTATTTATATTCCATAACTGTCTTCCACTTCTGCAGTGTAAGGAGAAAGATTCATTTTCTCAGCTCTTCTTTGAATCTGTTTGGTAATTAACATTAAGAGGATTCAGTTTTACTTTATGCTTTCCCCATATGTTTTTGTAATTATTGTGTATATTTTCTTCTGGCTTGATTTTTGTAATTCTATATCAATTCATATAAATCTATGTATCCTTAAAGCATTTTGTCATTTCTTATAGTAAAGTGATATTCATTTTGGTAATGTAATTGATTGATTCTTACTTCTTTCCCTCCACCCTCAGTTCCTTGCTACCACAAGATATTCTCTTGGCATATCTAAGTTCTTTATACTCATAGCATGTCTTTTTGAGATATAGAATAAGTGGATCAAAGGATATGGACATGTTATTCACTCTTTGAGTAAAAATTTCAAATGTCTATTCTGAATTATTAGACCACTACACTGCTTTATTCACAAAATATTAGTGAGACTTTTTTTCCCTGCAGTCCCTCCATCAATGATTATTTCCAACTCTTATTATCTTTGTCAGTTTTCTGAATGAGAAGCAAAACTTCAGATGTCTTTTGATTTTTCATTTCTCTTATTATTTGTGATTTGGAGTAATCTTTCCTATGATTGTTAGTAATGCGTATTTTTTTTTTTTGAGAATCACTTGTTCATATTCTTTAACCACTTAACAACTGGTGAATAACTTTTAGTCTTATGTATTTGTGTTAGTTCCTTCTCATGACAGTCAGATTCTTTTCAGAGATATAAATATTTCCCCAAATTTACAATTTCCCTTCTTATCCTAATAACATTGTTTTTGTTCATTCAAAAGCTTTTCAATTTTATATAAATGAGGTTATTTTATCTTTTGCAATCATTTCTATTCCTTGATCAATTCTTTCACTTGCCATTGTTTTAAAATGTACTTGATATTGGTCTCTTCTAATTTTTTTGTAGTATGATTTTTTTTTAATGTTTGCATAACTATTTTGAGATGATAGCGATTTGTTGTGTAAGATATTGGTCTAAATGTGTGCGTGCGTGTGTGCGTGTGTGTGTGTGTGTGTGTGTGTGTGTGTGTGTGTACCCTTTTGGCATTCTGGTGAAGCTTGGACCCATTCTCAGAACAATAATTTTAAGTGCAAAAAATACATAAGATTGCCAAGGGAAATATAGTTATCCCTCCCAAAAGTAGTTTTTCTTTCAAGTTCATAGACCATAGGTTCAAAATAATTTCTGCCAAATTGTTTTCCGGTTTTCCTAGTAATTCTTTTAAAATACAGTTTTTCACCCAAGTATCTTTTATAAATATTTAATAAACAGTTTTACTGAGTTTAAGTATTTCTGATTTCTTGCTTTTCTTATCTGTTTCTCTGATCCACTTTTCTATTTTTAACCAACATCAAATACTTGTGATGTTTGCTATTTATAATATAATTTGAAATTTGAAAGTGGTCTTTTCCATTCATTACTATTTTTGCATCATTTCCTTTAGAGTTTCAAATTTTTTCTTCTCTAAATTGATTTTAGTTTGTTTATTCTATAAAATGCCTCCTTGACAGTTTGATTGAATCATTAAATCTGTAAATCAACTTAGGTAATATCACCATTTATGTTATATAGGTAGGAGTATTCATGATCATGAATATCCTTACAATTTAAAAATCATTCTTTATTTCTTTAAAGAGTCTTTTGTCATTTCATTTTCAAGATCAAGTATATTAATACATTTTATGGTTATTCTGAATAGAATTTTTAAATTTCCTTTAGGTGTGTATTATTGTTATATGATTTTTTGAATTTATTTTGCATTCCAACATAGATACCATAGATACTAACTGTCTTAGTTTCTTTACTAATTCTTTGAGATTTTCCAAGTAAACTCCCAGGTCACTTGCACAAAGGACTAATTTTGATTCCACTTTGTTAGTGTTTATATTTTCAAGCAATTTATTTCTCTTTTCTTATTGAAATTGCTAGCATTTGAAAAACTGTCTTAAAGAATAGCTGAGAATAAGGCATATTTACATTACTTTTGTATTTTTTTGTGAAAGATTATAATGTTTCTCTTATATTTCACCCTTTAAGATAACATTGATCCATTTAGTAAATATTCCATTGGAACTTAATACAATAAGACCATATTAATGCACATTCAAGACACATCAATCTGTTTATCTAGTCATCTATTTATTGATATACATATGTGTATATATATATATGTATGTATCCATCCAACATGGATTAATAACACATCTATAACTCAGTGGGTTTTCTAGGGGGCTGAAATTCCTTGCATTTTCCTATAATGATAGAATACCATATACCTTACTGCTCTGTAAACCTGGATATGCTCATTGCCTGATAAAAGCTCTTCTACCTAGTTAGTACCTGAAATGCAAGATAGAAATTCATCAGTTAAAGAGTTATAATAACCTTTTCTGTGCTAGTATTAGAACTTCAAAAATCCTCTTATTATGTTAAGTGAGCTTATATTGACTTTCCATGTAATAGAAATCCATAGTTTACACCAGTAGCATATATCCAATGTGTTTGTTGTCATATTGGTTTTTGGTTTTTTTCACAACAGAGAGGGGAAAAATGCAAGAAAAAGTAAATGTGTCAGAGAGCATTAGTTCAGGAAGGGGCTGCTAAATAGCATCTTTTAACCTTGGAGGCACTCCATATTTCTCTTTTACCTTTAAAACTTCCTATAAAAAATTTAACATCTTTTAAAATTCTGACCTGGCTGTTTTCTGCAGAGTCAGTTAACCTTTGCTGATCTTCCCTCTTTGGACTCAGATAGTAAATAACAATATCAAGAATTTTTTCACTGAAAAAAAGTTGAATCTTTTAAAAGAAGTGAAAACTATACTTACAATTAAGTTTTTTCTCACCATCATTGTACACATTTTCTTGACTTTATCCTTAATTTATATACGCAAACATATGTGTGTGTATATTATGTGTATATACATATATGTGTATATATTTATGCATGTATTTTCTTTTAAACATGGTGAAGTAGCTCTTAACAGTTAAGATTTTTCAAGGATTTTGTATAGTTTTAAAAAATTCTTTGTCTTTCTCTTTCTGCAAAACTGCATCTCTTTAGTGGCTATCTTTTACTTACAGTTATGCTCCTCCCTGATAGCTTTCACTTTAGAGGAAAACTAATCCGTAATCTGGAACACAAGTTTTGATAAAGATTAATTTGGGAGGCCAAATCAGTTTGGGTAAAGATTGTCCTCCCCCCCCCCCCATTCTTTACTTCTTTCTCTTTGGAGTCCAGCAACCTGTAAACAATGACCCCTAACTGGTATCAGAATAATAAAAGACCTGTTATCTTTTTTACTATGTTCTTTTCCTTCCTTCCTTCCTTCCTTCCTTCCTTCCTTCCTTCCTTCCTTCCTTCCTTCCTTCCTTCCTTCCTTCCTTCTTCTTTCTTTCTTCTTCCTTCCTTCCTTCCTTCCTTCCTTTCTTTCTTCTTTCTTTCTTCTTTCTTTCTTTCTTTCTTTCTTTCTTCTTTCTTTCTTTCTTTCTTTCTTCTTTCTTTCTTCTTTCTTTCTTTCTTTCTTTCTTTCTTTTCTTTCTTTCTTTCTTTCTTTCTTCTTTCTTTCTTTCTTTCTTTCTTTCTTTCTTCTTTCTTTCTTCTTTCTTTCTTCTTCTTTCTTTCTTTCTTTCTTTCTTTCTTTCTTTCTTTCTTTCTTTCTTTCTTTCTTTTTCTCTCTCTCTCTCGTTTGTTTGGTGTTCATCATTTTCTTTGTGCTTTTGTATATCCTGAGACCTGAAGCAGAAATATTAGAACATGAATAACATTTCCTCCTGTGAAATTATTTTGTTCAAATGGAGGCCAAAGGCAATGGAAAGGTTATTTGTAAGTAATTTCTGTTGACCTCCTTGGTGATTAGGATTCTTTCAGATTCTTTTCTGAGGCAGATCTGGTTTCAAACAGTGGAAATTCTTAAGTACTAGTTATAAATGGTAAAGTTAATTGAACTGAAGGAAAGGAGAACAAGGAGAATTTGCATGTGGATGTCAACAGTTTTTGAGAAATTAACCTCTTGTTAGTCATTCTTTGAATATTCTCTATGAAAAAGCATATTATTTGAATATTCTCTCAGTAAACAAGAATAAGATCACAATTGGGCTGTTAAAATCTTTCTGTGATTGCGTTGATCTTAGAGGTCCTTGAAAAGTCTGAGAAGATGAGGGAATGAAAATATAACAGATTTTAAATTGGACTAATCCGTTTTACTTTGTGATCTATTTGTATCTTTTTATGTGTGCTGTTAATTAACTGTGTGATCTCAGCCAATTAATTTCACTTCCCTCATTGCCCTCTTCTGTAAAATGAATGGATTGGACTAGATTTCTAAAGTCCCTTTTAGTGTTAACATTTTATGAAATTATCATTTCTAATTTCTCCTAAAAATCCAAGGGAAACTTTTTGGTATGAGTAGTATACTCTAGAATCATACAAAATACAAAATTGATAGCTAAATCAGCATCATAGATTTAGAGATGGAAGACATCTTACAGGTGACCAAATCCAACTTCTTCATTTTATAGTCGAGGAAACTCAGATCCAGATAACTGTGGTGACTTCCTCAGTATGATAAAGATAATAATCAGTAGAAATAAAGTTTCATCCTAGGTACTTTGTCTGCAGATCTACTGCTTTTTCTTCTTTATCAGACTTTATCCCACAGACAGGTTATTTCTTTAAAAATCCTTAGAAATAGCATTATCTAAAACCATCAGCAAGCACCATACATAATGAGGACAAAATAGAACCATTCCCAATAAGATCAGAGGTGAAACAAGATTGCCCACAATCACCATTACTATTTAATATTGTATTAGAAATGTTAGCTTTGGCAATAAGAGATGAAAAAGAGATTAAATGAATTAGAGTAGGTAATGAGGAAACCAAATTATCACTCTTTGCAGATGATATGATAATATACTTAGAAAACTCTAGAAAATCAACTAAAAAACTACTAGAAACAACTCACAACTTTAGCAAAGTTGCAGGATACAAAATAAATCCACATATATCATCAGCATTTTTATATATTACCAACAAAGTCCAGCAGCAGGAGACACAAAGAGAAATTCCATTTAAAATAACTATAAATTATATAAAATTTGGGGGATCATATCTGTGAAGACAAAGTCAGGAACTATGTGAACACAACTACAAAACACTTTCCACATGAATAAAGTCAGACTTAATCAATTGGAAAAATACCAAGTGTCCATGAGTAAGATAAAGCTAATATAATACAAATGACAACACTACCTAAATTAATCTTACTTATTTAGTGCCATACCAATCAAAGTTCCAAAAAATTATTTCACAGATCTAGATAAAATATAACAAATTTCATCTGGAAGAACAAAATGTCAATAATTTCAAGAGAATTAATAAAAAAAATGCCAATGAAGGTGGCCTAGCGGTGCCAAACCTTAAACTGTATTATAAAGTAGCGGTCACCAAAACCATTTGGTACTGACTAAGAAATAGAGTAGTCAATCAGTGAGATAGGTTAGGATCACAGGACAAACTTGTCAATGACAATAGTAATCTGGTGTTTGACACACCCAAAGACCTTAGCTTTTGGGATAAGAACTCACTATTTGACAAAAATTGCTGGGAAAATTGGAAATTATTATGGCAGAAAGTAGGCATTGGTCCACACCTAAAACTATATAACAAGATAAGATCAAAATGGATTCATAATTTAGATATGAAGAGTAATATTATAAGCAAATTAGAAGAACATAGGATAGTTTTCCTCTCAGAGAATTTGAATTTGGATTTTATTTGTCAGTATCTTTCTCTGCCATTTTAGCCAGTCTGAGAGGTGTGTAGTGGTACCTCCGAGTTGACTTAACTTGCATTTCTTTGAGCAATAGTGATTTAGAGGACCATTTCATATGACTAGAAATGGTTTCAATTTCTTCATCTGAAAATTGTCTGTTCATATCCTTTGACGATTTATCATTGGAGAATGGCTTGAATTCTTTTAAATTTGAGTCAATTCTCTATATATTTTAGAAATGAGGCCTTTATCAGAATCCTTGAATATAAAATGTTTTCTAATTTATTGCTTCTCTTCTAATCTTGTCTGCATTAGTTTTGTTTGTACAAAAGCTTTTAAACTTAATATAATCAAAATTATCAATTTTGTGTTCAATATTAAGTTTCATCTGGTTCTTCTTTGGTCACAAATTCTCTGAGAGGTAAACTATCCTATGTTCTTCTAATTTGCTTATAATATTACTCTTCATCTCTAAACCATGAATCCATTTCGACCTTATCTTGTTATATAGTGTTAGGTGTGGGCCAATACCTAGTTTCTGCCTTACAATTTTCCAATTTTCCCGAGAATTTTTGTCAAATAGTGAGTCGAAATGGATTCATGATTTAGACAATTGACAAATGTTAAAGGGGATGTAGGAAAACTGGAACACTAATGCATTGTTGGTGGAGATGTGAAGGATCCAACCAATCTAAAATCATGAATTAATTTTAGTCATTCTGGAAAGCAGTTTGAACTATGCTCAAAAGGTTATGAAATTGTGCATATCCTTTGATCTAGTTGTGTTTCTACTGGGCTTATATTCCAAAGAGATCTTAAAGGGGGGAAAGGGAACCAACCACGTGTGCAAAAATGTTTGTGGCAGCCCTTTTTGTAGTGGCAAGAAACTGGAAATTGAGTGGATGCCCATCAGTTGGAGAATGGCTGAATAAGTTTTGATATACACATTTATGGAATATTATTGTTCTATAAGAAACAATCATCAGGATGATTTCAGAGAGGCCTGGAGAGATTTACATGAACTGATGCTGAGTGAAATGAGCAGAACCAGGAGATAATTGTACACGGCAACAGCAAGATTATACAATGATTGATTCTGATGGATGTGCCTCTTTTCAACAATGAGATGATTCAGGCCAGTTCCAATGATCTTGTGATGATGAGAGCCATCATCACCCAGAGAGAAGACTGTGGGAACTGAGCTTGGATTACAACATGACATTTTCACTTCTTTTGTTGTTGTTTGCTTGAATTTTATTTTCTTTCTCATTTTTCTTTCTGTTTGATCTGATTTTTCTTGTGCAGTAAGATATTTGTATAAATATGTATGCCTCTATTGGATTTACACACACACACACACACACACACACACACACACACACACACATATATATATATATTTACCATGTTTAACATATATTAGATTACTTGTCATCTAAGAGAGAGGGTAGGGGGAAAGGAGGAAAATTGGAACACAAAGTTTTGCAAGGCTCAGTGTTGAAAAATTATCCTTGCATATGTTTTGAAAATAAAAACTTCGATAAAAACCCTTAAATAATTTTAATAAATTCAAGACATCCAAAGTGGAACTCATTTTCTTTCCTACAAACTTGTCCCTTCTCCAAATTTTCCTATTTCTATTGAAGAAGGCATTCATATCATTTGAGTTAATAATCTCAGAGTCATCTTTTATTTACCCCTTTCTATTATCTCTTACAGAAGCTCAGTTGCCAAGTTTTATTGATTCCATCTCCACAACATTGCTTGCATCTTTTCTCATCTCTTTCATTATCCATTATAGTTTAGCTCCTTATTTCTTCTTTGAATTACTACAACAATCTTATAATTATTCACTCTGCTTATATATCCTCCATTTTCCAACTTATCCTTTTCCCAAAATAATCTTCCTGAGTATTATCATAGCTTATTATTTCCTCTAGTATGCAGCATACCATAAAATTCTCAGCTTGGCATTTAAAACCCTTTGGCATCTGTTTCTAGTTTATCTTTCTCTTCCTTATTATACTCTCTTCCTGTACTTTTTTCCCAGAAAGACTGGCCAACCTGTTCTCTGAATTCAGCATTCTATCTCTTCCTGCCTTTATAGCTTTTCCTAACTTACTACCCTTTCTTACTCCCCTTATTTCACCCATATCTCTTAGAATCCTTAATTTCCTACAAGACTCAGTTCATGTGCTTCCTCCTATAGGATGTTTTCTGTTCATTTCCTCAAATTATTTAGCATTTATTTATCTTTTTACACATTGCATCCTAGAGTAGATTGTAAGTTCTTTGAAAGCAGGCACTGTTCTTCATTTTTTGTTGTATTATCAGTGCTTAGTGAAGAGTCTTGCATATAGTAGTAGGCTCTTGCTATATTCATGAATTGAAATAAAATGACTATGTTAGGTGCTGAGGATTCATAGTCCTTAACCTTCAAAGAACATGTAAGCTACAACAACATATTTACATTCAGAAATGATTCAGGTAGAATGTGATTAGGGAAAAAGAGCGAGCAAGTCAAAGTGCTCTAGGAAAATTTGAGGAAGAGAAGAATCGTTTTAGATGGGGCCATCAGCAATTAAGTGCTAAATGAAATGATGGTGCCTGAGTTAGGCCTTGAAAGAAGACATGGATTTCATTTGGTAGAAAGGAGAGGGGATGAAGGGAATTTCAGACATAGGGAACCACTTGCACATATGCTCTGAGGCAGGAGATGGAAGCATAAGATGAGGAACAAGCTAGTTGTGTGGTTTTATTGGAACATCCAGGAAATATTTGAAGAGGAATGATGGGAAATAAGGATGGGATGATGAGTTGGAACCAAATTGTGTATGGCCTTAAATAGTGCTTTGATCTTAATTTATATTAAAATGTTCTACTTAAGGAGAAATTGTAGAAAATTAATAAAATCACAAATAATCCACTAAAATGGCTAGTTATACCATGATAGGTTATTATGCTGCTGTGTAGTTCTGATAGACTTAAATGAAGGAAGTGCTTCTCATTTACATCTCAAGCCATATTACTTCTTAATAGCAGCCTAGAGAATAGAACCTACATCTGTTTAGGTCATCCTAATGAGTGAAAATACATGTACATTTTTACTCCATGAGACTATGTATTTTATTTGGAAAGCAAGTTTCTCCTTTCTTTTTTATATTCTCCTTCCTAACATACAAGGTTAATCTTTCTAATTATAACAATGGCTGATCTTTATTTATCTCTTTAATATTTTAAAAATACTTTGTATATCTCATATGTGCCTTTCAATGATTTTATGGGATAGTCACGATTATACCCATGTTTCTTATACATGTCTAATCATATTAAACATATTTCCACATTTGTCATGTTTGAAAGAAGAAACAGAATAAAAGAGAAAAGCCATGAAAAACAAAAAAATAAAAAAACCTGAAAATAGTATGCTTTGATCTGTATTCATATTCCATAATTGTTTTATCAAGAGTCTTAGAATTGTCTTGGATCACTGTATTGATGAGACGAACTAAGTTAGTCATAGTTGATTATCACTTAATCTTGTTGTTATTATGTACAATGTCCCCCTAATTCTGCTCACTTCACTCAGCATCAGTTCATGTAAGCCTTTCCAGGTTTTTCTGAAATCCACCTGCTTATCATTTCTGAAAGCACAATAGTATTTCATGATATTCATATTCCATAACTTGTTCAGCCATTCCTGAAATGATGGACATTTTTCCAATTTCTAATTCTTTGCTATCACAAAAGAAGTTGCTATAAATGTTTTAGTACATGTAAGTCCTTTTCAAATGTTTATGATCTCTTTGAGATACAAACCAAGTAGTGGTATTGCTGAATCAGAGTGTATGCACAATGTGATTGCCATTTGGGCACAACTCCAAATTGCTCTCCAGAATCGTTAGATCAATTTACAACTCTACCAACAATGTATTAGTGTCTCGATTTTTTTTACATCCCCTCCAAATTTGTAATTTTTTCTTTTCTGTCACATTAGTTAATATGTTATGTGTGAGGTGGTATATCAGAGTTATTTTAATTTGTATTTCTCTAATCTATAGTGATTTAGAGCATTTTTTAGGATATCCATGCCAAAGAAACATAGGACAATTTTTGTCTAACATCCACTGGAGAGCCTACTATTTTTTTCCTTTCCAAGTAATTTAACATAAAGTTTCACAACAGAAGGTATAATCTGATTTCACTCTTTTCACTTTCTGGATGAAGAAACTGAGCCCCAGAGAAATTATGAACTTATAAAGGTCACTAATATAGTTAATTAGAGATAAGCTGTTAACTCTTTATCAACAGCTTTTCTATTATAGTACACTTTCTTCCCCATTCCTTTTCTCCTTTTGTTAGTCTTTTTAGGCATAATTGTATTTATACAGGTCTGTTGTAATTTGGAGAATTCTTACAATGTATGATTTTGGGTACATAGAATCACTTATGAAGCTTATAAAATCTTTTAAAAAAATTTTACTTTTATTGATAGCATAAAAAAGTCCCTCTCATTTCTGAATGTATCCTCCTTTCTGTTACCCAAAGAGCAATCCCTTGTAATAAAGATGAAAAAACAAAGAGTGAAAAAGCAGTTCATTCAAATTAACAGAATTTGTTACATCAATTCTGTGATAGTTTATTCAGTATTCCACATCCATAATTTCTTACCTCTGAGAGCAGGAGGTGAGAGTGGGGAGAAAGGAAGTATATTTTGTCAATCCTTTTCTGGGACCAAACATCATTATTATAATTAAATGATTGTTTATTTTATTTTTTTGTTATTGATCATATCTTTCATCATTGCATATATAGTTTTCTCTACTCTGCATTATATTCATATATATCTCCCCATACTTCATAACATTCTTTATGTGTCTAATTACTTGTGGCATAGCAATATTTCATCACATTAATGTACCATAATTTGTATAATCATTTCCTAGTCAATAGACGTCTACTATGTTTCTAGTTCTTTACTATCACAAAACTGATTATATATGAATTAAAAAATCTTTTTATTTCTCATAAGACCTGAGGCAGATTTACCACCATATTTAATACCAATACATTTACACTCATATCCTTAGATATAAAAATGAGAGTATTATATTAACATAATTTTTTTTGTTTTTTCAAGAGCTTATTATTTTCTGGAGTGATTATGTAGAAATTTTAAAAGTTATTTATTGAAAATAATTCAGTAAATAGAGCACAAGAACAAAAAAAAGTTAGAAACAATATATATATATGTAATAGCTATACATTGAATAACATGAACAAATACCCAATTCTTAAACATATTGTAACAGTCATCCATCTAATTTCAATTCTAGTAACATTCATACCTTTTCAGAAGCATAGATTTGGATCTAGCTTGGTAGGAAAATGGCCTGAAGCATTTCATTTGCTAATAATATAATTAGAAAATACTCATTTATTAATTTTCATAACTATTTCCAAGCATCACAAACTAAAGCTGTGCAGCCATGTGTCTGAGAACTCAACTGACATTTATAGGGAGAATAGAAACCATTTCTCACACAATAGGAATGCTTTGGCAGTGGCAATCATTATTCTAGATGAAGTGCCTTGTTCTACACTTTGCTTTCTCTCTAGTGGCTGATATTGATACCTTGAGGGTGTTGACAATGTCCCTCTAGCATTCAATCTGTTCATATAGTCTGAAGCACATTTGCCTGACAAGCATAGACATCAATTAAAGGAATAAAATAGCTACTATTTCTGTTGTAGTAAAGAGTTAGATATAGCAGCTTGACTTTTTAAAAGAAAACTATATAAAATAGAGTTTTGGGGAAAAGGACACATGGAATTGCCTGGTATATTTGTCATCCTACTCAGTTTTTAAAACTTGGAATCCTTATATTGAGATTCATTTCAATTCACTATGCATTTAAGTACATTCTTGGCACAGTGCTGGACTGGGGAATAAAGACAAAATCAAAATATTTCCTGCCCTCAAGTAGAGTACATTCTAAATTTTTAAACTAAAAATAATGAAAGTAATATAGAAAGTTGGTAAGATTTTGGACAGGTTACCCACTTTTTGTTGCTGGTAAAAAGTATTGAATTTTCAGTGAGAATTTCTGGGTTTAAATCCTGGCTCTGACATTCACAGAATTTACAACAAATCATTTATGCCTTCTCAATTTCCATTCTTCATCTGTAAAATATCGTTTTTTCAGTTGTTTTACTTATGTTGAACTCTTCACGACCCCATTTGTGATTTTCTTGGCAAGGACATTGGAGTGGTTCACCATTTCCTTTTCCAACTCATTTTATAGATTAGAAAACTGAGGCAAAAGGGGTTAAATGATTTATCCAGGGTCACACAGTTAATAAGTGTGTGAACCCAGATTTACATTTAGGTCTTCCTAACTCCAGGCTATGACTCTTCTATGATGTCTCACAGCCCTATCTATAAAATACAGACAATGAGATATCACTTGTTTTTTGATAAGGAAAGCATTCACACAGGAAAATGTTATATAAAAATGAGTGCATTTTACTGTTATTTCCTTTGATGATGTTACCCAATTTTTTTTTAGATAATAAAATCAAAGTTATAAGAAAAGCTTTGTATTGCTTGTATGTAGAACTAGTTACCCATGGGACAAAGATGCATTGGAAAATAGACTTATTTACTTGGAATTGCAGAATTATTTCATTGATTTTTAATTAAATGTGATAATATTAAAATGTTTCAGGTTTTTTTTTAAGTTTTCACTTCCCCCCAAACAAAACAAAGAAGAAAACCAATGATTCTACAAGTTTCTGTTTTAATCTGTGTGAATTTCTTTGTAAAGGACTAACATGGAGAGTTTGCAACAGAAAAGCATTTAGTGGTGCTTTAGTAACTTATGACAAAAAAAAATTTGGCAAATATTGTGATATATTTGACAGACATTACCATACTGCATCAATTCTGTAACTGGTTCTAAGTAAGTGCCTTATAATCATGGGCTCAAGGGCTTCGCAACAATGGAAACTTTAGAGGTCAATCATCATTATAATGTATTTATCCAACAATTAATGCCACTGGTGGACAAGGTGCTTTGCCTTGGGTGTCAACAGGCTTACTTCCTAGAACTGACTATATCTTTGTTTAGCTGTATGACATTTCTTCTTAGTGAACCTCAGTTTCCCTACATGTAAAGATAAGCATCCTAGATCTCTTTTAAGTCTCTTCCTGCTCCAAGATTCCATGATTCTACGTATTTTTTCATATTTATACTCCAGCCCTGTGCATAAGGCTGTGTATAATGGGTATACCTAGAAAGATGCAAAGCATGAAGCCACAGCCATGTGCCCTAGGAGCAGGTGTTTGTCCATATGGCACTCTTGGATTAGCTGGTACAGAAATTATCTAAGCAGATGAAAGCAGAAGCTTATGGAAATTCATTCCAGAGATATTTTAAAGCACAGATGAGAAATTCAGCCTGAGACAGACCTAGACAAAACTTGTCTAGTGGGAGCAGAATAGAAGAGATGAACTTTGGAGGCCACTTTGAGCCTTGTATTTCTGTGACTGAAGATTCAAGAAAATTCAGCAGATATCATGGGATTATGCCTGTGCATCATCCATTTAGAGCTGATGGCCACCTGAAAGATTAGCTAGTCCAACACATTATAGGTGAAGAAAATAGGGGAGGGGGGCAATAAATAATAAGATTAAGCATTTCATTTGATCTTGGCAACAACCTTATGAAATAAGTGCTGTTATTATCCCTGTTTTACAGTTCAAGAAACTGAGGCAGAGAGCAGTTACATGGCTTGTCCAGGATCACACAGCTAGTAAGTGTGTGTGAGGCTAGAGTTACACTTAGGTCTTCTGATTTCAACTAGTGGTGTAGTGGATAGAACACTAGGCTTGGAGTCAGGCACTCATCTTCAAGAATTCAATTCTGTGTAACCCTGGATAAGTCACTTAATCAAAACTCCTTGCCTCAGCTCCTCATCTGTAAAATGAAAAAGAAAGAAATGACAAACCAGTCCAATATCTCTGCCAAGAAAACTTCAAATAGAGTCATAAAAAGTCAGACATGACTGAAATGACTAAACAATCACTTTCTTAATTCAGACCAGCTTTCTATCCAATGGGTCATTTAGCTGCACAATGACTTCCCCATTTGTGACTTTGGGGAAGTCACTCAGCTCTTCCGTGGCAGAACTGGGAAATGAACACTTATTCAATAGGACTTTGCAAAAACTAATAGGGAAATGTTTTACATGATTGCACATGTAAAATCTCTGTCAGATTGTTTACTGTCTCAGGGAAGGAGAAGGGTAGAGAGGGTCAAAAGTAAAGAATATCAAACTCAAAACTTTAAATAAAAATGTTTAAAATTGTTTTAATATGTAACTGGAGAAAAATATTACATATTAAGAAAAAACATTACTTTGTTTTTAACCAGCTTAAAGTTAGTGGGTAGTTTGAACATCTTGTGAACTTTTTTACCTTAAACTGATTCTAGATATCAATTTCTTACCTTTGCTAGTTTCAGAAATGAACTTTGCCTTTTCTGTGATTCTCTATATTGTGTCACTTCCTGGTGATAATCATCCTCCATGCTGTAATATTTTTAACTTGCTACGTTATCAGCAAATTTTATTATTTCACATAATCATCAGTGTCACCAAACTTTTATTTAGGAACTTTGATGAGCCAAATGCTTGGGGGAAAGGGGTAGAGAGTTATTAGTTCTTTCCAGATTGTAAGTGCCTTGAGAGTAGGAATGATACTGATATTTTTCTTTGTTCTGCATTCCTTATAAGGTTTAATATAATATGGAGTACTCAAATGTTTGGGAATTCCTATTTTATTCTCTGAGAGATGAAGGGAAAAAAGTCCTAATTCCTTTTTTCTTTCTTTTCTTTTTCTTTTTCTTTCTTTCTTTCTTCCTTCCTTCCTTCCATCCCTCCTTCTTCCCTCTCTCCCTTCCTCCCTTCCTCCCTCCCTTCCTCTCTCCCTTCCTCCCTCCCTTCCTTCCTTCCTTCCTTCCTTCCTTCCTTCCTTCCTTCCTTCCTTCCTTTTTTCCTTCCTTCCTTCCTTCCTTCCTTCCTTCCTTCCTTCCTTCCTTCCTTCCTTCCTTCCTTCCTTCCTTCCTTCCTTCCTTTTTTCTTTCCTTCTTTCCTTTCCTTTCCTCTTCCTTTTCCTCCTCCTCCTCTTCTTCTTCATTGTTGCAAAAATATGGTAAATGAACATTTTTGTCTAAATTTATTAGGGTGACCCTGAATTCAGAATACACATTACTACGAACTTCCCAGAGCACAATAGAGGCTTTAAACTAAAAGAAAAATGTGTGATAAAAGCATAGGAATCTGGCAAACAGTAATCTTTTTGTCCTCTTGAATTATAAGGTATATATCATAAGGAAACAAGGATAACACAGAATTAAGAGTGATCTTAAGTGCGAATGAAGATGAAAAGGGAAATCCAGTTAGAACAGTGAGAACAGGGAGCCAAATAATAAGTACCAGTAGGAAGTATCAACATTTCATTTTTTTTCTTCATGGTTCTAATTCATTGGAATTAGAAGTGATTTAGACATTTAGTTCAACCCCTTGTTGTTGTTTGTCTTTCATTCTCAAAGAGGATAATGACATCAGGAAGGTGATTCCATGACATGCAAGTGAATTGGATTTAAGTGAGGGACAGATGGGCAAGGTCACTGGCCTCAGTTTCCCTTCCAGAGCCATTCCAGCTGCAAAATATAGATCAAGACAACTGGAGACGGTCCTGCATGAACACCTTATAGATGGAGAAATGAAGACCCAGAGACTTATCCAATTAGCACAGTTAATAATGTAGCCAAGGATCAAACTCAGCTTCTCTGATTCCAAATACAATGCTTCTTTCTTAGTACTCTTAGCAAAGATTTTATTACTTTTTAAAGCAGAGATTCTCAACCTGGAATCTTGAATTTGTTAATTGATTTCCTTTGTATTTTATTCATTTAAAATCATTATTCTAAAAATCAACCTGTTTCACAAACCAGTTTGTCTAAATATTTCATGTCTCAAAAAGTTGAAGTATCTCTGCTTTAATGATATTGATTTTTTTCCTAGTCCTTCACCTTTTCCTCTTTTCTGCCTTTACTCATGCTGTCCCCATATAATCAGAATGTACCTCCCTTCATCTCTCAAACTTTTAGTCACTAAAACCCTTCCTAACAGGAAGGAATTTGTGACCAAAGAAGAACTAGAATGCATTATTGAATACAAAATAAATAATTAAATTAAAAAGATTTTGTACAAACAAAACCAATGCAGACAAGATTGGAAGGGAAGCAATAAATAGGGGGAAAAGTTTTACATTCAGGGCTTCTAATAAAGGGCTCATCTCTAAAATATATAGAGAATTGACTTAAATGTATAAGAATTCAAGCCATTCTTCATTTGATAAATGATCAAAGGATATGAATAGACAATTTTTCAGATGAAGAAATTGAAACCATTTCTAGTCCTATGAAAAGGTGCTCCAAATCACTATTGATTAAAGAAATGAAAATTAAGACAACCCTGAGGTACCACTACACACCTCTCAGATGGGCTAAGATGACAGGAAAGGATAATGACAGATGTTAGAGGGATGTGAGAAAACTGGAACACTGATTCAGCCATTCTGGAGAGTTGTTTGGAACTATGCTCAAAGGGTTATCAAATTGTGCATACTCTCTGGTCCAGCTATATTTCTACTGGACCTTTATCTCAAAGAGATCTTAAAGGAGGGAAAGGGACCCACATGTGCAAAAATGTTTGTGGCAGCCTTTTTTATAGTGGCAAGAAAGTGGAAACTGAGCGGATGATCATAAGTTGGAGAAAGATTGAATAAGTTATGGTATACTAATCTTGTAGGATATTATTGTTCTGTAAGAAACAATTATCAGGATGATTTCAGAGAGTCCTGGAGAGACTTACATGAACTGATGGTAAGCAAAATGAGCACAACCAAGAGATCATTGTACATGGCAACAGCAAAATTAAGCTCAATTTGATGATCAATTCAGATGAAATGATTCAAGCCAGTTCCAATGATCTTGTAATGATGAGAGCCATCTACCCCCAAAGAGAGGATTGTGGAAACTGAGTATGCATTTTCACTTCTTTTGTTGTTGTTTGCTTGAATCTTATTTTCTTTCTCATTTTTCTTCCTTTTTGAGTTGATTTTTCTTGTGCAGCAAGATAATTGTGTGTGTGTGTGTGTGTATGCAGGCCTATATTGGATTTACATATTTTTTTTACCACGTTTAACATATATTGGATTACTTGCTATTTAGGGGTGAGGGTGAGAAGAAAGAGAGGGAAAATTTTGGAATACAAGGTTTTGCAAGGGCGAATGTTGAAAATTATACCTGCATATGTTTTGAAAATAAAAAGCTTTAATAATGAAAAAAATCAAGAATGTACAATCCAAAAAATTATCCTTTCTATCCTCTTTGGTCCAGATAAGGTACCACCTTTTCATGGAGCATTTAAAAAAAATTTGTCAGTCATCTTTCACAGCATTTTAAAATCTCTCCTTCCTACTTATAATCTAATTTGAATTATGCTAATTTTATGTATCAATATTATTTCCCTAACTAAATTGTAAACTCCTTGAGGTGAGAGGTCTTGTTTTAACCCTCTCCTACCCCACATCTAGCAATAGACTGTAGGTAACTGAGAATTACCTTAAGGGATGAAGAGTTTAACAAGTAGTGAGGAGAAAGGTGTTCATTCCAATCATGAGAGAAAGACTATGATCATGCCCATAGGCAGGAAATGATATATTGACTTTGTAACAAAAATACTAGTGTAGTTTAGTTGGAACTTGAAATGGAGGAAAGAAAGCTTTTTCAAAAATTAAATTCCAAGAGTATAATAAAAGAAGATGAAGAATATAATTCTGATTACATGTTGTACAGTTGAGCTTGAGGTAAAAGAGAGCCAAGGACTAAATTCTGTCTGGGCTTTTACCATCCATTCAAATTAATTCATTTGGAAAATTAGGAGGACTAGTGACAGCCAGAGATAGGAAGACTGCACATTTCTGTGCTTGTCACTGAATAGTACCTTCTTCTTTTGCTTTCTTAGAGAAGAAGAGTTATTTTGGAAAAAGTTTCATCAAGAAAGCATGATTTGACATAGGGCTTCTACCTCAAGAAGTATGCAATTTTAGGATTGTGTGTGATGGATAGAGAAATTTTTTTTAAAGAATTGCATGAGAAAACCTAGAGAGGAGGTTTTAAGAATTAACTGTTTGACCCAGACTTAAAAAAAATCTTTTAGATTGGGCCATGTGTACAAACCTTTTGATCCAGCAATACTACTACTAGGGCTGTATCCCAAAGTTTAAAAAAATAGGAAATAGGACCCATTTGCACATAAATCTTAGTAGCAGTTCTTTTTGTGCAGTCAGACAATTAGAAATTGAGAAGATGTCCAATAATTGAGGAATGGCTGAAGTAGTTGTGGTATATGAATGTAATGGAATACTAATGAGCTATAAAAATTGATAAGCAGACTGATTTCAGAAAAAAAAAAAAACCCTGGAAATACTTAAATGAACAGATGCAAAGTGAAATGAACAGAACCAGGAGAACATTGTATACACTAACAGCAAGATTATATTGTGATCAGCTGTGAATGACTTAGCTATTCTCAGCAATACGATAATCTAGGACAATTCCAAAGGACTCATGATGAAAAATGTTATCCATCTCCAGAGAAAGAATTGAGCCATCTGAATACAGATCAAAGCATACTATGTTCCACTTTTTTTGAGGGGATTGTTGTTGTTTTGGGTTTGTGTTTTCTTCACAAGGTGACTCATGGTGAAAAAAAGAGTGGATGATACTCTTAAGGTTGCTGTGACTTTAGCCAAATGTGATCAGCAATGGAACAGCTGAGTACTGGTTCAAATCAACATGTGTCAAGGAATATGGAAGTCACCATTAGGTGGCAGCCCAGCATTCTATCTATCTTAGTCTTGTTTCCTTTTAGAGCTTGGATCAGTAGAACCAAGGTCAAAGGATTATGACTGGAGAGCCAGGCAGTTTGAATTTTTGTGTGCCAGAAAATCAGGTAACAAGGTCTGTGTTCACCATACTTCCTCACCCTTTTACCAAAAAGTTCAGTATTTTCAATGTGCTTCTTGTTGTTGTTGTTGTTGTTCTTCTTCTTCTTGTCCTTCTTGTTCTTGTTCTTCTTGTTCTTGTTCTTGTTCTTCTTCTTCTTCTTGTTCTTGTTCTTCTTCTTCTTCTTGTTCTTGTTCTTGTTCTTCTTCTTCTTGTTATTCTTCTTCTTCTCTTGTTGTTGTTGTTCTTCTTCTCTCTGTCTCTGTCTCTGTTTCTCTATGTTTCTATAGAATCTATCTCTATAATTCGATCTTTCTGTCTCCCTCTCTTCTTTGCTTCTTTCTGTCTCTGTCTGCCTTTCTCTGTCTCTGCCTGCCTCTCTCTGTGTCTCTGACTCTTATATGGCTTCATCAACTCAGAGATTAGCAACAAGACGTCTCAGTTCAAAGAGCACATACATGTTCACTTGGACCACCAGCAGTAATTTACATTATTATAGAATTATTGATCATAAGGCTATAGAACTAGAAGGCAGACAGGCAGGCACCTTAATCAATCCAATAAATATTTATTTATTAAGTAGCTCCACACAATAGAAAACACAGTGGTTCTAGATTTAAAAAATGTTGATTACATTACTTGCCTCTGATATCTGAATCTTAGGTCATTTAGTATAATTCTGCCATTTTGCAGATAAAGGATGCTTCCCATACTAGTGCTACTTAACAACTCACAATCATGGATTACAGATTGGGTCCCAGGGAGTGGGAGTACTATCCAGGGTTCAAAATGCTAAGTGGGGCATAACTTCTACAATCAGACCCCATAAGTTACAGTAGCTAAGAGTGGACCAGCTTGGCAATGCAGTGAATAGAGCACTGGACTCTGAGTCAGGAAAACCTGAGTTTAAGTCTTTCCTGAGACACTTATAAACTTTGTGACTCTGGACAAGTTACTTAATCTTATCTGCCTCCGTTTCCTTAAAAACTCAGAGAAAGAAATACAAAACATTCCAGTATCTTTGTCAAGAAAACCTCAAATGAGGTCAAAAAGAGTCAGAAATGACTGAACAGTGACAAAGTCATTTACGAGATGGTGTAATAAATTTCTATAATTCTCTTCTCCCACTTCCAACCTGGGGCATACTCTTCTACAAATACACATGACATTGGTAGGAAAAGTAAGTACATACATAGAAGAGGCGGATAATTAGGTACATTTGTAAGAACACAGATAGTTAATGCAGTTCACATCTCTAGTACTCCAGAGTCCTGATGTAAAATTCCATGGTTACTATTGAGGGGGGAAAAGAGAAATATAATCTTCCTCCTGGTGCCCTTTGATATCATATAATTTTTTAAAAAGGCAAAGAGTAATCATCTCTCAAGAGTTGAGATTTTCCCTCATAAACTGGCAGGCCTCTAGGCCAGGGCTTCATTCAACTTGTGACTTTTTTGTCCAAGAAATTTTTACACAAAAATTTGCTGATAATAAATCATAATTTCATGATCCCCACATTCAATTGTCAGACCCTACATGCGGTTCTGTAGAGGGTCACAGTCAGTGGGGAAATTTTGGGTAAGGTATAAGACCTTTCAGCGTAGAGGAAACCTGCTGACAATGTCTGGTTCAGCTCCCCATCTCCCCTAAGGGCTCTCGGCCTTCCTGAGAAGTCAAGGGATGGTGACAACCTGAGTTGAGATTGAGGCAGAATGATACCAGGTGGAAGGGTGATACCAGATGGCAAACTACGTATAATAGCAAGTTGTTTATGTGGTCCCATATGAGCAGTGTTGTTTTTATACCATTATATAAAGGCAAAAGTCCTTGAAATAAGCAGACTCCATTTTCCCACCATCCTTGGAAGTCCCCCCTCATCACTTCTCCACTAGGAAAGTATATTTTAATTCTCCTGGTGTGGGGGCTCTAGAAAGCAATGGTACATTTTGTCACCCCAACTTGGGGACTCTAGAAAGCAAGACACACAAGGTTCTAAAACATAATTTAATAACCCAAGTCCTAGACTACCAAGTATCACCCTGAGCTCTCCTGCCTTGACTGCTTCCACAACTGAAAACTTTATTAAAAAAAAATCTTCTTATGAACTTGTCATGCTAACAAACATGAACATTTCCATATGCAAAGAAAAACATAAAATATTATGTATGATTCAAATATTATCTCTATTGTATACAACTTGTTTTTTTTTTAAGTATGTAATCAACACCTTAGTTTCAAAAATGTTTGTCTTTTTGTTTTCTTCTTTGCTTTAAAAAACATAATTAACCCCTTTCCCCCCTTTTTCCTTATCTTTTTTTCACTGTCTAGGAACATTTATACCATGGGCATTTGTTAGATTCTATTCTTTTTTAATTTTGTGAAGTTTATGTGATATTGGAATCAATTATTCTTAGATTGTTTAGTAAAATTTGCTTGTAAATCCATATGGTCTTGGATTTTCTTCTTTTGGGAGCTTGTATATTAAGACTATTCAATTTATTTTTCTGGTATTCAATTACTTGAATTTCTGGGCTTTATTAATCTGAGTATTTAATATTTTTGTAAATGTGCATTCATTCCATTAGTTATCATTGGCATATAATTGAGCAATATACTTTGTCTTAATTCTTTATTTGTTATGAATTCTCCCTTTGCTTTTTTCATATTGTCAATATGTTTTTTTCTTTTTAAACAATAACACTAGCTTATGATTTATACATTTTAATTAGGTTTCTTCAAAATACAGACACTAGTTTTGTCAGTTCAGTGATTTCTTTCTTTCTTTTTTTTTGTTTTGCTTCTGTTTAACTTTTCTCTGATTTTCATAATTTCTATTTTATGGTTAGTGGGAGCTTTTGATTTTCTGCTGTTTTTTCCTTTTTTTAATTGAGTGGAAAACCATTGATTTGTTCTTTCTTTTGTTGATAAAAATGTTTACACATATATGATTATGTACATATATATGCATATGTTTTTGCATGTATATATAGTCCACTAAGGATCCTGTGACTATTCCAAGACTTTTAGTATGTAGTATACTTGTTACTAATTTTCTTTGAAGTAATTATCTCATATTTTTGTGATTTTTCCTTACATGTACCAATTCCTAAGGAATATTTGATTTTTGTTTATATTTTTGTGTTTTCTTCAAAATAACAATAATTTAACTGCTTTGTTTCAGTGTAAGATGTTTTAATATTTCTGCCTCTTTTTTTGGCCCTAGTGTAAATGTGCCACTTACATGTGAGAAATGTATATAATACTTTCTAGTCCTATGTGGCAATCACCAGAAATATAACATTTCTAATTTATTCCAAAATTCAATTCAAGTCTGTAACTTCTTTTTACTAAAATATAATAAATTTTGTTTTAGTTCTTTTATTTAATCAGTCCTTTATCTTTCAAATATGTTTCTTGTAAGCAATATGTTGCTGGATTCTGTTTTCTATTCCATTCTGCTATCCTCTTGCATTTTATAAATAAGTTCATCCTATTCATATCCACCGTTATTATTAATTGAGAATTATCCTTCATATTATTCTTTTATAATTTTCCCTTCCTTTGTTCATATCTCTTCTACAAAGAATTGTTCATGCCTCATTCTTTACAAAGAAAAAGATGAAAGAATAATATGATCATAACTAGTAATCTGTAATTGAAGAGATATACTTCCACTATGCTGCCTCTTTTCTCTTATGCTTGCTCATATCCTGATTAGGTTGTTCTTAGCTTTTCTTTTTTTTTTTTCTTTTAATTCTCATTCACAATTTATTTTCCAAAGTTGAAATTTGTCTTGTGACTATTCTCTCTCTAACTCTATCTTCCTTACCTCTTCCTGTTAAATTTAATGTATTTCTATGCCAAAATATTAAAGAAAACATGTATTCAATCTTTTCCTGAGTAGTTCAGATAAGAATGAGATTTGTGTAATTTCTGCTTCCTTCACCATTCTTCTATGTATAATCCTCTTCTCATTTACTCAGACAATGAGAACTAGCAATTTTCATCTTCTTTCTCCTTCCCTCACATATTCCTCTTTCCTTATATGTTTTCCCCTTTCAAGACCCTTAAAACAAAGGATCCTTCATCTTAATTCTCTCTCTGGCTCAAGGAAATATTAGGGTTCTTCATAGACAATTGTTTCTTTACCTCCTGTTTGACTCTAAGTCAGCATGTACCCCCTTCTTATTGCTTACATACATTTACAACATTGTAGTTTTCCTTGACTCTTAAATGAGAATTTTTAAGTTTCTACTCAATTTTTCTCTTTTCATCAGGTGTTTTTAGTCTTCTTTGACATTAAAGGTTCTTGTTTATCCCTTATTATTGTACTTAATTTTGTAGGGTAAATTATTGTTGATGGTATGCTGAAAGATAGAAGCATATTGTATTCTAACATTTTCTCACCATTATAGTAGTAGCTACCAAATCTTATATGATTCTGACTGTACTTCTTTGCTACTTGGACTCTTTTTTTTCTGATTACATGGGCTTTTTTTTGACCTGGAAGTCTTAAATTTCAATGATAATAGTTACTAAGAGTTTCCATCTTTTTTTAAAAGAGAAATTAAACAGTAGATATTTTTTTCTTATCACTTTACCTTCCTTTCCAATAGATCTAAGGAGTTTCCATTTATTATAGCTTGAAGTAATAACCATTTTGGTTTTATTTTTTGAGGTTTTAAAATGTCATAGCTTTTTTTGTGTAATAGCTTTTAATATCTGATGAAGTTATCTTTCCTTGACTGATTTTTCAGGTCAGTTCTTTAAAAAGTGTATATTTTATTGTTGTGTTCTGATTTCTAGAGCCCCCAAGGAGGGCGACAAAACTTACCATGCTATCTAGAGCCCCCCATGGAGGGGTGATTAAAATATACTATCCTAGTGGAAAAGTGATGAGGCAGGACTTCCGAGAATGGTGGAAAAATAGAGTCCATTTATTTCAAGGACTTCTCCCTTTTATACTCTCATACCCTTATGTAACAAAAACACTCGACATGTGCCCAGTATATACTGTGTATGTAGGACATAACTTGCTATGGTATAGTTTGCCACCTGGTATCACTCTTCCACTTGGTATCCCTCTGCTTCAATCACAACAAGGTTGTTACCACCCCAACTTCTCAGGAAATCTGAGAGCTCTTAAGGGAGATGGAGAGCTGAACCAAACATTGTTAGCAGGTTCCCACTGGGCTGACGGTCATATACCTTGCCCGGAGTTTCCCCACTGTCTGTGACCCTTTACATCTCACCCTTTCTTTTGTTTCAATTGAAGCAGGTATATATCAGTGGTTAAATCACACAGGCAAGCTGTAATATCATACAAGCAAGTAGTAATATGAATAAACAATATGAATAAACAAAATAGTATAAAATATTTCTATGAGTCCCAGAAGGAAGGTATAAAAAATAACTATCAATTCACAACCACAATTCAGCAGCCAAGATATAGTCCAAAACCAATCTATTGACCATCACTTCATGTGTCAGGGAATCCAGTGATCTTTGGCCAGTGACAAGGATATTAGCTACATTTTATGTTTTCTTTTAATTTTTCAATCTTTGGATTTTATTCTAAAATTTCTATTTATTCCATTCCAATTTTCAGGGTGCCTATTATTCCAATAAAAATTTATACTTTAAGTTCTAAACTATTCATTCTCTTTCCCTGTTATCATATGTTTAATCTGTAGATATGTGATCACATTATTTTGGGGTTTGGTTAACCTTGGGACTTCCTTATGTGAGAACTACAGTATTTCTGCTTCTAGGTATGAGTGCTGTGAATTTTAGGAAAGATAAGATGATTAAGTGAAATAGTGGATTTGGAGTTTGATGACCTGGGTTTATAGTCCAGTTTTGCCAATTATTACTTGTATGACTGTGGGCAAGTCAGTTTCTATGATGAAGTTTCCTCATCTGTAAAATGAGGAAATTAGATTAGATGACTTTTAAAGCTCCTTCCAACTGTCCAAAATTTGAAGGTTTTATATTCTAATCCCTCTTAATCCTAGTGCCTTTCCTTTGTTAATTATTTCCAGTTTTTCCTATATTTAGTTTGGTCCTACATGGTTGCTTGCATTCTCTCTCTCTCTCATTAGATTGTGAATTTTTTGAGAACAAGGACTATCTTTTACTCTTCTTTATATTTCCAGCACAGTACCTGGCACATAAGGGGCTTAGTACTAGTACATATTTAATAGTAAAACTTAATAAATGTTTATTTATTGACTGATTGACCATCACTAGATTCAATGACCATCTCTTGTCTACCCTAACAAGTTCCTGGCTTATTTGTGAATACGTATGCTGACTTTTCTCTCAGAAACCCTATAATAGAACCTTCAGGTTTTTGAAGTTCTGAACTACACAAAGGAATTTAATATAGCTTATATTTAAATTTCTGGATCATTATTTGGTCTGGTGCTTTTTTTGGATATCTTTTTCTAAAGTACATATGTTAGAACTGTTCTCTTTTGATACCATTTATGTAGTCATCTATGCTGGAACTCTACATGTTTGCTTTTAAAGGCCACCAATGCATGGTCACTCTTTGAGAAGGAGGTCCTGATCAATTTTCTTCCCATTTCCCTATTACACAGCCATTTGCCACCTTGACTTAGAATTACCTGTGTTAACTCATCCATAGCATAGACATGGGAAGGCTATACTGATCATGTAATGTAAAGAAATGGAGTCTATAGTATTGTCTGTGTCCAATGTTGCTGTTGCATGAAGATATCTATTTCAACAGAGAATCAGTAATGATTGGAAGGGAGAGTCATTGGTCTAGAATCCCATTTTTCTTAGAAAAGTAATTTAAATGAAAAGATAAATTAACAGGAAAAAGTCACTTTAATTACTTTATTATAATATTCATTTATTTATTTATTTATTTATTTTGAATTCCAGAGCCTTTTCCTCCTTCCTATCACTCCCTCACCCATTATGAAGTCAAACAGGACAATAACAATACATGTGAAATCAAACCAAGCATATTTCCATATTAGCCATATCATAAAGCAAAGCAAAAAAACGAAGTGGGAAAATTATACCTAAGCTTGGACTCACATTTTGCCATTCTCCCTCCAGAGATGTATAGCATTTTTTTTTTCTTCATGAGTCGTTTGTATTGTAATGGATCGTCATATTCACCAGAGTAACAAATTTGTTCATTGTTAATTATTACATCATTGCTGTTACTGTGCAAATGACTCTCTGATTCTTCTCACTCCACTTTTTCATTATTTTGCATACATTTTTCTATGTTTTTCTGAAACCATTATTTATAAAACAATAATTCTCTATCACAATCATATGTCACCACTTGCCCAGCTATTCTCCAACTGATGATCATCCATCCCCTCAATTTCCATTTCTTTGCCACCACAGAAGAAAACTACTATAAATGTTTTTGTACATATAATTTCTTTCCCCTTTTCTTTGATGTTTTTGGGATGCAGACCTAATAACTATATTTCTAGATCAAAAGTGTATCCACAATTTTATAGCTCTTTAGGAATGTTATTTTATGGGATGGTTGAACTACTTCATAACATCATTGGCAGATCATTAATGTACCCATTTTCCTTCATCTCCTTCAGCATTTGTAATTTCTGATAGGTGTGAGATGGTAGCTCAGTTACTTTAATTTGGTTTTCTCTCATTAATATTGTTTTAGAACATTATTCATAACACTACAGAGAGGTTTGATTTGTTCTTCAGAAAACTGCTTGTTTATATCCCTTGATTATTTATCAAATGGGAAATGGCTCTTTTATCAAAGAGTGAGGCAGATTCTTAATATATTTTCCATTTTTTCATTATTTTGCATACATTTTTCTATGTTTTTCTGAAACCATTATTTATAAAACAATAATTCTCTATCACAATCATATGTCACCACTTGCCCAGCTATTCTCCAACTGATGATCATCCATCCCCTCAATTTCTATTTCTTTGCCACCACAGAAGAAATATATATATATATATATATATATATATGTATATATATATATGCCTCACTTCTTAATATATTTGAAAACTGAGGCCTATATCAAAGAAACTTGCTATAAAATTTATTGACATTACTTTATTGTCTATAGTATACTTTAGCAAAATATAATTTCCCTAATTATCTCTTTTAATTTTGTCTGGTTTTGCTTTTTTCTTTATCTGAAGTCATGGTTGTTACCCTTGCCTTTTTCATTTCAGCTGAAGCATAATACTCATTTTAAACTCTGTGTGTGCCTTTCTGTTTTAAGTGTGTCTTTTGTACATGACATATTGTTAGAATGTGGTTTCTGATCCATTCTGCTCTCTGCTTCCATTTTCATGAATTAGCTTATCTCATTCATATTCACAGTTACGATTACTTACTATATCTCCATCTTACTTTCTTCTGTTTGCTCTTTTATCTTTATTTTTACTCCATCTCTCCTCCAAAGTCTAATTTGCTTCTGACCATTGCATTCCTTAATCCATTCTTCTTTTTAGCCTCCCTATATATTTTATCCCCTTCCCCTCCTATTTTCTTATTAAGATAGATTACTATTCTCACCTGAGTGTGTGTGTGTGGGGGGGGTGTCTGTGTGTATGTGTATATCCCCAAGGATGTCTCAATATCCCTTTTTGTTATCATGCCTAGATATTTAAAATCCTATACCACCTGTTTGCCTTGGTGATATTATTTTCATGCATTATAGACCACAGTGCTTGTATAGATATCTTTGTGGTTATTTATTACTTTCTATATTGCTATTCTCTTTTGATTTTTTTCCAAAGAATTGCCAAAATGCTCTTACCATATACCCTTGGGAGCTGTTCCTGCTCAACATTACTTAAATGTGTCAAAAATCAGAAAATTGGATGGGAAGAATGTTCCACAAGTAGACAATGACTGCAGAATTCCACAATTGCTTTGTTCAATCTAAATGGACTATATTATCATCTCTTCAAATTTTTTCCTACACTGAAAAGCTAAATCTAGCTTGGCATTGTAGGAAAATTTCAAGCCTATATAGCAAGTTTTTATATAAAACAGAGGGAAATTGGATCAAGGATTTGTCTGATTGTTCAAGATGTTAGCACAGAAAGAAAGGAAACTGAAACCATGAAGGTAGAGCCATATTTGTGTCACTAGAGAACTTAGGGGGCTTGCCCAATGTAGGACCACCTGTACTTAGTGTATCTGTAGAGGAGAAATAAGAGGAACATTACTAGTGGAACAGCTACAATCCCCTTCTGAAATTCTTTTAGGGGTGGGAGCAGTCTCAGACAGCACCAATTGGGCATACAGCTTCCTGAAGTTATAAGTTTAGCTTTCCTACTTAAATAGAACCTCAGCAATGGCAGAAGTTCTGGGGCATTAATTTGGCAATAATAGCCTTACTAATTCCTTTCATGATTTGGTGCTTTCTTTTCATTGCCTTGCTATGTTAACATAAGGTAGGACGTTCCAGTCTTTCCCAAATTATCCCCTCAACAAAAAATAGAAAAGAACATAAGGGAAGAGGTTGAAGAAGAATAAACTTTAAAGTTTGCCTCTGTAAACAGACTAACTATAGTTAAGGAGACTATAACCAATAAGCCTTTATTAAGCATTTACTATGTACTAGATATTGTGCTAGACCCTGGAGATACAAACTCAAAGAATGAAACAATGTCTACTTCAAGGAGCTACATTCTTATACCTTGTGATATATTTAACACCAATAGAATTTTAATTCAGGAATTTAGAGGGATATCCAATTGTTTTTCAAATAGAATCTTTTCCAACAAGCATTTATTAAGCACTTACTATGTGTTAGACATTGTTAGGTTTGAGGGATACAATAATGAAAAACTACCCCTCTCTTCAAGGAAATATCTTTTATAAGTGATAATCACATGTAGGCTGATAGGTATATATTAAAGGGAAAGGTTACTCTAATAACTCGCAGGATCAGGAAAGATTACATATTGGAGGTGGCACATAAACTGAACCTTGAAGGAAGAGATTCTAAGAGGAAGAGGTGAGGAGCAATAGGAAAGAGCGTAGAGATGGGAGATGGAACACAAAGCCATTTTGGTTAGATCTGAAAGTAAGTGAAAAGGAGTAATATGTAAAGAGACTGGGAAGATATGTTGGTCCAGATTTAGAAGGACAATGCTGAGTTGAAAGCTCTGTATTTTATTCTAGGGGTAACAGAGAGTTGCTAAAGGATTGAATAGAAACATGGTTACACTTATGCTTTAGGAAGATAACTTTTTGAAATATCTTGTTTTCACTGTGTATGTATCATATATGTATATACTTTTAAAATTAAATACCAAGAATCTCCACTCTGCATTGAAAAATAGGGCAATGATAACAATTCAATATCTGATTCCAAAATGCATGCAAAATCCCATTTTTTCGATCTCCTCATTATAATTGCTCATCTCCTTGCTCTTTTCATATTGATATAAAATGGCTTGTATGCATTATAAAATGGATAATATGTTTTTTCATAATAATCCTCTGAAGTAAGAAGTATAAATATTTTGTCATCCATCCAAGGTTAAGTTCTGTCTTACATTGAATTCATTATGACTAGATTCTATCTTGGAGATCTCTTATAAAGTATATTTATTCCTTTGGGATTTCTTCTTGAAACATTAGAATTTGGCTTCTGTTTAGGTTGCCACATCAAAAGTAAAAAAGATTCTTATTTCCCAATCATTGAGAAGAAGCCAATGAGACACTGAATGTGGAATAGGATTTATTTAACTTTGGGGCAGCTAATTGGCATAGTGAAATTCTCTCCTGTCTTCATGAATTTAAATCTGGCCTCAGATATTTGCCGTATGCCTTGGTCAAATAACTTAACCCCGTTTGTCTCAATTTCCTTATCTGTAAATGAACTGGAGAAAAGAAAAAGGAAAACCACTCCAGTATCATTGTCAAGAAAATTCCAAATGAGATCATGAAGAATTAGACACAATAACAATAAATTATTTTAATTTAGCCAAAAAAAAACCCCATATATGATTTACATCTGAAACCATAAGCCATTAGGCATTGAAAGACCTTCCTAGAGAATAAGGTGACCCGCTAGACTTATATAGAAATACTTTGGACTCTCCTCTCCCTCTAAAGGAAAAAAATAAATTAATTTTACTAGAGAAATAAGCAAACTACCTTTCCAATGAGTGCGTCATTTTAGGGACTTTTTAATAGTTTTCCAGTCTTTTAGTACCACCCTGGGTGAACCAACTTCTATCCCCTTTACAAAGCAAGAGGATATATTTGGAGTTAAAAGAAGTGATTTCTGCTTTCCTACTTTAATGGCAACATCTTCCTGTTTCAAAATAATAAACAGGTCTTAAGAGAGAGTCTAGCTCCAAGAGAGAGCTTAGTTCCAATCCCTATTTAGATAGAAAGTAAACACTTTCATTTAACAAATAAACTAAATAAAATTAATATACTATTCTTTAATATACAAAGATTATCCTGTTGATCTACCGTAAATAGAGAAGGAATGTGCACAAAACCACAAAATCTCAGAATTGAAAAGAGACCTCAGAGGCGATGTATTTCCAGACAAGTGGTTATTCATTTTTTGCTTAAAGACCTCCCATGAGGAGGAATCCACTTCCTCTTGAGGCAACCTATTCTACTTTTGGATTGCCCTAATTGTTAGAAAATTCTTCCATACTTCAAGCCTCAATAGGCTTCTTTGCTATTTTTACTCAGTCCTCCAACTTCTGCCCTCTGGGACAGTTTGTATCAATTCAAAACATAGTTGTCTTTCATTGAATATAATGGAATACTATTATGCTGTAAGAAATAATGCAGGAGATGCTTTCATCAAAACTTGGGGGGACTTTTATCAACTAATGTGGAATGAAGTTAATAAAAACAGAAGACAGTTTATAACACTGTAAAAATGACTGATTTTGAAAAACGAATCCCTTTTATTTCTAATGGCATATATTTTTTATTGAGTAGCAGGAGATAAAGGTCAGAATGGAGAAAGTGGGCAACTAGTGAGGGTGTAAAATATGTGGTGGGTGCAAGGAGGAGTGCTTTTTAGCTTTACTTTTTATAAATGTGCATATTTTATTTACCAGAAAATTTTGTCACATGGTCTTCAGGGATTATTTTGTGAAGAGTCAAGGTATATTTAGGTTGAGAAAAATGAGAATTTTTCAACTCTTCCTTAGGATGAACATGTGCTTTATTCTAATTCAACTGGCTAAAAAAAAAGTTTTAGAAATCAAAGAAGGTTTCAAAAAAGAGGCAAGAAATAGTTAACTTGATACACATAGAATATAGATTTTATGAGGTAGCATTAAGCTTAAGGGAAATTAAGAATATTATTAGTGATTTCAGTGCTTATCAGAAATAAGGCTTAGACTTCTGATAGAAAAAGGAAAAGGAGAAGGGAATATAAACAAATAATAACACTTTACAAAATTAATGGACCAATGGGTGCAGTTTTTGTCAGTCATTGAATATTTATTAAGCATCTACTATGTGTCAAACATTATGCTAAGTACTGAGATACAAGCAAAAATAAAACACAATCCCTGTTCTCAATAAGCTCATAGTCTAATTGAGGGGACAACATGAAAAATTTACCTAGAAAAAAGCTATGTATGAGATAAAGTGGAGATAAGCATAAGAGGGAGTTATCAATGTGTTTTTAATTTATTTTTAATTTTTAATAATTTTATTTTTTCCAGTTACACTTAAAACATTTTTTTTTGCATTTGTTTTTAAAAGTTTGAGTTCCAGATTCTCTCCCTTCTTTTCCATCTCTACCTTCCCATTAATTTGGCATATAGTTTGAAGCTATGTAAAACATTTCCATAGAAGTCATGTTGTTAAAGAAAACATAGATTCCCCCCTCATAAAAATCCTCAAGAAAAATAAAGTAAAAAAAAAAAAAAAGAGTATACTTCAACCTTTCTCTGAGTATGGATAGCACTTTTCTCAATGTGTTTTTAAAAGAAATAAATAATGTAAATAACCCATGCTAGAACTTAGAATATTTTCATATTTTAAGCAGTAATTCAGGAGTCCAGCCTGTGAACCCAGTAGGACTTTCTTAGAATTGCATCTCAAAAAAACAATTAAGTAGGCCTCAGGTTAGAGCTTCTGTTTAGGAGAATAGCTTGTAGCTTTTGTTCCAGATGCTATATATGACAGGTCCAATCTGAAAATTATTTTATCTATTTTCCTTGCAGCTCAAGTAAAATGTGGCATACTAATAAGGGAGGAGAGCATTCCCTGTTTTAATAAATTGGGATATTTCTTAATTAAGTGTTAGTTAAGTTAGGGCATTTCTGCGGAGCAGCTAGGTAGGGCAGAACTGCATAATATTTGATGTTTCAGGTTCTGTTGTCAAAATTTAATCCCTCTATTTAGCCAAAGATTTTGATTTCCATTAAAAAGTCCCAAGAATGATAAAATTTAAGATGCCATTAGCCATTTATTTACTCCTTAATGGAAATTAAGAGTATATGAGGGCAGATTTTATGTGGCCTGAAAGCGAAAATGTTCAAATTTTCTGGGAGGAAAGAGAAGAGATACCCAGAGAAGGAAAAGACAATGAGAAAATGAGCCATTTTTCTTTCCTAGCAGGATTTCTGCAAGTAATATTTATTAGGTATCTATTCATGGTCTTGTAGCTGATGCTATGGGATCACCAAGAGGTGTAAAATATGGTCTCTTACAATTTTAGTAGATGATATAAGACACAGAAACAATTATTACATAAAACATTTGTGTGATCTGCTATAGTACTACAGACCTTCAGACGTCAATCTTTTCACATATCTGTGAATCTATTATATCCTTTTGTAGAATGTAAGCCTTTTGAGGGTAAGGACTGTTTCACTTATAACTTTGTACCACCTAGCTCTTGGCACATTTTTTATATATGATAACAGCTCAAATTTTTGCTGAATTTAAGGATCTCTTGTCTTCAGTGGTCAGAGTAAGCTTCATGGAGAGAGTTTCATAGGATTTATAGTTGGTAGAAACCTTAGAGAGAATTAGCTCCAACTGCCTTATTTTACAAGTGAGGATACTGAACACAGATTAAAAGATCTATCCCACATTGCATATATAATGCAGAATAGACTGGGTTTAACACCTCCTGGGCTATTATCATTTTGTAATTAAGGAGATGGAAATCCAGGTTAGGTAAATGATTTATTGAAGTTCAGATAGGCAGTAAAGGTCAGAGCTGGTATTGGATCCTCAATTCTTAGCAGATTGCTAAATTATGCTTTCTATATAATTTAAATTATATATATAATTCTATATAATTTAAAGTAGTTTATCACTGGTCTCAAAACATTTTAGAGACAAATGTATATTTGGGGATCCTGATGCTGCTTTAAAAATGTTTTATAAAAGTTTGATGATAGTAATTTATTTTTACAGTATTTTTATTAAAGCTTTTTCAAAACACATACATGGATAATTTTTCAATATTTACCTTTGCAAAACTTTGTGTTCCAATTTTTCCTCTCTTACCCTCATTCCCTCTCCTAGATGGCAAGTAATACAATATGTGTTAAACATAGTAAAAATATGTTAAATGCAATATATGTATACATATTTATACAATTATCTTGCTGTACAAGAAAAATTAGATCAAAAAGGAAAAAAAATGAGAAAGAAAATAAAATACAACCAAACAACAAAAAGAGTGAAAATGCTATGTTGCGATTCATACTCAGTTGCCACAGTTCTCTCTCTGCATGTAGATAGCTCTCTTCATCTCAAGATCATCGGAACTGGCCTGAATCATCTCATGTTGAAAAGAGCCATGTCAATTAGAATTGATCAGATGATAGCAATTTATTGGAATAACAATAATGATTTATAAAAATAAGAATAACATTATGAAAATTATCATAATTTTTTTAAAAACAAATTCTTTGTATTCAAAAGTTAGAGTTGTAGTTCACTTTAATTTAACAAAGCATTTATTAAGTTTTTATTATGTACTCAGAACTATGCTAGGCCCAGTGAGAACACAAATTAAAATGATAACAGTGAAAGTACATTCTCTCTCAATTAAGGTAAATAAACAAATAAATAAATGAGGTTAAAATAAATCAATTAAAATAGTGCCTCCATTTGGTTACATTGATATGAGGTTAATATTTTATTAGGAAATAGGGAAAGGAATAAGCACTTAAAAAGACCTACGTGTACTAGGCAATGTACTAAAAGCTCCTTTATAAATATTATCTCATTTAAAGTATTCTTTTAGCTATTATGATAAGAACGAATAGGTATCTCTGGTCAGCTTTTGAAATATGACTGGTGATTATGTATATACATATAAATATGTGTATATGTGAGTGCCTGCATGCATGCATGTGTCTGTATATATGCAATATTTGTTTATAATACAGACACAGAATGACATATTACCTCTATCCAATACACATATATTACATCTATATTACACAATACACTTATATACATATGTATTCAGTTTTTTATAGCTTCTCGGTACATTAAAAAAAGTAATATAAACTGCCCTTGTTAAGTCTGAGAAGTGATTTCAGAGATTTGAAAAACACAACTTCCTGATAATTGTGTTTCCTTAGAATTTTCTATGTGATCAATCAGATTCTTATTAATCAATTGTTCACCCTAATTAATTAAAACCATTTTCCAAACATACAGTTCCTTCTTCAGATAAATGTGATACACTTGGGTGGCAATGGTGGAGAGATGAAGATAAATCCCACAAATAAATCTGTGGATTACCCTCAGGGAAATTATAATCTAGCAATTTGGTGGTAGGATTGGGGTAGAGCTCCTGTTCTGGAGTATTTAAATGGAAAACTTGCTTTTTTTTTCTTCTTGCTTTCTTTTGTTTTGCAACTAAAGTACTTTGAATGAGTCACTAGAAATGCTAAAATGACTACTAATCTAGAAATTTTTCTCTGCATTTTGTTGCAGTTATATTGCAAAACAGCCAAGGTTAGAGACCATCATTGAAGATGACCTGGAAGGATATGTGGGGCTGAAAAATCTGTGAGTGTTCAGTTCCTAGCTTCTATCTCAAATTTTTTTGTTTTTGTTTTTGTTGTAACTCATGCTCATTGAATACTAATACCTCCTTAATTTGTTTCTATAGAACGGTGGTGGAATCAGGACTAATAATGGTGGCTCATCAAGCATTTCTGAAAACCCCTAATCTGCAGTACATGTGAGTAAAAGCTAATTCTGTGGTTTTCTGGGATATGATGGATACATCTCTTCTCTAGCCTTTGTTTTTCATGTATTTCTCCCAATCAAGACCTTAATTTTTTTTTTTATTGGGGGTGGGGGAAAGGAAGATTAGCATAGCTGTGATAATGACCTACAAATATCCGATCTTATTTCATTATATTTTGGAGAACATACTAGAAGGGCATTAGAAGCAGCCTGTTTATTCTCCTTCTTGAACTTCTGGGTCATTTCCATGTTGTACTGAGCTGAAGCCAATTGGCAGTCTCATGCGAAAGCTGTTTCCCAATAGAGACTCCTTGATTCTTTCTCCCTGGAATCTTTATATGTTCCTTGGAAGAAATCAGACTTCTTGCATTGTGGGAGAAATTGACTTGGAGCATTTCCTAGCGCTAATGGTCTTTCCTCCACACTGGGCTTTTCACAACTACCTTCATTTTCCTAGAATGACCTGTATTACATTGATAAAAGAGGAGGGGAGAATCAATCAAGAAGGTTTGTAGGCTCATTAATAAGATAAAGTGCTTTGGCCAAGTCATGTTGATGTGTAGCTGACTGTTGTGAAATATAAATATTATAGAAAATGGAATAGAAACCCTATTAGCAGCGTGTTTACTGCCTTTTCCTGTTAGATGATGATCTAGAATCAGTAAGTTATGGTTTTCCCTGTGAAGTTTCCTCAATGATAACAGCGATTCTCCCTCTATGATCAGACTGAAAATGTCTTTTCCCTTTGGAAAACTTATTATTACTCTATCCTGGTTTTTGTAGTAGCAGAAGTTGCTTTTAATAATACTTCTTGACTTCCTCATTTCCAATTTTCCCTATTGTTATCCATATCAAATTATTTTTGGAAGATGAGTTAATATAGGCCAATTTAAGTTTATGCCATGCAGCCTCTTACTTTTATTTTAGTTTTCTTTTTTGCCCAGACCTGTGATTTTATTGGTGTAGTGATGTCAGACTCAAATAGAAATAGGGGTCACTAAACTATACATCAAGATCCTTGAGGGTTGCATCTTGACTAAGAAATCTACATTTTATTGTATTGTATTTTGTTAAATATTCCCCAATTACATTTTAATCTGTTTTGGGCCCATTCTGGAGTATTTGGGGATATGTTTTTGATAGTTCTAATGTAAGGAACTACACTAGAGTCAAGTGCTCAGTTAACCCTGCTAATATTTATCAAAGGAAAATATTGAACCTAGAGCTTTCTGATTCAGATTCCAGCTTTAAATTATGTTTCGGGGAATGATGGTTAACATGGAGTTATTAAAGGAAGATTGGAGGCTGAATCATTTGCAGAGTAATAATCTCTTTTAGATTACATTGACCAAATGTTTTATAGGCATTTGTTTTTGTATGGCAACATTGATTTTATAAAACCAAATATCACAACTTCATTCATATTTTGTAGGAGTCAGAGAAAACGATGCTTCTTTGAAAATGAAGTTTATAGCATTAATATATAAAATAGAAAGTAAACAGTAAGATAAGACCAAGGAACTTTATTAACACATTTCCTCTGAATACTTTTTGGCAGCTGCTCTGCCATCATTTGCCTGTACACATCTAATGTCTGCGTAGGCCTTGATAACATAAACAACAGATTAACTGGATAGAAAGAAAAGTCAGAATGCTCTAATACAATCACTTAAGTGTAATTAATAGCCTCAATAGTTGGGTTCTGGAATTTTCATTACAACTGACCTTAGACCCAAATTACTCAACAGTGCCATTTAACTAGCTGTTTTGCCACACACATCACTTTTTCTAGAGTAGTGATTCATAAGCTGAGATCTATGGCTAACAGGAGTGGGCTTATTCATTCTGCTGACCGGTCAATCCACTTCATCTCACAGGAGCTGGAAGGGACCTTTGAGGTTATTGCACTTAAACAGCCTCTTTTTACATATAGGGAAAAGAGGCCTTCACAAGTCACATATTTGTTCTGGGACTCATTAATATATGAGGCTGAATTCAAACTCTGGTCTTCTTGACTTTAAGCCCATTTTCCTGCTGTATTGTTCTTTTGTTAAAATATTGTGATTATTAGTTCTATGCTATATTTTTCCTAGCAATATAAAACAGAATGATTAGAGCAATAAAATGTATAAAGGAGTCTTTATATTAGACTAAAATGAATCTACAAAGATTTTCACAGCCCTTCAAAGAAATTGCATTTTAAAGTAGAAAATTTAGTAAGACAGACATGTATCAAGTTTCTTAAAGGGCCAGTATGGGGAGGAATTAATATTTTTTAAAACTATCATGATTATTACTATTCTTAAAGATTTGATCTTCCTGTCTCATTCAGGCTTCAAGCATAGTGCCCACTCATAGACCAGATGCTAATATTGATTGGAAGTTTTAATCTGATCTGTTCTTCTGACCTGAACCAATTTGTCTCTTCTCAGGCAGTCTGGTGGTCCTTTGTTCCCAGAGGTTCACTACACTTGTGGTTTATTGATGATACCTCATCAAAATTTTCTAACTCCAAGTTACTCATTAGCTTCAGCCTTTCCTAGCAGTAGGGGTTACAGGTGTGTACCAACATGCCTAGCTAAGGAATTGAATTTATCACAAATTCACTGAATAAACTACAAATATTCTACCAATAATAGTATTTTTTTCCAATGATATAAGGAAGCAAACAGCAAGATTGTAAAAACAAGAAAAATAGTGGAAAACATCACGTATGTACATGATGCAAGGTGTTTTTCATTGATAAAAACAATATTCAAAATGAAGCCTATAAGTTTGGGAGAAGAGGAAGATCCACTTAAATTATGAGTGCACAGATCTCAGCAACCTTTGACTCAGATGGGAGAGTAAAATCAAATAAATGGCTTGGCTTCTTTAGAATAGTAGGTACTACTGAGGGCAGGGACCATTTCTCTCTTTGTCTGTAAGTCTCCAATGTTTAGTGTTGTTGCTGTTTGTTCTTTGTTCTCAAAAAGAATCAATGACATCAGGAGGTTGATGTCTTGACTTAAAGTGAATTGTATTTAAGTGAGGCAGAACTGTGCAAATCAATTAGCCCATGCTCTCTTCTAGTCATTAGAGTCCAGTGGCAAGAAGTCCACCAGGACAACTGGTGAATAATAAGGGGATACCTTGGTCTTTTTAAGTTAAGGTCTTCCCCAAGTCTCATTTTGTCTAAAGCTTCAAAGTTTAGTACAATTCTGTGACCTGGGAGGAGTCTAATAAACACTTGCTCAATTGAATCGGCATCCTTGTGCCACAAATTATACTGTTGCCATTGGATAACTTTGTAAGGTGGTATAGGTTGGCACAGTGAAGGACAAATATGTGATTAAGAAATTTGAATATTTTAACAGAAATTGTTATTGGAATAGTCTCTTCTACTCAGAGGATTTCATTAGCAACTTGAAAATCAATGAATCAATCAATAAACACTTATTAAGGATTTAATGTGTGCTAGGCACTGTGCTGATGACTGGGGATGCAGAAAGAACTAAAAAAAATCCAACAGACTTACCCTCGAGGAGTTACCATCTAATAGGAGACAGAACATGCAAATAAATATATACAAAGAAAATTATATAAGGGCTAAATGGAAAATCATTAATGGAGGGAAAGCACCAGAAAGGCTTCCTGTAAAAGATGCGATTTTGGCTGAAATGTGAACCAAGGAAGCCAGTAGGTGGAGTTGAGGAGGGATAGCATTCTAGAAATGGGGACAGCTAGAGAAAATGCCTGGAGCTAAAAATATACACTTAGGACATTTCAATCCAAATTATATCTTGGAGGAATACAAATTGGATTCTTCGCCCTCCCCCACCCCCCACCCCACTTCTGCTCTCATGTTTGGCATATCAAAGTAATTGGCCAGGGTATTTGTAGTTCTTTCAGGATGGGAACATTACATGTAGATAACGATACATTCTTTAGGTCACTGGAATCCATGCCAGATCCCCAAAACTCAGTATAATTTCAAGGGTTAGGAAGAAAGGTAGTAATCTTATTTTAGAGAGATCTTTTGGAAGGTGCTAATTAGTTATCTCATTAGTGTATAAGAAGTTGTTTTCTTTCTGTCTCTCTGTTTCTTGTCACTCTTTCTCTTTCCATCACTTTCTTTGCATCTCTCTCTTTCTGTGTTCCTTATCCCCTCCCCTTTCTCTTTTGCTTTTGGCCATAATAATAAGCATAGTTCATAAAAATCATATCATACTTTGGCCCATGATATTATTCTGCATTGTGCTTTTGGCAACTCTATAGAATGTACTATTCTTATTGCCTCTATTATCTAGTGGATTCTCCGCAGATAGGAAGAACTTTAGGGGAAAAAAAAAAACAGCCTTTCTCTCATTCTCTTGCTTTTTTAACACCCTCTCCAGGAGTCTGTTTTTTTAAGAGGAAAAACAATTGTTTAATGAAAAATAAAAAAAAAATTGTCTCTATCCTATAGATAAAAAAAGCCAGAAAGGCTTTCCAAGTTCATTTGGTCAAAGGAAAGCAATTATTAATTCTTTTTTTTTAAAGAAATAAATAAAAGAAAAGAAAATGAAAGAAAAGTTTTACATGGGCCTATTTTGCATTTTTTTCCATGTGAGTGAATAATTTGCAAATAATTTGGAGAGAGAAAAATACAACCTCATTAGACAATGGTGTGCTTGGTGTGGTGTGAATAGTATTATTATAGAATTAAGTGAAAAATGGACAGACCACCGAATTTTACCTGTGCATGAACTTAGCACAAAGTCAGCATCTGAACTTTTTATATATTCTTGTCTAATGAAATATTTAAGCTGCCATTTTCTTTATGCTTCACTTGCAGAAGTGAACTGGATAGTTAATATCTTAATATTCGTAGACATAAGCCACCTATTAGCATCTATGTTTTATTACTTTGTAAGAAATTCATTATTCAGACCACCATCATCTAGAGAGCAGTCTAATTTTATCCATAAAATAATAAGTCAGAATCAATGCCTGTGGTGATATTTAGAATGATGAAAGGCTACAGCTAAGATCTGTTCATAACTGGAAGAGATTGTTTTATGAGGCACAAGATCCAGTTACTTGTCCCTAGAAGGATTCAGGCAGAGGCTGGATGCCCATTGGAGTTAGATACTATTGTCTTGTTTTAGGATGCATGAATAAGTTCTACTGAGTTAGACAAGTCTTCTCAATTCTCTTCTCCAACAAGGAGAGTAATTCTACATATTTCACCAAGTTTTGATCAGAAAACATGCTAATATTCCAAGAGATATCCAAGTATAAGAAGGAAGGATGCATATGTAGTTATAGAGAGCTGGCCTTACAAAACCTGGCTTCAGGTCCTGACTTTGATCCATACTGATGAGGTGACTCTGGATAAATCAATATCCCAGACAACTTTATAAGATGAAAAGTTATAAATATTTATGGTGTAATAGTTTTCAAACTGGTTTAGTAGTCAGTTGTTAAATTATTGGTGGGTATGAGTGAATGGTCATATATTGGAAATCAGCAAATGCTGTTAAATATTTACCAGCATACCACTGACATTGCTGTACAATCATTGAGTTCTTTGTACTTTTAAAGAACAGATCTGATCCCTCTCCCCATCCAAAACAAAAACAAGACAAAAACAACCCCCAACTTTACGATCTCTGGGCTATTTTAGTACAATGTGACTACTGAGTTTTAAAATAAACATTATTTTCTTACATTTAATTCTCACATATAAGACTAGAGCTCCAAAATTTGGACATGTTTTATATAAATCAAAATTTCAAATTCACAAAGTAGATTAGCAGTCAAGGCTAGTATTTCAGAATTCATCCCTCTGCCTCCTAAGCCTTAATCATAGGAAATAATATCTAATAGAATAAAATGACTTTTGAAGAGAATGTCTTCATGGCTTCAATTACTTGCTATTTATTAAAAAAAAAAACTCAACTAAATTTTCATTTGATAATGGATGAATACCATTAAGTTCCGTTATCAAAAGAGTTTAGGAACAACTCTTGGGCCAAGGACTCACAGATTCACAAAATATTAGAGATGATCTGGGTTAGGCCTTTTTAACTTAAAAAATTATTTTGGGGTGGGAGATATGTGTGTATCATGGATTCTTTGGCATCAGTTCCCTCATTTATAAAATGAAGTGATTAGATCAGATGACCTCTGAAGGTCCTTCCAGATCACAATCTAAGCTGCTATGATCCCTTTTTCCTTAGGGCATGTGCCACATTTAAGTAGGAACTTGGAAAATTCTGTGTTCAGAAGGTACTATGTAAGTGTTAAATATAAGTGATGTTCCTAATTGTTATATTTAAATTGAGTAGAGAACGAACATTTTCTTTGGATTGTTCTTTTATTCCTTGAGAATCTTTGCAGATATTTACTAGATCATCTAAAAGATTCCTTTGTCTGTGTAGGGGTTAAAAAGACTTTTGGTATAAAAGAAAAGTTAAGAATAATACGGAATGTCAGTTTTCCCAAACTAGTGGGATGGGATTAAAAAAGGGGATGGGGATTTTATTTATATTATTTGCAAATGAAATAAAGATATTTGAGACCAGGAAGCCATTTCAAACAGTTAAATAAAATATTCTGAAATATCCTGAGTTTGAAACTTTAACCCTAAAATGCATTTGTGTTTTAAATTCACGTTAAATTGTTTTGATTTCTTTCAGCAATTTTACCAAGAACAAATTGACAAGTTTGTCTAGGAAGCATTTCCGTCATCTCTTCTTGACTGAGCTGTAAGTAATAATGTGTTTTGGAGAAGCTTTTTAGAAAGGAGAGCTCCTTACATTTTTGGGGGGAGAAAGGAGGTAGTTTCATTTAATTCTTGAACTGCAAGACAACTAAGAAATAATTGAATATTCAATGTGAGGACACAGAACTTGAGGGCTAAGTGATTTTGTATTGTTAAGCAAACCATAGAATAGACCACTGACCAATCTACTTAATTGTGGGTAGGCTTTTAAGGATATTAGGATCTCAGGCTCTTTATTACCTGCTCCCTTCTTGGAAGCAAATTTTATTTCCCTATACTTCCCCTCCATTATTCCTAGAAATTACTTAAATGAAAAATTCATTAATGGCAATTTTACATACATGGATCTTGGTACAAAGGTGTGTACCATGAGACCTGGCTGGGAAGTCCTACTTAGTATTAAGCGTCTATAGTGAATCCCAAAAAGATGCTAATATCTTTTTTCAGAGCTTGAAACTCTGGGCATATTTGTCTAAAGAACTTTTACTCTATAGTATCTGGAGATTCAGCTGGTTATTCTTGGTGTTTGGATGGTTTTTTGTGTGTCTGTTGGATGGGAACAAATGCTGTTGTCCTAGGGTAGCGATATTATACCTTGTGTATATTATAGAAGTTGAGTCTTTTCACAGACTCTGTTGGGATATGTTGTCTTTTGAGGACCAGAAAGATTTGCAGCCTGGTTCAACAATTAAATAATATCACCTATAAATTGAATGCCAGAGATACAAGTTTGCTTGGAGGCAAGTTTGTCTCCAGATTCATGTCTGAGATGATGATACTCTGAGATCCTAGCCTCACTTACAAAAAGAGATTTGGGGTTGTGTGGGACAGTAGTGAACAGAAAAACAATCAGACACTCTCAGAGTAAGAAAAAGCAAAAAGGGGTTTATTACATTCTCACAAGAAAGGACATCTCCCATATGATAAGGTGTTTGCCAGTAAAAGGAGTGCAAAGTATAAACTGCCGAACTCCAGATTAAATAAAACAGAAGCTCCCTTACCTCCCCCCTTGACCTTTTTTCCCATTGTTTTGGGGAATCCAGGCTTATATCCTAAATCTGGAAATCTATCCCAGAAGCAAAAGAATACAAGTCAATAATAATAAACTCTTAATTTAAATTTCCCTAGAGAAGTGCTATGCAAGCAGATATTTTTGGATAAGAGGATAATTCAAAGCCATCACCTTTAAAAGAAATACTTCATGTGGCATTTGGGGGTCAAAATCTCTTCATTCTTACAATATGAATGAATGAGAAAGCATTTATTAGACATTCACAATTAGTCATTGTGCTAAATGATGGCTATACAATGATCACTAAACAGCTGATTGCTGTCCTCAAGGATCTTCTATTCTGATGGAAGGAGTTAATGTATATAAGAAAAACCCAAGCAAGAGAGTTTTGTTCTAGAGAGGTGGAAAGAGGATTAGGACTAAGATCCATTATGGAGGGTGTTGATCCATATGGGAAGGAGGAGATAACTGGGGCACAAAGATAACCACCTATCCTTGATGGCTGGCTGGATAGGAAAAAAAATTGAATTGTAGGCTGTTGTCTGGGTCAACAAGTAGACAATGTGAGCTAAATGGGCTAACTTGAATATACATAATCACCAAACAAGTTGAACAATCCCAGGGTTGGAACTCCAAAACCACTAGGTTAACTTCCCTAGGAACTAGAGCAGGGACTCAGGAGGACCTTGAGCACAGAGGTCTAAATCTCAAGTCTGGTGTGGAGGGTTCTGGTCCAAGTGGAAAGGAACAGAATGGCACAGCAGACAGATGGTCAGATGACCTTCATGGCTGGTGGTTTGATCAGTTGGGAAGTTGAAGTCGGATCTGCCTTCCAAGATCAGCCAATAGATATAGTAGAGTGAGTAAGCTAGTTTGCTGGCAGGTAGTCATCAGTCAACTGATTCCCCTTCCTTTCCTATGCTGCATATCCTTAATATTGGTTTTTTATGTCACTTCTATGCAAGGTATCAATGGTGACAAAACAGTTTGTTTCAGCCCCTTGTGTTTTTGTATTGCTCTTTGAGATTGTTCATAATTGATGTTCTTCTGAGATCACATTGTTCAAAAATTGTCCTTAAAAGACATTCTTGTGTCAATCATCTCTTTTTATTCTGAAATTTATTTGTTTCCTCTTTCTCATGAAGAATTTTGACATGTAAATACAAATTGAAGACTCCATAATGAGCTACCTCTTCAAACAACTTTTTTTGTTCCATGTGGGAATTGATAACTATATACTGAGGAGCATCTGATGTTTTATCTAGGCCATAATATATGAGGAATCTAGTCAAGGAAGAAAAAAAGAAAAATTTATAATCTTTTGGGTTTTTTTTTAGAATACTTAAGAATCTTCTCAACCTATTGATAATTCTTTACTGGGGTTGAGGAAGACTGGATTGTTTCCTTATTTGTGCCATTGAGTTCATGAATGACTTTTCTATATAAAATGAATCCTCTGAAAAATATTAGTCAAACCATAGAAATATGGTATTGGCTAATGAGATAAAGTTTGAAGGACTCTCAGTTCTTTGAAAGAGAGATAGGAAGCAAATACAAAGTATCATCATTATTACTTGTGGTGTACCCTAAAGATCAGAGGATCATAAATTTATTAATGAGCTGAAATTTGCTCATTTTTCAGATTAGGAAATTGAGACCCAAAAGGGTGAACTGACTTGCCCAATATCATATATTTAATAGGGAAAATGGCTTGCTTGTATTGCTTTCAATCTTGTAAAATATTTCACCTGTAGTCTTTTTTTACAATTGAGGAAACAGGCTCAGAGACCTTTGCCTAGGGTCACAGAACTAGGAAGAGGCTGAAGTAGGATTTGAATACAGGTCATCTAAATCCATATAGCCAGTACTCCTACTCTAGTGAATATAAAATTGTCTTTGGAAAGAAGAGATGGGAGCATCCTCAAAGATCAAACAATGATTTCTAGTGTTTAGCTGTTTAAAACATTATATGATAGGTTGTGTTGAGTGTATAACCTTTCAGGCCACAATAGTGTTTTATTTACTCCTTTTACATTGCTACTGGGGGAAAAGGGAAGTAGCCAAGGAAAAAAAAATAACAACACAAAACCACAAGAAAAATCTTTAACTGCTTATTTACAATCCTCAGTGGTCTATTTAAAATGAATCCCATTTATGGTAATGTGACTTTAAATGAGGCCATTTTAAACAGTTACTTTGGAGCTGTCTGACATTAACCACAGGGCTACAGATTTGGGTGGAGAATAGGGCTTGGCCTAAGACACTTCATTCACAACAGTGGCTTTTAGACTGGGTAATAAGAAGCTCAGGGCTCCCTAGAGGCATCTTCAGAGTTTTTCTTTGTTTTTTTTTTTTCCCTTTCAAGAAAGAGTGATTCTGGTGGTGATATTTCATTTGCATTTGCTAAATCCCCTCCTAGTCTCTCCAACAGTTTGATAGCTATGGGTCCCAATTCCTGGTATGAAGATTAATTCAATTCTATTTAACTACCATTGATATAATACACTAAGTATAATGCATGGCACCTGGGCTTTAAGGATGCAAAGATTCAAATTTAACACCCCCTGATCTCAGGGAGCTAACTTTCTGCTGCAGCTAATGTAGAAATCTCTCCTCACATCAACTGAAGTTTTTAATTGTCACCTACTTGACAAAGCAATGCAAAAGATTCTTTTGCATTATGATTGTGTTTAAATTATGGAGAAATAAAGGAAAAATAGCGAACACAATTGATGGGGTTAAGATAAACTAGGATAAAAATACCCTGAAATGTGCAGTACATGAAGTGGGATCTGAAATATGTAGTGAAAAAAAATTCCCCATCCCTAAAATTGTTCTGTTATTGAACTGCCATTGGTAATTTCCTGAAAATATTTTTTTTTAAGTTAAAATGTGACTTTTAATTGTAAAAACTATTTTCCGTAACTAAAGTCATCTCAACCTCCACAAACCATTGGATTCATATCTATCTATACAAATTTGATATAAACTTGATAGACATTATATGTGCAACAGAACACAACAAATATAAGTACCATTTTCATCTAATCGTTGGGGTTAATCCCAATTTTCTTTGGGCCCTTGGAATTAAGCATCAGTAGAGTTTTCAAATAATATCATTCTGGTGGTATTCACCCTACTAAGATTTCCCCAAAATTTAACTGAGCCTCTTACTTTTCATTTATCCTCTTTCAGTTGTTTTGTTGTTCTTAAGTGTCTCTTATGATTTTCTCTGTTCACTCTATCACTAATTGATCCTCCTTTATTATTTTCATCTTTTCTTAAGTTTTGACAATCCTTACTCCTTTCTTCTGAGAATATCTTCTGAATTTTTATAAATGGCTCTTCTGAATCCCTAGAAAGTTGTCTGTGTTTCTCTTCCTTTCTGATGACACTTTCCTTCCTTCCTTCCTTCCTTCCTTCCTTCCTTCCTTCCTTCCTTCCTTCCTTCCTTCCTTCCTTCCTTCCTTCTTTCCTTCCTTCCTTCTTTCCTTTCTTCTTTCCTTTCTTCCTTCCTTCCTTCCTTCCTTCCTTCCTTCTTTCCTTCTTCTTTCCTTTCTTCCTTCCTTCCTTCCTTCCTTCCTTCCTTCTTTCCTTTCTTCTTCCTTCTTTTCTTCCTTCCTTCTTCCTTCCTTCCTTCCTTCCTTCCTTCCTTCCTTCCTTCCTTCCTTCCTTCCTTCCTTCCTTCCTTCCTTCCTTCTTTCCTTCCTTCCTTCCTTCCTTCCTTCCTTCCTTCCTTCCTTCTTTTCTTCCTTCCTTCCTCTTTCTTCCTTCCTTCCTTCTTTTCTTCCTTCCTTCCTTCCTTCCTTCCTTCTTCTTTCTTCTTCCTTCCTTCCTTCCTTCCTTCCTTCCTTCCTTCCTTCCTTCCTTCCTTCCTTCCTTCCTTCCTCTTTCCTTGTTTCTTTTCCTTTCTTCCTTTCTTTTTTTCTTTCTTTCTTTCTTTCTCTCTCTCTCTTTCTCTTTCTTTCTCTCTTTCTCTCTTTCTTTCTTTCTTTCTTTCTTTCTTTCTTCTCTCTCTTTCTCTTTCTTTCTTTCTTTCTCTCTCTTTCTTTCTTTCTCTCTCTCTCTTTCTTTCTCTCTCTTTCTTTCTCTTTCTCTCTTTCTTTCTCTTCTCTCTCTCTTTCTTTCTCTCTCTTTCTTTCTTTCTTTCTTTCTCTCTCTTTCTTTCTTTCTCTCTTTCTTTCTTTCTTTCTTTCTTTCTTTCTTTCTTTCTTTCTTTCTTTCTTTCTTTCTTTCTTTCTTTCTTTCTTTCTTTCTTTCTTTCTTTTCTGAGGCAATTGGGGTTAAGTGATTTTCCCAGGGTCACACAACTAGGGGGCTGTTAAATGTCTGGGGCCAAATTTGAACTCAGATCCTCCTGATCTCAAGTCAACAAAACCTGAGTTTAAATCCTGCCTCGGATACTTCCTAATTGTATGACCTTTAATCTCCTCTAAAAGAGGATAATAATAATAATCACACCTACCTTTGAAGAACTGAGGTGAAGATCAAATGAAATGATATTTGTAAAAGCACTTAGCATGTTGCCTGGGCATACAGTAAGAGCTATATAAAGGCTTATTTTCCCTTGTTTTTTTTTTTTTTTTAAAGAAAATTTTGCATTTACAAATGAATTCTAGATATGCAGTCCTCCATTAACGGACTCTGCTCTATCACTCCAAATGCATATTTTATAAATTTCCATTAGAAATCTTGTGACCTGGATTTGACTTCAGTGTCCATAAGTTTGAATCCTGGCTCTTCTGCTTACCACTTGTGTGACTTTTGGTAAACCACTTAACCTCTCTATACCTCAGTTTCCCAATCCAGAAAATGAGGAGGTTGAGTTGGATAACTTTGAAAATCCCTTCCTGCTCTAAATCTCTGATCCAATCATCTTGCACATTAGGTCATGGTTATCCTTTCTTCCTAGAATTTCTTCTAATTCCTTCTTGTCAATCTTCCCCTTTCTCTAAAAGATCCATTTCAAGACTCATCTGCCTCAAAATAAACTTCCTTGATTAATTGTAACATTCCTTCCCCCCCCCCCCCCCCCCCCCCCCCCCCCCCGCCTTGATTATTGAACAGTCCCCTTCTTTATGGTCTGTAGTGCTTACAGTCACTGTTGGTGATAAGAGAGAATTTAGAAACCACTTTGACCTCTCATTTAATAAAAGATGAAACTGAATCACAGAGTGGATTTTTCTATAGTCACATAGGTGGGGTAGTGACCAAGCTTGGATTAGAATCATAGTTTCCCTTCCTTCTGTATAGATTATAACATTTGATCTATAATTTGATTTTTGTAAAGTGATTTTTTTGCATACAGTTGATTTGTTTCCCAATATAACCAATCAATCAACATTTATTAAATTTTATTAAATTTAAATCAACACTTATTAATTATTGTATGCAAAGTGTTGTGCTTAGAACCAAGATCACAAAAAGAAACATATATAGTACCTGCTCTCAATTCTAATAGGACATGTATTTCGTAAAGTATTCTAGGAATACTTTAGCATACCTTGTTTAACTTTTTTATAGTAGGTAATTAATAAATACGTATTGATTGAATGAATAAACTCTAGTGATTGCCTTCAATTTTTTTCCCATGCCACATTTCCTTACATGAAGGGATTGTGGGATTACATGTTTTGAAAAACAGGCTAATTGGGTGATTAAACTTAGACTACACTATATAAATATAATGCAGTCTGTAAATTATGTCACATTCCAAATTTAGCAATACTCAACAGACATATATGGTCACAGATACAACAGAAATGATTAAGTTAGTGAATCTTACTTAAGTTTCATAGTTTTCTCTTTGACTTTAGTTTCCACATGAGGTTTTTATTTTTATGTTGTTTACTATACTTTTTAGCAGGTAGAAGTGGAATAGATATTTTCACAGTACATTATATGTTAATTTCCAACAAGATGGAATGCTTAACACATGCTAAAGTTTGGTAATTATTGAGTGGAATAATTTGTGTTTTTTTTTTTAATTTCCTCAATTTAGCTCTCTTTACTTATAATAATCCAAACTTCCTTTATTTCATATAGATAATACATTGATTTCTAAAAATTACTGACAAGGAATAGCAATACATATTAATAAAGCTCACAATGTTCTTTGAATGCTGGTGCAATTGAAACAAAATTGATATAATTTCCTCTCTCTCTTTTTTAAGAACTTTAGTGGGCAATCCATTGAAGTGCTCTTGTGACATCCTATGGATCAAGACATTCCAAGAGACTAAATCCAATTCAGAGACGCAGGATTTATACTGCATAAATGAAAACAAACAGAAGATTCCTCTAAAAGACCTGAAGATACCCAACTGTGGTAATTAAACTTTCTGTCCAATACTTGTTAAAGTTACCTTTCATTTGGACATAGCTGCTTTGGATATGAGAAGGAAGGAAAATAGATTTGATTACTGCAATTAAAAATGTATAGAGTGTGATATTAATGTCTTTAGGAAATTAGGTGCCACACAGAGAAATCAGATGGCATCAACAAATCCAAGCATTTAATATGGACAAAAAACAACATTGAGGTTGGTGTAAGGTCATGACAAAGGAACACTGGGTGATGGAAGGAATAGCATGGCAAAAACAATTCAATCCAGCCTGAGCACTCAGAGTTGTTCTTGATGACTTATGTCTGATTGATAGGATACTGGACCTACATAAAACACTTTTTGTAAGTATCACTTTTCCCCCCGCTTATCTGCCCTTAAATTTTTTATTCCAGACATTTAACTTCCATTTAAGCAACCAGAAAAGAATGCTTTCCTCCTGTTTCTCTTTTCCCCACATACAAATAGTTTTGGATTTTTAAATAAGGTCCAATAATACCAATATATGCAGAATCTGAACACACAAGACATGCAGACTCACATATGTGTTATTTTATTCTATCATTCTTGAAGAACAGATATTTATTGAGTATTATAGTGTGTTATATGGAAATCAGACTCTCCTTTCTTTAAAAACCTCTAAAGAAGGAGAAGAATTTGAAATCTTAAAGTATTTCAGGGCATAGCTTAAAAAATCCAACAATAGCATAATAAACTACATTTTTACATGTAGAAATTTTACTTGTATGTTTATACACTTTTATATTTATAAACTCCTGTGGAATGTAGAGTACATGGAAGACAGTATACTAAGTGACTTGTTATATTCTGCTATATTTTTTTTAACAGGTAGACATATTTAAGAAATTTAAGAGAAGAATTTAAGAAATAAGCCTTGGAGCAGCTAGGTGGTACAGAAGATGGAGGACCTGAGTTCAAATCCAGATTTTTCCACTTCACACTTGGCAAATTACTTAAACCTGCTTGCCTTGTCAAAGGGGAAAAATGACTCTTGCCCATGAGGAGCTTAAAAAATAAGTTGGGCAAATAAATAACAGACATTTAATTCTTTGTTTTCATCAAATCCTAATACAGGGGTTTTAAAATCACTTTTTGTGTCATGGACCCCTTTGTCAATCTGGTGGATCCTTTTTTTCAAAATAGAGCTTTGAAATAATTGAAAGAAATGTTACATATCAGCTAGAGGTTAGAGAAAATAAACATATAATTTTTCTTCCTATCAAAGATCCTAGATCTTCTGAAGTCTGTGCAACATAAATCATAATTTAGGAACTCCTATCCTAGAGTTTGGAGGCAAATTTTATTTTAATATAAAGTTAGAATTGTATGTTTATGCCCAAGGTTAGTTACTCTCTGAGGTTTTAAAAAAAAAACAGAGGAGGGGTGATTTTTCTCTAAAGGGACTTGGAGAACAGAATTCTAGGAGTTTCCTGTAGTCCTTTCTGCCAGAGGATGAAGACAAAGAGTTGACACATGCTAACATGCAGGGGTACCTCCTCCTAATGGAGAGAGTGGGCATTGTTTATCCTGGCAATTTGCCTCAGCTTTCCTTAATTTTTAGCAGCTTATTTCTTGACTCATACCACAGTGGTTGCTCTCTGCTGTGATGTACTGAGGAGAGAAGTTGCCTAAAAGTTTGACAAGTTCAATGTTGTGTCAGCTGGCTTTTTAGTCAATTGCCCAAATTCCTACCAATTTTTTTTGTTATTCACATGTTAGGGGAAAGAGGAATGGAATTTGAACTCTATTCCCAATTTACCAAGATGTCACAAATTATGGTAATAGAGCTACATTTATGTAGCAAATCACAGTTAAAATTCTTTTTAACAAATATGATCCTCACATCTGATCCTCACAATGACCTTGAGAGATTGGGAGTGAAAAGTAGTATTATCCTTTTGGGGCAGATGAGAAAACTCAGGTTCATATTCAGCCTTGCTTTGTCTGACCCCCTTCCCCTTCAAATTCAATGATATCCATTTTACCCCAGATTCACACTATTTGATTTGGCGTTGAAGTTGGTGAAAATGTATGTGTTAGTCTCCTTAATGTTTATTATTCAGAGGTCATTTCGTTACAGAGAAGGGAATTGTTAAATATCTCCAACAAATCTTTCTCTTCTGTTTTCAAAAATCTCCAGGGAAGGAAGATGAACGCAAGGGAGAATTCCAGTAAATGCATTTAAAATCCTAGAATATCTCAGGATACTATTTTAAAAAATTAATAATTTAGGGCTGTAGTTCTCAAAATATGATCTGGGGATATGTGTGACTTCTTGAGAGACTTTCAGAGGGTCTGTGGGGTCAAAGCTATTTTTATGATAATATGAAAACATTTTAATTTCAAATAATGGAAAACAGCAATAGATCTAACTCATAAGCTGTGGGATGCTCAATAATTTTTAATAATGTAAACAGATCTTGAGATTGAAAAAGTTTATGAGATGCTTATTTAGGACTTTGGTTTGAAAGAAAATATTTCCATTTAATTATTTAGTAAATAACAACACATCAGGGCAGCTAGGTGGCGCAGGGGATAGACCACCAGCCCTGAAGTCAAAAGGACCTGAGTTCAAATATGATATCAGATACTTAACACTTCCTAGCTGTGTGACTCCGGGCAAGTCACTTAACCCTAATTGCTTCAGCAATAAAATAAATAAACAACAACACATCACACAGGTGTTCTGTATGTGGAGAATTGACCCTTCTTACCCAGTCTCAGTAGGAATATACATTTTGAATTATTAGTGAGAATGTGATGTTGTTTGAAAGAGTGAAGGACTTTGAGTAAAGAAGACCTACTAACCACATGACCCCAGAGCCAGTCATGGAGCCTTAGTTTCCTCAGCTGTGAAATAGGGACTGTTTACCAAATGTAAAATCTACTTTGGAGAGTTTTTGTGAAGCTTAAATGAGATAAAATGCATAATGTGTCTCGCAAGCTTTAAAGCATTGTTGAAATGTGAGCTGTTATTATTAGCATCCACATTTATACAGAAGCAATGCCAGTGTTCACAATTGTCAGAGGGAAACTCTATAAAACTTAATGTACTGTGTGATTTGGCAGGCTCTTTTGTCTGCCTAGTGTCTGGGTGTTCTAGGTCTTATTTTGCATTTCTATTCTTCATTTAGCTTTATCAGTTCCAGCTTTGCTACTATAAAAAGAGACCATACAAATTGGCCAGTGGTTACTTGTAGTGTGTGGATTTCAATTCTATTTACCAAACTTTTATGCTGAGGAAATTAGACATTAAAATACAGCAAATTTTCCGTTCAATTACAGAGGTGACTCCCAGAGCAGCTCTATCTAGTTTGGCATTTTGCACATTGTAAATTCTTAAAATTACACCAAGGGTCTGTTTTTCAGGGTATAGCTTGGTTTCTTAGTTTGTCTTTCTTTCTGTCTTGTGGTAGAAACCTTTCTTCTAAAGTTTACTCTCCTCATGGCAAAGTCAAGCATTTTGCCGCTTGTGTATTTGTTCTTACAATTAATTTTTCACAAGTATATGTACTTTTAAAAATTTCAGTTTAAATACTTATTTCTGAGATTAATTTTATTTAATTATTTTTTTTGTTTTAATGAGCAATTTAATTTTTAATGAACAAAAATCAATTTTCTCTCATTCTTCCTATTTAAAAAAGAAGGCCTTGCTACTGATAGGCATATTCAACCAAAACAATTTCTCTTATTGGCAATGTCTAACAAATACATATTTGTTCATTGAAAAGATAAAACTAATTTTGACAATAAGCATTTAAATTAGTAATTTAAAAAGCATTCTTGTGACAAACAAAGGTGATGGATTCAGGATGTGGAATGAGAACTATGATGAGAAGACTTTTTCTCATTTCCTTCATTGGGGGAAAAAAATACTTGTAACAAATGTGCATAGTTAAGCAAAACAAATGTCTTCACTAGCTAAAAAACATAGTTCTCATTCTTTACCTTAAGTTCAACCCTGCTCTGACAATATCTTTCATCATCAGTAATCTGGAATCACTGGTAATCATTTTATTGATCAGAGTTCTTATGGCTTTCAAAATTATTTTTTAAAGTGTTATTATTATTGTATCAGTTTTGATTGAATATGTATATCAATAACAAGGCCTTTTTTTCAATTGGGAGATTGAGAGAAAATTTATTTCTCTGGCAATATCTAAAAACCACATTTTTGTTCATTGAAAAAATAAAACTAATTTTAACAATAATATATCTGGCCACTGGACCCAGAGGCTTTGAAGGGGAAAGTGAGGTAGTGACCTTGCACAACCCTCCCTAATCCAATTTACTTGCATGCCATTGCATCACCTACCTGATGTCATGGTCCTCTTGGAGAATAATGAACAACTAATAACAGTTACTCTACTGCTTCTACTCACTTTACACTGTCTCAGTTCATAGTGGTCTTGCAAAGTTTCTCTGAAAACATCTTTTTTAAAAAAATTAATTATAACTTTTTATTGACAGAGCCCATGCCTGGGTAATTTTTTTTTTACAGTATTATCCCTTGAACTCACGTCTGTTCCGACTTTTCCCTACCCTCCCTTCACCCCCTCCCCCAGATGGCAAGCAGTCCTATACAAGTTAATTATGTCATAGTGTATCCTAGATACAATATATATGTGCAGAACCAAACTGTTCTCTTGTTGCATAGGAAGAATTGGATTCAGAAGGTAAAAATAACCTGGGAAGAAACACAAAAATGTAAGCAGTTTACATTCATTTCCAAGTGTTCTTTCTTTGGGTGTAGCTTCTTCTGTCCATCCTTGATCAATTGAAACTGAGGTGTTCTCTTTGTCAAAGAAATCCACTTCCATCAGAATACATATAATGATCTCCTGGTTCTGCTCATTTCACTTAGCATCAGTTCATGTAAATCTCGCCAATCCTCTCTGTATTCATCTTGCTGGTCATTTCTTACAGAAAAATAATATTCCATAACATTCATATACCACAATTTACTCAACCATTCTCCAATTGATGGGCATCCATTCATTTTCCAGTTTCTAGCCACTACAAAGAGGGCTGCCACAAACATTTTGGCGCATACAGGTCCCTTTCCCTTCTTTAGTATCTCTTTGGTGTATAAGCCCAGTAGAAACACTGCTAGATCAAAGGGTATGCACGGTTTGATAACTTTTTGAGCATAGTTCCAAATCACTCTCCAGAATGGCTGGATATATTCACAATTCCACCAACAATGTATCAGTGTCCCTATTTTCCCACATCCCCTCCAACATTCCACATTATCTTTCCCTGTCATTCTAGCCAATCTGACAGGTGTGTAGTGGTATCTCAGAGTTGTCTTAATTTGCATTTCTCTGATTAATAATGACTTGGAGCACATTTTCATATGACTAGAAATAGTTTCAATTTCTTTGAGAATTGTCTGTTCATATCCTTTGACCATTTATCAATTGGAGAATGGCTTGATTTCTTATAAATTAGAGTCAGTTCTCTATATATTTTGGAAATGAGGCCTTTATCAGAACCTTTAATTGTGAAGATGTTTTCCCAGTTTGTTGCTTCCCTTCTAATCTTGTCTGCATTAGTTTTGTTTGTACAAAACCTTTTCAATTTGATATAATCAAAATTTTCTATTTTGTAGTCAATAGTGAGCTCTAGTTCTTCTTTGGTCATAAATTCCTTCCTCTTCCACAGGTCTGAGAGGTAAACTATCCTATGCTTTCCAATTTATTTATAATCTCATTCTTTATGCCTAGGTCACGAACCCATTTTGACCTTATCTTGGTGTATGGTGTTAAGTGTGAATCAATGCCTAGTTTCTGTATACTAATTTCCAATTTTCCCAGCAATTTTTGTCAAATAATGAGTTCTCATCCCCAAAACTGGGGCCTTTTGGTTTGTCAAACACTAGATTATTAAAGTTATTGGATGTTTTGTCCTATTCCATTGATCAACTAGTCTATTTCTTAGCCAATACCAGATGGTTTTGATAAACTGCTGCTTTACAAAATAATTTTAGATCTGGTACAGCTAGGCCACCTTCATTTGATTTTTGTTTTCATTAATTCCCTTGAAATTCTTGACCTTTTGTTTTTCCATATGAACTTTGTCATTATTTTTTCTAGGTCATTAAAATATTTTCTTAGGAGTCTGATTGGTATATCACTAAATAAATAGATTAGTTTAGATAGTATTGTCATCTTTATTATATTTGCTCGTCCAATCCAAGAGCATTTAATATTTTTCCAGTTGGCTAGATCAGATTTAATTTGTGTGGAAAGTGTTTTGTAGTTTTGCTCATAAAGTTTCTGATTTCCCTTTGGCAGATAGAGTCCTAAATATTTTATACAATCATAGTTACTTTAAATGGAATTTCTCTTTGTAACTCTAACTGTTGGGTTTTGTTAGTGATATATAAGAATGCTGATGACTTATGTGGGTTTATTTTGTATCCTGCAACTTTGCTAAAGGTGTGGATTGTTTCTAGTAACTTTTTAGTAGAATCTCTGGGGTTCTCTAAGTATACCATCATATCATCAGCAAAGAGTGATAATTTGGTTTCCTCATTGCCTATTCTTATTCCTTTAATCTCTTTCTCAACTCTTATTGCCAAAGCTAGCATTTCTAATACAATATTAAATGGTAACAGTGATAGTGGGCAACCTTGTTGCACTCCTGATCTTATTGGGAATGGTTGCAGTTTGTCCCCATTAGATATGATGTTTACTGATGGTTTTAAATCGATGCTACTGATTATTTTAAGGAAAAGTCCATTTATTCCTATACTCTCAAGTGTTTTTAATAAGAATGCATATTGGATTTTATCAAATGCTTTTTCAGCATCTATTGAGATGATATGGTTTTTGTTGGCCATATTAATATGGCCAATTATACTGATAGTGAAAACATCTTCTTAATATTTTCTCATGACATAATAGTATTACATTACATTTTCTACCATAATCAGACATTCCCTAAATGATAGAAACCCATTTAATTTTCAATTCTTTGCTACTACAAAAAAAGAGGTATTATAAATATTTTTGTACATATTGGTCCTTTCCCACTTCCTTTGATCTCTTTAGTGTCCAGACTTGCTGAGTCAAAGAACATGCACAAATAAGTAACCATTTATTGCATAGCTCCAAATTACTTTCCAGAATACCTATACCAATCTATAATAGTCTATTAAAATACTGGTTTTCCCATAGCTCCTCCTACATTTTTAAGTCTCGTAATGTGTGTGTTTGTGTGTGTATGTGTGTGTGTGTGTGTGTATAGGGAATTCAGAGTTACCACAATTTATAATTTTTTAATTATTAGTGATTTGGAACATTTTATAGCTATTGAAAACTTGGATTTCTTCCTCTGAAAACTTCTGATTTATATCCTTTGATCATTTATCAATTTTGGAATGGCTCCCCTTCTTATAGATTTGAATAGTTTCCTTATGCCACTTAGAAATGAAACCATTAGCAGTGAAGGTTGCTGCAAAGATTTTTTTTCCTCCATCACTGCTTCTCTTCTAATTTTTGTTGCTTAAAAACTTTTTAATGCTGCACGATCAAAATTGTTCATTTAGATTTTGTGATTCTCACTATCCTTTGTTTGATCATGTATTCTTTTCTTAGCCAAAGATCTGAAAGGTAATTTCTTAGTTGGTTCTCTGACAAAAATTGGCTGTTTGATCCAGGGTAAGCCATTTAAACTTTTAGGGTTCTAGTTCACTTTGTATGAGCATAAGTTTTAGGAAGGTGCTGGCTTACATTGGTAGATGGAATTTCCTCATTGGAAAGTTCATAATATCAGTGACCGTATAAGTTCTTATCTTAATCCCCTAGAAAGTGAATATAAAAATGATAATAGCTATCATGTATGTAGTACATACTATGTGCTAAGCATTGTATTAAGTATTTTGTAATTATTTTGTCATTTGATCCTCACAACAACCCTGGAAAAATAGATACTATTACCCCCATTTTACAGTTGTGTAAAGTGAGGCAAACAGGGCTTAAGTAACTTGCCTTGACTAATAGAGTTAGTAAGTGTCTGAGGCTGGATTTGAATTTTAATCTTTCTGACTCCAGAATCAGTGAACCATTCACTACCTAGTTACTTAGTTGCTCATAGAAGGTAGTTTGTGGGGCAGAGAAGTGATTAGGAAAGGTTTCATGCAGAAAGTGGTACTTGAACTGAATCTTGAAGGAAACCAGGGATTCTGAATCAAACATTTGTATTCTTTACTCTGAATTATTCAGGAATTTATCATTTTCCCCTTATGTGTTAACTAGCTTTCTATATTTATCAACATTGAATTTTGCTAGTTTATTACAAGTCTCTTCTTTCATTTTTTAATGCCCTTTAGAACCTGAGGAGAGATTTAAGCAGTGCCATTCCCATCAGTAGCAATCAGAAACACCTAGAATACTTTAAAACATCTGTCTCCCACAGAGAATAGCTGTAAATTTATCCCTGAAGAGAAACATGTTGTGATGTGTTTCCCCACAAGATACTTGTGAATCTTAAAAATCTTTATTAATCATAGAGCAACAAAACACATTACTGTACAATTTCAATGCCAGTTGAAATAATGGGCAGCTATGAATGCATGTTTCAAAGATTTTTATTCAATCAAGCAAGTTTCTTTTTCTTAAAGTGTGAAAAATAATACTTTTTCTATTCCTAAGTCTGTAGTGAGGGAATAAATAATTACAAATTCATTTTGAAATAGAATGGTCCATCTCTGTTTTTTCCTATTTCTTTAATGGAGATGTTCATTAGATAGTATATTTGTAAAATGGCTCGCTCAGAGTTTCATTTAATTATGTATCAAGGAGCAAATCTTCACATCAAAGAACAATGCTTTATTTTCTTTATACTTTTTGAGACAGCTAGGTGACACTGTGGATAGAGTGCTGGGACTGGAACTAGGAAGACCTGAATTCACATCTGCCTTTAGACACTGCCTAGTTGAGTGACCCTAGACAAGCCTTCTCTTTCTTTAATTGTAAAATAGAGATCATACATTCCAGGATTGTGATAAGGATCAGAAGAAGTGGTATTTATAGAGTGCTTAGCTCCAGTGCTGACACTTAACAGGCACTTAATATAATACTTGTTTTTTCCTTCCCTTCCTCCCTCCCTATTTCCTTTCCTCCTTCCCTCCCTATTTCCTTTCCTCCCTCCTTATTTTCTTTCCTCCCTCCCTATTTCCCTTCCCTCCTTCCACGTAGAGGAAGGCTTCATCGGGCAGTATAATGTACAAGGTGATATAATTTGAAGTGAAGTTTACAAATATATTTTAGAATGTCATTAATCTTACACATGGAATAACTATTATGGCATCAAAACATTTTATACTCAGTTGAATTATACCCTATATTATAATAGCCCCACAGTGACTTTAAGGATGTAATTCAGTGAATGGGTGAAGTTTCAACAGTTATTTTTTAAACAGTGAACAGCCTCTTGAGAAAAGTCAGCTATAAATTAATTTCAGTCTCCCTATTATTTATAATACATTCCTTAAAGTTTATAGTGTTTAGGAATTGAGCCTCCACAGACCTTATGTATACATGCAGACATTAATGACAGCAGAAGTTGATTCACAGGTGCATAAACAAGAGATAGGTTCCTTTGGGTTACATGCATTTTTCAAATTTAGTTTTAAAGTCTAACTTCTACCGTAAACTGTGCTTGACAATACAACTTGATAACTTGATTTTCTGCCTCCTTTTTTCCCTCTCCTTCCTTTCTCTCCCTATCCCTATCTCTCTGTCTCTGTCTCTCTGTCTCTCTGTCTGTCTGTCTGTCTGTCTGTCTGTCTCTCTCTCTCTCTCTCTCTGACTCTCTGTTTCTCTCTCTCTTTTCCTCTCTCTTTCTTATTTCTTTCCTCCATCCTCTTTCTCCCTATTTTCTACCCATCTCTACTCCCGTCCTCTCTCTCTTGTTCTTTCTATTTTTCTTTTCTTTTCTCTTTTTCTCATCTCTTTTCTCTGATTTTCATCATTACAAAGAACTCTCAGTGTGGAAATTCACCTCATTAATGTGGATCATCAGCATCATAGGCTTAGAGCTGGAAGAGACAAATTTACCTTTTAGTTTATGTGTAACTTATGATCTTAGAGATTTGTCTGGGGTCACTGAATGGTTTAAGTAATTTATGTAATTTGTTCAGGGTCACACAGCTAATAGGTATCAGGTATGGGACTTGAGCTCATTATCCTGATGAAACCTGCCTTTATCCCCTATGCCAGTGGGTTTTATAGTTTTAGTCTCAGAACCCCTTTATACTCTTTAAAATTATGAAGGATTCCTACCAAAGTTTTTGTTTATATGGGTTCTATTATCAATATTTACTCTATTAGAAATTAAAACATTAGTAATATTATGAAAATAGTTTAGATCTTGTGGTTTCTTTGAAAATGTCATAGGGACCTCAAAAATACTTAGACCATACTTTGCGAAGCACTGCCCTATATATCCCATTGTCTCTTTCTTTCTGTTTAGCACATTCATGAAAAAGATGTCATTGTTTCGTCTGGTACCAAGGAAATGTAGCTATGGCACTTCCATTCTGTTTGTATTTATAATAGACTAATGAGAAATATTATTTTGATGACTTCTTTGCATGGAAATCTCATTGGTATAAATAATATTGTTTTCTTAGACTCTTGGGGGGAGAGGATCACTTATGCTTGATTCTCAAAGATCATAGCTATAGTAGGCAAAAAAAAAAGTTTTTTTTTTCTCCCAGAGCTTTTACATATCATTCCAAAGATGAAACAGAAGCCACAATTCACACACTAAAAAAGCAAGCAGTTCAGGAGTATAGACATTGTTGCTGTATTTTGCTTTTGATGATCATATACCAAATAAAGTACTTTTTTTTCAGCATACTCATTTTTAAATTTTCCAGGTCAGAAATTACTTGACTACTTTTTCTGTCATGAAACTGGCCACATAAGCTGAGAAAGCTTTATATAAAACTAACAAATAGAATCAGAAAGACAATTTGCTATTTTATTTCACTTAGTCCAGGAAACACTTAGCCAATCCTTTCTGTAGCCAAGTATTCAGCCGCCAATTCTAAATAGATCAAGCACATTCTGGATTAAGTCCTGGCAATGAGAAGGACCATAGTGATAGAGTTCTTTCCTGCAGGTAAATACACAGGAGGCGATACCAAGGTGACAGAAGATTGATGAAGGAGGTTATGGATTTTTAATGCTGGGTTTCAGTGAGGATGAAGCAAAAGATCCAAATGGTTATTTGTTTAAGTTCTTTACATCAGCTCCAACATTAGGAAGTCAGGAGATGATATATACTTTAGAAAGCACTGTATAAATTATTTAAGAAATTAAAAAGCAAAGGCATTATCCAACATATACAAAACTTTTCTTGATAATATTCACCAGATGGAATGAAGAGCCAGCAGAAAGAGAACAATGCCCAATGTTCCAACAAGATGACAAATAAATGCAGCTTGGATTTGGCATTAAATAGAGCATTAAGTCTGTGATTTTATTGCTGTAGGCCTTACAGTATAGGGAATTCCCTGATGAGGAAACCCCTTCTTCTAAGGCAAGATGGCATCTTCTTTGAGATATGTGGTCAGAGAGTTGCCTAGAGTACTCAGTGATATAATGTTTGCCCAGGGTAACATGACCAGTATAGGTCAGAGGATCAGGTCTCTTGGTTTCAAGGCCAAGTCTTTATCCATCATGCCATGCTGCCTCACTTGACATTAAATTCTAGGAGAAGAATTAATGTGCTACAACAGTAACTAAAATTGTATGGACTATTGTGATCCCCGCTTTCCTATTAATTAAAAGAAACTACAGATAATAAAAAATTAGAAATTTTTCTCAAAAAATTGAAAGTATAAGAGGTGTTATACCTAACAGAGTTGATATGTAATCCAAAATTTTTAAAAATTATCCAAATAATTTATAATAATTAAAATTTTTATAATATAATATTATAACAAAATACTTTATAATTTGCCTTTCTAAAATGTTTAAATACAGTTCTATAATCTGACTTGACAATTCACTTCAAACAAAATCTTAAAGTCACATTCTGAAAAACTGAGAGGAATAGATGTCTGGTCTCCCTATTCTTGGGAGATCTATTCTTGAGTCTACTTGATTATCTTCCCCAAATCTGCACCCTATCCTGTTGCAATCCATTCTGGGAACTGTTTTCTTCTTAGATTGACGTAGAGGACCAGAATAAATAGAAGTGCCCTTCTGTTTTAAAAAAGATACAATTTACATGAATTTTTTTTTTGTTTTCTCATTGACTAAATTTCGCTCCTCCATTCCTCTCCCAGAGGACCAGACTTTTATACCAAATAATTTTTAAAAGAAATAATAAAAGAGGAAGAAAAGGAAAACAATCAACAAAACCAATTATTACTTGAAAAAAATCTGACAGGATATGCAATATTCCACATCTATGTACCTCCTCTCTTCCTACATCCCTCATATAATGAGAACTTTTCCCTTCTACTTTTTTTTAGCAGAAAAATTAGTAGTGGGTGTAGTAGTAGTGGGTAGCCAGTAACCCACAGTGTATAGTAGAATGGAGAAAACAGCATGAATACATGTGAGTGTGTACATAATAAACATAAAATGAGACAGTATACCACAATAGAGAGAGTTGGCCTTGAGCTCATTATCACCCAAATTCAAGTTATGCCTCTGACAAAGAGTAGCTGTTTAATCCTCACCAAATCTGTTATCTGTACTAAGCACTTTCCAAATGTGATCTCATTTGCTTCATTTAATTCTGGGACAACAAGATTTTCTGGATGCTGAGTATAATTTTTGGGTATTCTTTTTCACCTTAGTCTTACAGATGTCCATGCCCTGAATAGTTTTATACTAGCAGAGCCATCCCATTTTTTGTGCCCACTGTCAGCTTTCCCATTCCCAGGCTATAGTCCTTACTATAGGTGAGGAAAGCTTTTTATCCCTCTCAGTTCTTCAAGTCCTGTTTCTAACTATACTCTCTGGTATGGTCCCTGTTTAAGACAAAGTACAACTGGTATTGTGTTTCTTAACAGCACCCTGCAAGAATGTTATGGCAAAAGAGGAAAAGAGATATCTAGTCAAGTAGCCCAATTTTAGTGCAAAAACAGATACCAGGTTAAAAATGTGGCAATGTATGTTCTGTTATTTCAGTTATCTGGCTGTCTGATTATGGATCCAGGAAAGAGAAAGAAATAGTGAGTGAACCTATTATTTCACTAAAATACAGAACTCTGTAGTGGAGAAATTCCCCCATCAATGTAGGTTGACATCGTTTCTGAAACTTTGTCTTAGAGGGTTGCTTAGAGGGTAGATGCCAGATTTTTGGGTGTAGCTCTAATTAGATGGATGTTTAATTGGAAAATGTGCAACAAAATAAATAAAAATACAACACAACACAAAAATTATCATTTGCGGTCTTCTAAGTCAATATGCTGCCTACATGAGATCTGTTTCTATTTTAATTTAACATCATTTGTTAGAGCAGCAATACTTTAAATGACTTATTCAGGATCATCTAGATAGCATATTATCAAAAACCTAATTTATGTGGTGGTCTTCTTGACTTTAACAAATCTCTGTCTGTCTATACCATACTGCCTCTCAAAGGCGTGATTTGAATTCCTACTCTAAAGAATCCTTTCTTCTTTATATTTTTTCTTCTCTGCAATTAAGTGCTAGTTCAAAATTTCAAAGATTTACTTGAATTACCATGAAACCAATTCATATAAAGGTAATCAGGAATGATAGTTGTCAGTTAATAACGTGGAGGGGACTCTGCATTGTTTTCCAGAGGAGGAGGCTGATGCCAAGATTGAGTGGCTTGCCCAGGGTTACAAAGCTAGGATGCATCAGAAGCAAAATTCTTCCTCAAGTGGTCTTGGTCTTGAAGCTGGTTCTTTATCTATGGCGGTGGGAAAATTGGAATATTAGATAACTACTTCATCTTTCTTCATTTTACAGATGAAGATTATTATAACAACTTGATAGTAGGATAATAAGTAATGATACTTTAGTATTTTGGGATTTGGATTTTTGTGTATGCATATTATATTTTGTTGCAGATAAAGTGGACAATCAAGTAAAATGGGAAGGGCATTGGGTTTAGTTATGACTTTTACGTAAGAGCTACATAAAGTTGGGCAATTCTTTGACCCTCGGTCATTTATAAAAATGAGGGTGATAATACCATGTCCTATTTAGCTCAGAGATTTGTCGTGAGGAAATACTTTGTAGATTATTGAATGCTACATAAATGTAAATTGTTGTTACAATTGTTTGATAACAGTGAGTTCCAGGATGGCCGGGATTCTTTCTGTCTCTCTTTACATTTCCAGCATCTAATACAGTATCTCACACATAGTAGATTTTCAGTAAATATTTGTTGAACTGAATGAGGTCTTAAAAGTATCATAATCTGTCAGAAAAATCCATGGCATAAGAAAGAAAACACCAAAGTATCTATCTGTGAGGTTAGTCCACTCATCTCTAGAAGTCCACAGTAAAATTTCATGGAGTACAGTGGATGAGATCCATGATGCTTATTGTTGGGATCATATTACAGTAAGAGCAGAAAGCTTGGGAAGAATTGCTTGTTCTTCTATTGAGTACTTGTGCCAGTTTCAAATCCTATTAGGCAAGGAAGTGGTGCCTGGCAAATTATTCATTCTGCCTTTTCTTATTAATGCCTCTCAATTCATTTTTATTGAACTAATTAAACTTAGAGTGATATTTCAAGTACAGATTTTTTTTTCATTACTGAATCTTAAGCCAAAACATTAATGTTGAAGATTTAGCGTGAGTCATATGCTTACTCATTTGTGGAAGACTTTTCATTTAAAAAATCTAGGCTTTGCCAACTTTGCATCAAGTTTCCTTTGGAAACTGCAAGGGCAGGATGGTACAATTTTGCTATGATTAAAAATAAAACAAACAAGCCCAAAGATTACCCTGGCCCCTTCCCATTTCCTCTCTCCCTGCCCCTCCTCCCACCAAAGGAAGCTGCAGAAAAAGAAAACAAATTCCTAGATTGTGGGCATGCCATACCATTGCTATGGCAAGCTCGAGACTTGGCCTGGAAAGAAAAAACAAATCTTGCCTAGGGCTTTTAAAAGGATAAGCTCAAGATTGAAGGCAAAACTAAAGTTTATGCTTTAGTGTTCCTTAATAAAAATGTTGCATTTATGATCCTTTTCTCCCTTTTTCCTAAATTTTGTGATATTGTTTTCAGGGGGATAAATCTCATCCTGCTGACTACAAATGAATTGTTCACTTTGTAAACAATAACTTGATATGGACATTTCTTCTTCTTGCTTTGGAATCCATATGCTAACAGATCCATCCCTACCAGAATATGTTTTATTATGGCACAGAATCCAGTATAGCATTGGCCTATATAGTACCCCTGAAAATATATCTTAGTCTAGTACATTGTCCCATATTCTTTCTAGAGGAGGAAAAAATAAGGGAATCCAGCAAAATTCTCCATATTTATTGGGGAAAATTGTACTGTAGGCATAGCATTGCTAGCTTAAAACTGTCACCAATTAGTCATAATATATAGCACAGAGTATTTTAGAAGGATATTTAAGTTATGCATAGTAAAAATGAGCAAGTTAAAACATCTTACAGATAAAGAAATATCCTGGAAAGCTGCTGTAAGAAGGATGATGTTAAAGAATTATGTGATTAAAAAAATAATGGGATGATCACATAAATAAGAGTGAGGGATAACTGCTGGACAGAAACAAGTATTTATTAAAGTATCTACTAAGGGCTAGGCAATATGCTAAGCACTTTAGAAATATTACCTCATTTCATCCTCACAAAAACCCTGGGAGCTAGGTGTTATTACTTTCTCCAGTTGAGAAAACTGAAGCAGATAAGTGGAACAAGGTCGCACACTGTCAGATTTGAATTTTAGTTTTCCTGACTCTGGGCCCTAAACTCTATCTGCTCATTGTAACCAAAGCTGCCTGGACACCTCCCTGGCTACACTCTCATAATCTAATGTGAAGAGAATGCAAGGAAAACTCTCCTAGAACTTTGGATGGATGATTGTTTGTGGTCGGATTATGGGAGGGCACAGAGGATGAATCAGTATGCATGCATGAAATATGTGTGCTTAGAGGGACTGCCCAGATGTAATCCTTTGGAGTATGGGAGTATGATGGCTTGACTCCCCAATATCCTCTCAAATATTCTCAGTGAGATACTTCACAGAAGGCTTTCAGTATATAATAATGTAAAATAGAAGAATCTGATAAAACCAAATGAATATTAATGACAATAAATTAATTTTCCTTGGGCCTGTATTATTTATTTTTTGTTCTCTGAATCATGTCTTCCTTAACTGTCATATGATAGTATTTTGTGCAATCTGGCAGCCTGAGTGAATAATCCACTTCAAAATTGTTTTTATTCTGTGCTCAAGTTGCAATTTATTTGGCTAGTGTGACTTTGTATACTATTGTTTTTTACTTAATTTTCATTTAAATAACATATAACTTTTTGTAATTTTGAATAACAGAAACTCAATCTGTTCATAGAATTATTTGTTTATGCTAGTTTACTTTAGCAAATAGTATTATTTTAAAAAGCAAGGTTTGAAATGTAAAAAGTAATGTTTATTTCATTTTCTGCAGTTGTAGAAAATTGCTTGCTTTCTTTTTCTAATGAACTTTCTCACTTGAGGTACAAATATCCTAAAAATAACTTTCCTTTTGGGTACTAATGCAACTTTATTCATGATCTAAATATATGGATCAATGAAGTATGAATAAAAAAAACATTTCTTAAGTTCTTACTGTATTCCAAGTTCATGTTAAAGTTCTTTTTTTTTATAGAATTTTATTTTTCCAAATACATGCAGAGATAGTTTTCAACATCCACTTTTGCAAAACCTTGTGTTCCAAATGTTTTTTCTCTCTTCTCTCCCCTTGCCTCTTCCCAAGAAAGTAAGCAATTCAATACAGGTTAAATGTGCAATTCTTCTAAAATATTTCCATCATGCTAAATTCTTGAGAAAAGTGAGAGATAGTCTTTATTTTCAAGGAGCTCACATTCTGATTAGGAGAATTGGTACAGTATGAAGTTTTGATTGTAGGGCAGACAAAAGTACAAAGAGTATAGTTGCAGGACAGATCATAAGACTCAGGAATCTTTAGGTTTTAAAGCAGATGACCATGTATCCTGGCATATGGAAAGACCTGCTGGTTCTTCTCACTGAAGTCTTATGGCTGGCAATTCTCTGCTCATTTAAGCATTATAATTAGCCTTTTCTGGCTTGATACTGTTAGGAATAGAGAGTGCACCCAAGGATGGTAGTAGGGTAGTTGGGATCCCTCCCATAGGGATAGGAATGGAGGAATCTGATTTCAGCCAAGAGGAACAAAAGGGAAGGGAGCATTGGCAAGAAGGTTGGAGAGTAAGGTTCCCTGCATATCTGCTCCTCCTAGGTGCTGGATGGAAAATGTTAAATAGTTAAGATTAGGCCTCTTCCTTGTAATATCTGTCCTCATCTCCTTTGAGCTTTCTTTCTGTAGTATTTGACATTTCTCATCTTCTGAAAGAATCTTTATCCTGGGATTTTTGTGATACTGCATTCTCCAGGTTTTCTTCCTTCTTATCTGACAACTCTGCAGTTTCTTTCTTGAATTACTATCTGTTGCACCTCCCAATACTCCTCTAAAAATTTCTATGGACCTTGTTTTTCCTCCTCCTCCTTCTTCTCCTTCTCCTCCTATTCCTCCTCCTTCTCCTCCTGTTCCTTCTCCTTCTCTTCCTCTTCCTCCTCCTCCTCCTCCTCCTTCTCTTCTTCCTCCTCCTCTTCTTCTTCTTCCTTCTTCTTCTACTAAGGTGTAATGGGCTGAGGTTTGAGTTGATGCACTGAGGTCCCAAGCACATGAGGCTAAATAGTAATTGGACCATACTCTATTAATATATAAGCTTGGAGAGAGAATGGCCCCGCCCACTCTTTGTGCAAGTCCTGGTGTGTTGTATAGGAAATGATGATTTTGGTGGGTGGAGGCAGGGGAATGGAAAAGGAAGGGGAAGGAGAGACTGCTAGCATTTGCCATTGCGACGACTTTTCTGTTTGTTTCTCTTCTGTTTGCTTTTTGCTGAGGCAGTTGGGGTTAAGTGACTTGCCCATGGTCACACAACCAGGAATTGTTAAGTGTCTGAGGCTGGATTTGAACTCAGGTCCTCCTGACTTCAGGGCTGGTGCCTCTACCCACTGAGCCATTTCCTCAATGCAAATTCCCTGAATGGCCTTTAAAATTTCTTCATAATTAGACTCCAGTAACTTTCAAGCTTAATGAAAATCTCTTTCATGTATATTCTTCTCCAAGCAAACTGGCTTTCTTGCTGTTCATTGAATTTGATATTCTATTTCTCATCTCTGTTCCTTTATACAAATAGCTTCTCTCTCCCCCCAACTCCATTTTTGCAAAACAAACATTTTCTAGTTTCCTTTAAAGCTCAGCTCATCTATCATCTCATATGGGAATCTATTTCTGATTCCCCTATTTGTTAGAGTACTCTTCTTCCTCCTCAAATTATCACATATAGAATGATTAGTTTACTTAGTCAATAGAATGTAAGTCCCTTGCAGACGGGCTATTTTGTTTTAGTATTGTGGTCCCAGTGACTTATGAATAACAAATGTTTAATAAATGTTTGTTGGATTGGATTAGACATATGTCATATCTAATCTTTCTCTTTTAGTAGAAAGTGGTGTGGAAATACAAATGAAAAAAATTAGTATATGGCTAATATTTCTGAAAAATATCTTGGAACTAAAAGCTTATTCAGTATTAGTAATCTCCAGTCATTCAAGATTTGGAAACCCTAGATGTGGAAGAATTACTTTTCTTTTTTAATATCAATATGGCACTTTTGAACAATGGATACCAAATTAATATGGTTATATACAATCTGTAAGTACTGTAAATAGTATTCCCAAATGGCAATGAAGGACCTTTTTGGTGCATAGGCTACAGATTCTCTCACTAGGACTAGAAAAAGAATATTTTGTCAGAGATGTCAAGATAGTATCTCATTTCTTGTTGATGGGAAGCTCTTTGGAAAGCCTCAGTGCAGTGAGTGCATGAAGTGTCATGTCCAAAGGAACATACCTCATCTTGGAGCCAGTCTTGGCGTGATTCTGGGGTATTATTTCCTGTCCCTCAATAGGAAGTATGTTTAACTGTGTACCAGGTTTATCATTGCTCAGCTTTCTTCATAAAGGCACTCACATCTGAGATGACCCTGGGCTTGGAATCACTAGCATTGATTGTCACCATGACAACAGCTGATAGGTTAGCTATGGCATAAAGTTGGTAGGCTGAGCTACCATTGTTACTGCTAACTACTGTTAGCAGGATCCCACTTAGTCTTTCTGTGGTGGTTAAGGTGCTCTTCTTGGTGCCTATCATAAACTCAATTTTTAATCTCTGCTTTTTGACTTATTCCAACTTGTCCATTTCAATCTTCTGTGCTTTAGCACAGGAATAATTGGTGCCAAGTTCATCAACTACCAATATTAGATAAGCTTCTCATAGATATTGGGCTTTCAAATTTTTTTCTTTTTTTGAATAATGTAATTCACATACATCTATTTCTTATCTTCAGCTATTACAATTTCCATAACTTTTTCTGGAGATGATTTGAGCATCTATCACGAGGTTCTGGGGTGATTTTAACCTAATCAGGAGACAAGTTCCTGACTCATAGAGGAGGCAAACAGCTCCTTTCCATGTCTCTTTTCCAGTTCCAAAAATTCCTTTAGCTCATTAGACTAGTTTTTCAGTGTCTGGATCATCATCTTCCAAATATCTAATGCTTCCTTCATCTTCTTCCTCATAACTATCTTCATGTCACTTAAATGGAAAAAAAAAATCATCATCTCCATAGGTTTCGGATACTAAGCCACCTTTTCCCTCTGCTTTGACTCCAACCTTATTGTTCAACTCAGGATCTGCATGCCCAGTGTAAACTGCCAGTAACAACAGAACATTCTTGTAGGAATCTCTCTCCAGATTCCCACACTCCCAGATGGCTTGTGCTGGGACGTTTTTGGTCTATTTCAAAGAAATGTACTCTTTCTACAAGAAGTCCAGCAACACCTTCACTTCCTTCTTCTCTGACCTTTTTTCTCTGACCAGGAGCCAATCAAAAAAAAAAAAAAAGTGAACTCCTTCCCAGCCCCACCTTCCCCAGAATCACTTGTTAAAGAGAATAATAAATAAATATTTTATTCTAAAGCTGGAAGTGATGTAGGAATCATCTAGTCAATTGTTCTTATTTTTCAAATGAAGAAATTGAACCCCAATATGTTCATGATAAAGAATCTAAGGATTTTAATGGTCTTAAAAAAGTATAGGAAAAAAAAGAAAAGAGACTTGTAATTTAACCAATATTTTTCTTTTTGGTTCAAAGCATAGCATTTTAAAAATATTTTTATTATTATATCTTTTATTTACAAATCATATGCATGGGTAATTTTTTCAACATTGACCCTTGCAAAATCCTCTGTTCCACATTCTCTCCCCCTTCTCCTTACCCTCTCCCCTAGATGGCAAGTAGTCCAATACATGTTAAATATGTTAAATTATATGTTAAATCCAATATATGTATACACAATATTTTTTAAATGAAGGAATATTGTGTTTAGGACACTGGGTTAGGCACTATGAAAAACACAAAATTTAGGCACAGATAAGCAAAATGTATTACTTTGTAATGATTGTTACAAGCTCTTTGTAAAGTTTTATTGCCAAAAAGTATATCAAAAACTATGATAGGTGTCAATTAGGGAATGGCTGACTGCATTATGGCATATTAATGTAATATAATATCGCTATACTGTAAGAAATGATGAAAGGCACAGATTCTGAAAAACAAGGGGAGGACTTTTATAGACTGATGCAGAATGAAGTGAGCAGAACCCAGAGAGCAATTTAAATGACTACAACATTGTAAAGCAAAACAATGTTGGGATCCCTACAACATCTAATTGTGAATCCACAAGACTCATGATGAATCATGCTTCCTATCTCCTTTAAGAGGAGTGATAGAAGTACTGATTAGATGTAGAATAAGATATATTTTCAGATATGGCCAACATGTGGTGGTATTTTGTGTAACTTTACTTACTTGTTACAAGGAAGACTTTTTTTTTTTTTTGAGGGGAAGGGTTTTTAGAAGGACGGCGGGGGCTGGGTAAATAGGGATAATGATTCTTTAAAAAGTGAATGAAGAAGTAAAACAGGATCAGTTTTTAAAAAATGAAACTCAGAAAGGAACACATACAAGCAGGATAGTATTGGAACAAACTATTTTGCTAAATTTGAAATGTACAAAAGAAATTGTAATAGAAACTCATGGCTTTAGTTGTTGTACTCTTTTTTTCTGTATTTTGTCTTGGCAAATGTTAGTATTTGTTGATGTTGGTCAAATTCATAATAACAAAAAGGGGAAAATTTTAAATTATGGCAGAGCCTTTTGTCCACATTAAATGTGTAACACTTGGATTTGGATTTTTTTTATACTTCAATATATGTATCAGTGACTGGTCTCAAAAGATTAGATAATTCAATGTAATGTTTATTATATTGTTTCTCTTTTTCCATAGCATTTCACTATTTAAGTATGTGAATATTTTTCTTTCTTGTTCTGTAGTTGTGCCATCAGCAAATTTGATCTCACCCAATCTCACAGTTGAGGAAGGGAAGTCCATCACATTGTTTTGTAACACATCAGGACATCCAGCTCCTGATGTATCCTGGGAAGTCGGTAATCTGGTTTCCAAACATATGGTAAGGTTTATGTTCGGCTGTGTAATAAGTCAGACACATGATATTTCTACTTGAGATAGTATTAAACCTGGTGATCATCATTTAATATTTTCCAGAATACAAATAGAAATGGAAAGTGAGTTTTGACTTACATTTATTTTCCATCTGTTTTTAATCAAGAGAGACCAGTGCAGATTGTGTGATACAAGCAAATTTGCATTTTAGTTTATGTACACCCCATAGATGGCAAAGTCTATATATCCACAGTGAGGTCATGGTGACAACATAAGCCAGGTGAGTCAAACTCCTTGTAGTCTTTTTCCTTGGAAAAAGGTAAGTAGTAAATAAAGGAACATTCTAGCTATACCACCTGAGAATGTGACATCTGGAAAGGTGAAAGTAATTCTTTTATGCTTTTCTTTATGATTCCAAGCTAGGTGCAGGCAGGGAAGCATTTATGACTTTCTTTTTTCTTGCTTTTGCAAGTAGAGGAAACACAAAATCATTTCACTCTGGGACTCTTACTAACAATTGATTTTTGTTATTGTTGTTCTGTTCATTTATTTGTAGAATGAAACAAGCAAAGCATCATCGGCCTCTTTAAAGATAACTAACATTTCATCTGATGACAGTGGAAAACAAATCTCTTGTGTGGCAGAAAACATTGTAGGAGAAGCGCAAGATACTGTCAACCTCACGGTGCATTGTACGTAAATAGGCGTGCATACATTTTCAGTAACAGATGATCTTGGCCAAAACTCCCTTTACAATTTTGGCTTTCAGGTTGTTAATCAGGAAAACCTACAAAACATGAGGAATGTACATAGCTGAGGTTATTGGCTTCCTTTACTTCCAATTACTTCCATTGGCTTTCTTTTATTGGTTTCTGTTATTTCATAGAACTTTCTTTAAAGTATTTTTTGATTCCTTCTTTTAGACTCTTTTACACTTTTGGACTTGTCCTATTGGCTTTTTTCCCTTTTCTTTTTAAATTATATTTTTGAATCTGGGGTTTTTGTCATATCATTAATATAATCTATGATTTGAAGCCAGATGATCAGATTGCTAAAAAATATTGAGGTTTTCATTATATCAAAGGAAGGGTTAATATCTGGGAATGTTTTTAGGCAATTGTGTGTGTGTGTGTGTGTGTGTGTGTGTGTGTGTCTATTTATGATACAGTAAACACCCATTAATTTGGAATTGGATTGGTTAGGGTATATGTATAGGTCTGGGTTGTGCTTAGAACCAGCTATATTTAGCTTATGAGAAACTATCATTACATTTTCACTGTAAGCATTTACATTTTGGAAATTTACAAAGGCTACAAATCAAGTGTTGATTTGTTGTTTTGTTGATTGTTTAGACTTGAGAAAGTTATAAGAAAATGTTAATAATGCAGATCAACTTAGAAATGTGCCCTGTATACATTTTTTCAGAAAGCTGGTTGTTAAATACTTACCAGCATATCTCTGTCTTGCCCAATAGGAGATTTTTTTTCAAAAGTAATGAAATTTTATTAAAGCATTATCTATTTCATGAATGAAGATATCATTGTCTTAACAGATAAAATAAGGTAAGACATTTTAAAAATAACATTTTTAGTAGTCCTACATAATATGTCATAAATATGAAAGTCCCAAGTTATGTTACCTGTTTGAACATTTTACTCAGGATGAATACATCTGTTTTGTTCAAATTATTTCAAGTTTTGGGTCAGTAGGGGGTAGTAATGGTGTTTTTAGCTACATTTGAATATTGACTATTCATGTACATACAGATTAGTTGTATATATATACATATGTGTATGTATATTGTCATATTTGTATAGATGCTAGAGATTGCATTACCATGCTGGGTAATAAATACCAAGCTTTGGTTCTCTGACAACCATCATGTTCAGACACCTTGTTCAGTCAGTAAGGAACTCATTGTTTTTCTTTATGAGAGCATTTATCTAAATTAGTTGAATTGAATTGAATCTGAATCCAATCTTATCCATGACCCAGTGAAGAGAATTCTTCATCTTTAGTTCTGCTAATCAGGTTTCCTGGAAACTGAGCTAATTTGTTCAGCACTCTCTGGGCATGATAGAACTGGTTTGACCTGGAATAAGAGCAAATTTGTGGAAGTTAAAACACTGATCTCAGATCTTTTATGTGAAAGATAGTTTATGATAGCCAGTTTGGGGCACTGACTTTTTACAGGTGAATTCTGTATGATAGAATATAGTCCTAAAGTATTGACGGGAAATGATTTTTTCAAACAGTAGTATTCCTAAAGCTTTTTTAATAAAAATATTTTAAGGAAAGATATGACAAATTCTTCTGTTACCTGAAGGACTACTTTGAAAAAATGAATAATTGTTGTTTAATTGATCTACTTTATAAGGGCACATTCTTGCCAATGGATTTTCTTAAAATAAGATATACAATTTATGAGTTTAAAACTTTGGTATACATGGTTAGTTCTGTTAAATGGACTTTTTGCCTGGCTAAAGAAAGTAATTGGCTTTTTTCTTCAATTTTTATGTCCTGTTAATATTCTATATAAAATTGCCTGGACTAAAATATGTAGGTAATACTGAAGGATAAGTTCTTCAGTGAGAAATCCATGTTTCAGCGAAGATTCTGTTAGTATCCTTGTGCCTATCATTGCCAAGGATTATGGCAGACGTTTTTAGCCTTTTTTTGTTAAATTGGGATTTTTTTTGGCAGTCTGGTAAAGCTTATGGACCCCTTCTCAGAATATATATATTTTTTAAATGAGTGACTTAGGATTTAAGAAGAGTAAAAAGAACAAGAAAACTAATTACAGATAACACCTCAAGCATTTCAGCATCTCCATGTTAAAAAGTTGTATACCATATATAGTTAGTCTGTATATCAAACTCTGGACTTCTTATGACTTAAAAAAAAATTAAATGTGGGTAGGTATATCTATATGTGTGCACGTATTTGTACATGTATGTAGAAGGACATATTCATAGTCCTATGCACAGATATTTGTGTGTGTGTATATATATATATATATATATATATATATATATATATATATATACACACACATGCACAGATATAGTTACAGAAGTTAGAATGATGGGTAGCAAGATCACTGGACAGGAAAGCAGATGGTCCAAATGCCAATCCTTGGGTTTGCCACTGGTTGGATGACTTTTAGGTGACTCACTTAAAGTTTTATGGCCTTACTCTTAAATCAGGACAAGAAACTTGAATTTATGGGAGTTATCTGAGAATGTTCGGATTTTTTTTTTAAAGTACAGATAAGATTAGTTCATTCTCAGACTTGAAATAACCTGTAATCATTTTGCCAATATCTAAAGATGAATATAGACATTTAGAAAAAATAAGATTATTGTCATTTTACTTTTGAGATACCAACACAAATCCACAATTTATACAAATGACATGCTGGCTTTAAATGATAAACCATTTTTGCTAGTATGAAATATTAATTAATTATGCCTAATAATCAAATTAAGCATTAGCAGCAACTCTTTCACCCTGTAATTATTTGCATATATAGTCCTATCTTCTCAAAACTTCATAAGAGCCAGAACTATGTTTCATTTATTATGTTTTCTCCCACAGTGCTCAGCAAACATCTGTTAAATAAGTGAATGAATGCCATTGTCCTTTCTAGTGTTCAGTTCAATTAAGTAAAAATTTATTAGCACCTATTTTATGCTGGGCATTTGGCTAGGATCTCCACATACAAAACCAGAAAAAAAACAGTCCACTTTACAAACTGCTATGTGTATTGCATAATGCCATGCTGTTTCCTGTTACTATACTTATAGAGTTATGTGTGTGTGTGTGTGTGTGTGTGTGTGTGTGTGTGTATTGGGGTCTATTTATAGACCCCAATGTATAACAGTCTCCTTAGACTTTATACAGAATTTCCAGTGCTTTCCTTCCTACTTCTGTTCATGGCAGAACTTCCAAGAATTAATTTCTTTCAGTATTTTGGTGCTCACTGTCTTGACTAAATCCAGGTAACACCAAGAAAACTATAAGTCAAAAATAAAAAGAAATGTCAACTAGATTTTAAATTCCCTTTGCAATCTATCCAGGCTTAGTTCTCTTTTAATATGAATCCAGTGTGAGGGTAGGGGTGGGAGAAGATTGACGGAGCCAATGTGAAGGTTTGCAAGTAGAGTAAAAAAGATTCTTTCCATGACTTCTTTGAGGAAACCTAACCCAAATTTGATGGTGATGCAATAAAAATCTAGTGGTTTCCAAAGTTGCTGGTAAACGGCATATTCTAATGCAATAATTAATGAGAAAATTCCCCCAGCATGAGCACAAAAAGGGGAGGATATTTCCAAGGCTTTTGGTGCTATTAACTCTCTCTCTTTTAATTTAGTTGCACCAACTATCACATTTCTCGAATCTCCAACCTCAGACCACCACTGGTGCATTCCATTCACTGTGAAAGGAAACCCCAAACCGACGCTGCAGTGGTTCTATCAAGGGGCCATTCTGAATGAGTCTAAGTACATCTGTACTAAAATACATGTTACCAATCACACCGAATACCATGGCTGCCTTCAGCTGGATAATCCTACTCACATGAACAATGGTGTCTACACCTTAATGGCCAAGAATGAGTATGGCAAAGATGAGAAGTGGGTCCAGGCTCACTTCATGGGCCGTCCTGGAATTGATGACGGTGAGTTACAGGGCACCTTTGTGACTGTATATAGATTCAGATTCTTAATAGTCACTGCATTCTGTTATTGTAAAGATAAAAGGATAGTTGCATCGGATTAAGTAATTTGTGAGTTTTTGCAGCTCCAGGGGAAACTTAATAAAATCCATCAATCAGATCAACCTTCTCTGGCAAATTAAAAAATAGGTAGGGTGCATTATCTAGCCTCTTATTTACTCTGGGGAAGCAATTCAATCCTTAAAATGGTTGAGCAGATACTCAAGCTGCAACTGTTTCATTATCAAATAAACCTGGCTTGGCTACCCTAATTGAGGGGAATTTGCTGTATCAGTATCAGGTATAGGCTATAAAATTAGGTAGATTTTGAAAAAGTAGTATCTATGATATCATGGAACATCTGGCAAACTTTCAGGGTATAAACTGGGTCCAGCAGTGGGGTTTCTATTAGAAATAATTCATTGTCTTTGTTCCATTCTGCTTCATGTGGTATCATAGAATGAGGTGCTAAAGCCTACAAAGTGAAGCCTGAGGCATTTGTAAAAATGCAAAAGCATAAGGATGTGGGAAGAGAAGCTTGAGCAAGTAGACTATTTAACAGTCACCTGGAAGTATCCTTTTAGGCAAAATACAGCAGAAGCTAATGGGAAAGAAACTTAGATGATAAAAGGCAGCGACTAATGGGACAGTAGTTCCACATAATGTGACATATACAGGTATGGTTTGCTATAAGTAAATGTAAATATGAAAATATGAATTTATTAAACAGATAAATCAGAGGGTTATCATTATTATTACAAAATACTTTTTTTTGTAATTTGGAGTCAGATCTTGGAGGATCTTGAATGTCAGAGCAGTATAGTTCAATAAATATTTATGAAACTGCTATTGATTGTGCAGAGCACTGTGCTCCAAGAAGAAATAGATAGAATTCAGAGGACATAATTTCTGTCTTTACAAAATGTATAGGCAGAACTCTATACTATATTTAGTGACTTCCTATTGAAGGTTTATGAGAGGGAGTGGTGGTGACATGAACAGAACTGTACTTTAAGGTATTAAATCTAGCAGTAATGTATAAGATGGATTGGAGCTCAGAGGATCAAAAATGAACAAGGAGTTATTAATATATCATTCATATGTGAAATAATGGGATGCTGATCTAGGGTGAGATGGTGAGACTCTGGAGGAAGAGAGATGCAAAACATTCTTCTGAGTTGGAATCAATGGAACTTAGTGATATAATGGATAAGTTGGGAAGTGGAAAGGGAGGAGTCAAAGGTATTTCTGAGGTTTTGAGCCTGAGTGCTTTCAGGGTGTTGATGCTATTAAATGCTTGTAGAAATGTCACTATAATGAACCATGTTTTTGAGGGGAAATAAATTTGGTTTTGTACATGTTGGATTTGAGATGTCATTGAGACAGAAATATCTAGCTGGAAACTGGAGTTATGGATCTGGAGTTCAGGAGAGAAGTCAGAGCTGGAGTCCTCCTGTATATTATAGTTGAAAGTAAAGAAGTGGGTATGATGTCAGGGCAAAGAGTATAGCCAAAGAATAAGCTAAGAAAAAAAAAAGCTTCTTAAAATTTAAGGGGTAGGAAGAGAAAGAAAACTAGAAATGGAGAATGGAAATAGAACAGTCACAGAGGCAGAAAATTCGGTCATGAAATGAATATAGCAGAGAACTATGCTAAGCACCAGCAATTCAAATGAAAAAGCAGAAACTGCTCTCCAAGAGTTCCCATTCTAAGTAAGGGAAATGACATGTATAGGAAGTTTTAGTTAGAAAGGTACCATAATAATGTATCATCTCTTCCATCATTTCCAACCATATCTCTTTGTCATGTTGTACTGTTTGATAGTGCCAGAAACTCTGGTGGCAAGAACCAGTCTTCACTGACTCTGTAGCAACTAGAGAAGCATTTGCTATCTCTTATCTCTACAATGGACACCAGAGGAGAAAAGATTTTCATGAACCAGGAATGTTCAGTCTGTCAGATAGTGTAGAGGGGTCAAGGAAGATGAGAACAGGATGAATGCTATTGGATTTAGTGAGTTTTGAGAGACTTGTTTTAGTAGAGTGGAGAAGAGATAGAAATCTGGTTGCTAGGGGTTGTAAGAGGAAAGTATCAATTTTTCTAACTAGAGGAGTAGTAAGGCAAAAGAAAGAGGAGAGTAGTTTGATTGGATTGTAGAATTTGAGGAAAGTCTTGAGAGAATGGTTTATTCCTTACTCCCATTCCTAGCCCCATTTAAGAAGACAGCATATTTTTGAAAATGAAAATTGAAAGGAGACAGAATATTTTGAAAAGAAATAATCAGTGGAGAGAGAAAACAAAGGAATATATAGAGAAGAGATAATTGATGGAATATGCAATGGAAGATTTAAAGGTCTGGGATGAGACTGATTCTTCTCCTCCTTCCCCTCCTTCTTCTCCTCATTCTCTTCCTCTTCACTCCCTCATCAAATTCCCCCTCCTCTGCCTAACTTGAATTTGTAAGATTTGCAAAGCTCTTCACATATATTATCTCATTTGATAATATTAACACAAGTAAAGAGGAATGCCTTAATAGAGTCATTTTAAATGTCTTGATTTACAACAATTCTCTTTACATGTAACTTTATTCATCAGTTCATTCATTTATTTTTACATAACTTCTCAGGAATACATTTATTGCACAAAGCAAGGTACATCTGTATTTATTTCTCAGATACTGCTGGCAGTTGTCTTTTCCATTAAATCTTCCTCTTAAGTAAGTTTGGCTATGTCACTGCTTTTACAATAGTAAATCTCCTGCTGACCGTTTTTTCTTCTGTGTTTGGGAGAACACATTTATAACTAAATCCCAGGATTTTTATTTATAGCCACTTCCTATTTGAAGATTTGGGGAGTAAGACTTATGTAAAAGTTAGGGTATTGGGGTTAAAAAAATCCAAAAACACCAGTGCATTTTTTGTAAGATTCTTTTAAGTGAGAGCCAATAATTAAGATAAAGACAATACAGTTCTCTTCAGAATATAATTTAACTGTCAGTACAAGACCCAGTATACAATGAAATAGAAATTTCATAAAGCTGCTTTATAGCATTTGTCATATTCACCCTCCTAAATTTGTATTCCAATTTCATTTTTAGTCCATCTAAGCCTCAATCAACTAATGATAGAAATTGCGTTTTCTTCTAGAAAATGACTTAGTTTCTCAAATTTCTCTTTAGAAAACAATTTCAATCCCAAATATAACCTCTTCTTTTTTTCTTTCTTTGTCTTTTTGTTGTTGTTATTGTTACTTTGGGGTCCACAGATAATGATGAGGTAGATAAAGAGTATAAGGATGAGGATAATAATAGCTAGCATTTGTTTAGTTAAGGTTGCTATAGCCCCAGCTCTCAGCTATAGTTAATACTGTGGTACTATTGGGTAGTGGTATGTTCAAATTCACAGCATGCAACACATGAATTAAAAGTAAATATTTTTAATAAAAAAGTGTCAAGGTCATATAAATTGAATCATTTTAAACACTATAAAGATTCATTATCAAATAACTGCCGCTTCCAATTGTATCCCTAGAATTCTAGTTGCCTTTCAGTTAACCCTTCTGTCTCCTTGCCATAGTGAGGGCAGGGCCAAATCTATTCATTTACATCCAAGTGTGGGATTAGTTTCATAATTTCCATTTTATCACAGATGCAGAAGAGGAAGTTGTAGTTTCTAGCACTGGGTTCTTGGCACAGCATTCAAAAGACTACCAGAATCCTAGGCTTATCTCTGTCCTTTTTCATCCTCTTCCCCTTTCCTATTTCTAATGTTTACTCTTTTTAGATGCTATGTTGTGGCTCTCACCTGTCTTCCAGGTCTATCCCACCTCTCTCTATTAGGCAGTCCAAGACTTTTGCTTTCCTGAGCATTGTCCAGCGAGCAGCAGCTCCACCATTGTTGGAACTGTGGGCAAAATGAAGCTATGAGGGAAAACATTGCTTGAAGGCAGTAGAAATTATCATCCCTACTATATAAAGTCTTTGAAATAAAAAAAAAATCTGTGGAACTTTGTAGGACCTCACCCATCTGTGAGCTCAGTATAATAAATAAACCAAAATAGAAAATAAGTCCAAGGTTATTATTTGCTTAAATACATTAACTAGTACTAGGTTACAGCCACAACCTAGAGGTGAATTAGCAATTGAACTCAGCCTTTTGGCCTTCCTTCCAATGGCCTTTTATGATATAAATTGCTTGTGTGCAGAGGCCATTGACTGATTGATAAAATCTACCTATAAGTTTATATAAGGTTCATATATAAAAGTGACATTATCTTCCAAAATTATTTCTCTTTTGTCCATTCATTCATTTATTGATTCATTTTTATCCCATTTCCTTCCTCTCTCCCTTCTTTTCTTTTCTCTTTCTTTTTTTCTTTCTTTCTTTCTTTCTTTCTTTCTTTCTTTCTTTCTTTCTTTCTTTCTTTCTCTCTCTTCTTCCCTCCCTCCCTCCTTCCCTTCTTTCCTTCCTTCCTTCCTTTCTTCCTTCCTCCCTCTCTCTCTCCCTCCCTCCCTCCCTCTGTCTTTCTCTTCCTTCTTCCCTCCTTCCTTCCTTCCTTCCTTCCTTCCTTCCTTCCTTCCTTCCTTCCTTCCTTCCTTCCTTCCTTCCTTCCTTCTTCTTATGCAATAGTTTCCTGATGTTTTAAAATTAAAACCAAATGCTTCTCCTTGCATTTAATTCAGTAGTTCTTGTAAACTGAAGTTTCATTCTAAATCCCACATAGTGAATGAGGACACATTTCACCCAAGCCCACACCCAGGCTTATGTTTCTTTCTATACATAGCTGGTAGCATTAAACACCAGCTCTCTTATTCCCTGGGATGGGGTATCTACATTCAAGTGGAAACTTCAAAGCTCCTTCCTTATGTTCACCTCTGCTCACGTACCAGAAATAGGAAAAGGAAAAAACAATAGCAATAACAACCCCCTCCCCCCGATTAACAAACAAACAAAAAACTAAAATAAATTTGGTATCAAATGAAAGTAGGTTTCTTGTATTAGTCAACAACAAATGTTTATTATCCACAAGAAGAGCTGGAGACACAAAAGAAAGGTGGTGTCTCTGCCCTCATGGAGCTTATAATTGATTCCATATTCAATTATATTCAATTTATTATCAATTGATTCTATATCAAGGCAAATATAATTCTGTATTGTCTTTTATAAGCCTATAGTAGAAGATTACCAGAAAAGATAGCTGCTCTGTCTCTTATTTGTAAAGAGAGAATTCTAGCTAAAACTGTTGACCTATAGGGTGCCTTTCCTAAGGCTAGTAAAAACAAGCACTTGGCATTTGGGTAGGTCTTTTTTTAGAGGAAGAGTTTTTATCCCTTTTTGGTGAAATGTATTTCTTTGACTGGTGAAAGCTGGACTTCTCAGAATAATATTTTTAAATTCACAAAATAAAATACATAGGATTACGAAGGAAACCAATTCCACTGAAAATATAAAAATCAAATTCATGGTTTCCAGGTTAAAAACGCCCACTTTGGAGCTTTTTAATGCAAAATCCCAAGTGTTTCAGGCCGTGTCAGATGTCTTAACCACAGTCCTAATTCTGAAGGACGTAATTCTGCCATTTGAAGCTCTACTGAAAGAACTTAAGATTCTGTGGCATTAGCAGGACCCCAGAGATCAAGTCACTTTCTTCCTTGTCTGGTCTCTGTTGCAAGTCTCAGCTATTAACCAGTAATGGGGAGGAAAAGCTTTTTAGCTCTTGAATTGAACATTGCAGATTCTAAGTTTAGATACCGAACTCTGCTCTTGTGGACTTTTTGTCTGTTTATAGCAAGAGAGCACAACTTTCTATCTTAAATGAAAGATGCAGAGAATTGTTGGTTCTCTCTTAGCATTCTGGGATTTTGAAAGACAAGGTAAAATCTCTCACTTGAGTGGTCTGCAGTCCATATTTATCACCCATCCTGAAGTTTGTGCCGTAATAAAGAATGAAGATTAAAAAAAAAAAAACACCTGTAGGGAGTGACCAAATAGAAATGGTTAGAAAGCTGAAGAAATAGACTTAGAATTACTCATTAGCTGTAATCCTAATTATAAATTGAGACATCAGAGTATAGTTTTTATAAGATGTGTGATAGAAAGAGTACTGGCTATCTGGTTTTGCATTCTAGTACTACTACTTCCTACTTACAAGGCTTTGCACAAGTCATTTTAATCATCATGTGTCACAATTTTCTCATCTATAAAATGGTGATCATGATTCCTATCTTACCAACTTCACAAGATCATTGAAAGAAAAACACTTTGCAAACTTAATGTGCTATATAAATGAGAGCTGCTATTATTCAGTCTTCTCAACAGTAAGTGGGAAGTTGATGTTTTAGGCTTGGGACTATAATAAAAATCAAATGCTTATATTAATAAAAATTAAATTTCTTCCATTACCTTCAAATGTTTGTCTGGTCAAGAAATTTTTACCCAGTATTTTCCATACTTAATCAGTGTCTTGACCAGGTTATATCTGCTACGAATAAAATTTGTACCTTGAATAAGTATAGCCTTAGTGCTGAGGTCCTATTTTCAAATTCTGGTGTTTTCTATTTTATTTTGTTTTGTTTCTTTTCTTTTAGGCTGGCCTGTTTCCCCCTACATCCCTATTTCTGGGATCTGTAACGTCCTTCATTGATATTATGATACTGAATTGTGAGCAATTCAACTACTATGTTGAGAATAAGGTTACTTAAAATAAACACGGTTCCAGTTTTAATAGTGACTGAAGTGGGGCATTGGAATAGATTTTCTCTTCTTTGAGAACATCAAAGCATTCCAGCTGTTGATAAGTGAGGAGGGGCTATAGTGGCTTGTTAAACAGTGAAAGTAGATATCCTTGGTTCTCTAAAGGTAACATCATCAGTAATTTTGATCAATTTAAATCCGATTCTCAGAAACAAAAGACAAACAGGAAAGATGATGTATATAAATATACATATGTATACATACATATATATATATATATATATACACATACATACATACACACACATATGCACTTTTTTAGGGCAGAGTTGATAACTACAAAAACTGTAATTAAATTTTGATGAAGTTTGAGTCCTCTAGATATTATTATCAACAAGCATTCCTTGTTTCCAATTTCTCTTTTTGTTTTAATTTTTATTGATTACTTTTATATCACCTATAGTTCCCAATATGCCTCTCTTTCCCTCTGAGAGGTCTTTCATTCCTTATAACAAAAAATTTTAATAGCTTTTTATTTTTCCAAATACACAGAAATAGTTTTGTACATTCATCTTTGCAAAACCTTGTGTTCCAGATTTTTCTGCCTATCTTCCCCCTCTCCCCTCCCCTACGCACCAAGCAATCCAATGTAGGTTAAATATATGCAATTCTTCTAAACATATTTCCATATTTGTTATGCTGCTCAAGAAAAATCAAATGAAAAGGGAAAAAACTATGAGAAAGAAAAAAAACCAAGCAAACAAACAATAAGAAAGATGAAAATACTATGCTGTGATCCACATTCAGTCTCCAGAGTTCTCTGGATGTGGATGGCTCTTTCTATCCCAAGTCTATTGGAATTGCCTTGAATCACCGCAATAAAAAGAATTTTTAAAAGAGAAAAAAAGTCCTTTCATTAAACTAACCAATATATTAACTATGTCTGATATTGCATGTGGTATTCCATACCCATTTTCTTTTTTAATTAAAATTTAAATAAATAAATAAATAAAAATTTTCACTTAACAAATATTTATTTTCTTTCCTGCCTACTTCTGCACCACTCCCACCCCACTCAACTCAAACCCTAATAGCAAATATGCAAAGTAAAGTAAAATGAATTTCATATTGGTCAGGTCCAAGAACATATACCTTGTTTTGCATATTGAATTCATTGACTCTCTGTTAGGAGGCGGGTGGCCCTCTTCATCATCTTCTTCCTCAGTTTACCTCTTGTTGGATTATAACTCAGTGCTGAAGGGATTTTAGAAACTATCCACTCCAACCTTGCTATTTTTCAGATGACTTAACTGATTATAAGTAGCAAAATTTTGTTAAAAATTGTTTGTGTTAATTTTTCTAGGTCTCAGTTTCCTCATCTGTAAAATGGGAAAGTTGGTCTTTCTGCTACTTATAATTAGTCAAGTCAGCCCCATTTAATGAGCACTTTCTGTGCACACAAAGAGCATTGTACTGCTTGAAGTGGTAAGGACTTATAGTTGAAAGGGAATAGAAGACATTATTCTACCCTTCAAAAAAAAATCTCATAAGTAAAGGAGAGGGACAGGGAGCAGGATGATTATAAATCTAAAAAAGCTGTAGAAATAAATGAGAATAAATGTTAAACTTTTGCATAGACTTGAAATCAATCTCAGTCTAAGATTATTCCCTGAGCAGTCTCTCATATTGTAAAGGTTTCATGAAACAAAAGAAAGCTTTTATTTTTGAGATCTTATTTTGCCATTAATCAGGGATAAAAGTTTCTTTTTTTCTTTTTCTTCTTTGTCTTATACTATTAAAAAGTTAAAAAAAAACACCATAGAAAGTAAACATGTCTGTTGGGGAATTTCTCAGCTCCATTCCAAGAGCTGCTGGGTCTACTAAATTTAGAGATCAAATGAAATAAGTAGCTAAACTGAAATGGAAGGAAGTTTATTAGTCACTAAAATAAAATGCTTGCTGATGGTCCCCTCTTATTCCTTCTTACAAAGATTTGCCTTTTCAGACCCTTTTACTGTACATAGCCAACCAGCAGCATCCTGTGGCAGGTAAGTGAAACTTAAGTAACCAATGGTTGTTAGGTTCCCATATTTAGAAAGGTTATTACTGGAATCAGCATCACCTCCCAGATCCGATAGTCACAAGGATATTGGCAAACCCTCCCCTTTGTCTCCCCCTCCCCCCCACATTTTCAAGTTGCATGTATGGATTTTTTGACATGGGTGCCTTTGTCATCATGTCATGCTTATAATAGACATTCTAAATCATATACAACTTTTCTGGCATGGCCCTGTCTCCCCCACAATAGCCATTTGATGCTTTGCCTGAGACTGCTTCCCTGGTCATTTCCTTGGTTTTGTCTCATTAAGAGGATGAAGATGTGTAAGGCTGCCCTAGTGCCACTGATTAGGAAGAGAAAGAAGGAACGGCTGCATAGGGGAGGAAGGAGCTAGAGTGGATTCTCTGGAGGTTTCACTCCTTCTGCCTAAGCAGCTAACCCAGGGCCATAGTCTGGGCTACATAGAATGACTGGAGTTTATCTTGTATGCCTGGTTCTGGTGGCCAGCTCCTTTCTTACCCCAAAGAAGAATAGCCTTAGTTAAAAGAGCAAAGTTTTTGACTTGTAATTATTCTGCATGCACAAACTTTGAGAATGTGACTTAATTTTTTGTTTTAATGAGAAAATAACATGATAGCAGTATATTGCAGATCAGGTTTATTGACTTCACAAACCTGTTTCTGTTGATTATTTTTCTGTCTTTGACTTGATTCATTTCCAAAACTTGTTATAAGCCAATCAAAATAACATCATATTGCCCAAGATCTGTTCCTTGAGTTTTAAATATATCTGAGAATGTTAAGGGCAGGGGGAGGTAAAATTGGAACAGAAAGTTGAAAGGGAGAGGGGGAGATAAAGAGTAGGAGTAGAAGAGATGGGAAGACAGAGAAAGGGATAAAAAGAGAAAAGAGGAAGAGGAAGAGGGAGAGAAGGAGAAGAAGGAGGAGGAGGAGGAAGAGGAGGAGGAGGAAGGGGGGAGGGAGAGAATATAAATAAGAATTGATGTAGATGCACAGGATAAATGTGCTTTAGACAGGTGGAAGTAAGAATATATGTTGAATTTCTTCAGCTGAATTCTTCACTTTCTGGATTCTAAGTAAATGACAGGTAGAAAATGCAGCTGCAGATATAAAAGAACATAAATTATTCAAGGTCTCTTCTAAAGTTGTGACATATCTTATTTAGCTTACAGGCAAAAAATTAAAAAAAAAAACTTGTCCAAGATGAAATTGATCCAAGGTATAGCTACAATGGGAATTTAATCCCACATATGTTAAAAGCACTTTGGTGAACATGAAACTGTGCATGACTACTGACTGGAGAATATAGTTAGTCAGTGAGATTGTTCCTATCTCTTAAATAGAAATTAATGGAGATGGTAAGCATCAGATTTAGATTTTGTGAGATGGTCAAGGGTTACATGACAGGATTTTCTGGTCAAATGGAGTTGGCTGTGATGTTTCTTGAAGATTAAATGTTTCCATTAACAATGAATAGAAGGATAATTTACAAGTAAACTTCAGGATTTAAGCCAATCTAAATAGGGTACTCATAGTATTATATTCTTATTTGGATCATTACATTTTTTAGCTTTTAATAAATCAGAATAAATAAATATCACCTTTACTCAGACAGAATCAAAGGACACAGGTTCATCTCTCACTTCAGAAACTTGCTACTTGCAACAACCTTGGACACTTAAGTCACTTAATCTTGCTGCCACTCAGTTTCTTTCTCTGTAAAATGAACTGGAAAAGGAAATATCAGCTCATTCTAGTATCTTTGCAAAAAAAAAAAATACCCCAAATGGGATCACAAAGGGTCTGGCATGACTGAAATAATTGAACTTTTGAATAGTACTATAAGAACAAATTACAATAAATGGGAGGTAGTACGACTTTTACTTTCTATTTGTTCCCTAAAAGTAGTTTCTTTTTGGAAACTATATCAGGAAAAGAACATCTTGGAAATATCAAGAAACATTCTTCTATATACTTCCTCTTCTCTACCCCCCCCCCCACAAATGTAGGGTACAAACTTCTTGAGGACAGGGACTGGCTTTCAGTCTGTCTTTGTATTTCTAAAGTCAAGAAAGTTGCCCACCATATTGCATGAATACTTCTTGAATTAGAGTATATTAGAAGATATTTTATTAAAATAATAATATAACCCTTTATATAGACCTGTGCTAATTGTAACATTTATATTTGACCTTGAAGAACAAAATCAGTGTGTAGAATTCTAAGAAGTTAAGTTTATTCATTTAATAGTCATTTTAACAGAACTAATTAATTTAATAGTATATGTAAAGTACTTTACAAACCTCAAAACACTATACAAAATTAGCTATTATCATTCTTTCCATCCATAGAGAATTATTATTTCCATTTAGTTTAGTAATAATTTATTATGAGCTTGTTATTGTCAAGACTGTATGGCATCCTGATAGAGAGCCAGAAGATCCTGACTCAATTCAGATGACTTTAATACCTCTTGGTCTCTGACCCTGGACAACCTCTCTATGTCTTGGGCAACTCATTCAGACTGCATTGCTAGAGGAAGCTTCCTTATTGGCAGTTTTCTAGACAAAACAATTGACATATCTGTTCCAAATATGATCAAATTACTGTGCTCGGTGCTGAAAGCTATTTTTAATGTAAGACGTAGTAGTGGATAGAGCACTGGACTTGGAATTAGGAAGCCCTGAGTTCAAATCCCATCCCAGACTCTTATTATCTGTAGAATACTGGATGTATGACCCTTAAATTCTTTATGCTTTAGATTTCTCATCTATAAAATGAAGGACTAGATTAATTTGCCTTTAAGGGCCCTTTTAGCACTGAATCTTTGATATGAAATACCAAAATTAGATTAAGCAGTCCCTACCTTCATTAAGTTTACATTTGAGTTAACACGTTTTGTATAAATAGACAAGCATAATACCCAATGATTGCCTTAAAGATTTGCAGGAGAAAATGGC